>NC_139584.1:2235993-2320993 GCF_946808225.1 Silurus aristotelis
TGGACTTTCATGTTTGTGGATGATATTGTGATTTGTGGTGAGAGTAGTGAGCAGGTTGAGAAGAGTCTGGAGAGGTGGAGATATGCGCTGGAGACAAGGGGAATGAGAGTCAGTAGGAGTAAGACAGAGTACATGTGTGTGAATGAGAGGGAGGGCAGTGGAATGGTGCAGTTGCAGGGAGAAGAGGTGGAGAAGGTGGAGGAGTTCAGGTACCTGGGGTCAACAGTGCAGAGTAATGGAGAGTGTGTTAGAGAAGTGAAGAAAAGAGTGCAGGCAGGGTGGAGTGGGTGGAGAAGAGTGATAGCAGGAGTGATTTGTGATAGAAGAGTATCTGTGAGAGTGAAAGGGAAAGTTTATAGGACTGTGGTGAGACCTGCGATGTTGTATGGATTAGAGACAGTGGCATTGAGTAAAAGACAGGAGGTGGAGCTGGAGGTAGCAGCGCTGAAGATGTTGAGGTTTTCGTTGGGAGGGACGACGATGGACAGGATTAGAAATGAGTTTATTAGAGGGACAGCTCATGTAGGACGTTTTGGAGACAAGGTGAGGGAGGTGAGATTGAGATGGTTTGGACATGTGCAGAGGAGGGACATGGGGTATATCAGTAGGAGAATGCTGAGGATGGAGACACCAGGAAGGAGGAAAAGAGGAAGACCAAGGAGAAGGTTTATGGATGTGGTGAGAGAAGACATGCAGGTAGATGGTGTGAAAGAGGCAGATGTAGAGGACAAGGGGGGTATGGAGATGGATGATCCGCTGTGGCGCCCCCTACTGGGGCAGCTAAAAGAATAAGATTAAGAAGAAGATATACTACTAAGCCGAAAAGCCCAAGCTCATAGATTGGTAATAAATCCTTTTAAATCATAGCACCACACACACACACACACACACACACACATACACACACACAGTCATCCCACCCTTCACTGTTACATCACCATGTGTTTATGTGCTCACGGAGAAAAAGAGAAAAAAAAATAGAATAATGTTTTAATATTAACATTCACCGTAAATCTCTTTAGTGCCGTGTTTCTGAGAACCGATTTGGCGTGTATCAAATATATGCACTAAAAAAAATTATTTTTTTTGTTTTTTGTACATTATGTAACATCACGGACACAGCGATAAATAATTTTTTTTAAACAGGAAAAAAAAGGGGGGAGGGGAATAAAAGTTATATTATTTACACGCGCTGGCAGTTCGACATCGGCTTCTGTACAGTCACAAGTGCATTGAGAAAGGCACAGCATCAGCCATTTGTTAGCACTAGTGAAGCAAATATGAAGACACACACACACACACACACACACACACACACACACACACACACACACACACACACACACACACACACACACACACACACACACACACACAGGGATGGTGTGGTTTTCTGAGATTGGACTCATCAATCCTTATTAGTTTCCTTGATATGCTGATATATAAATATATTTGCGTCAAAAGTTTTGGAACACGTCGTGGGGGGAAAAATTCACCTCGGAATTCCGACTTGTATTATCACAACTGTCCTTCAACCTCGAGGTCAGCAAGTGACCGCAAATAAACTCGGAATTCCAAGACATATATATATATATATATAAAATGGTCTCCTGTACCCTGAATTCAGCAAGTGACCGCAAACAAACTAAACTCGTAATTCCACCTTGAAATATCACAAATGTCTCCACAACCCCGAGTTCAGCAAGTCATCTCAAATCAAACCCAACTTGGAATACCGACTTGTACCGCCGCGAGTTTTCTCCGCCAACAGTTCAACAAAGTGACAGCAAACAAACTCGGGATTCCAAGATGTACCCTAATAATAAGTCTCCTGGAACCTGAGCAAGTGACTGCAAGCGAAATCAATTCGGAATTCCGACTGGTAACATCACGACTCTCCAAGATCAAGTTACAATAAACAAACTCGGCTTGGAATTCCGACTAGTAACTTGGCCCTTCGTTTGTAGCTGCTATAACGTAAGTGGAAACAGGAATCGCGGACGACGTGGGACACGCCTTCGAGACGAGGTTTATTCGATTCCCGTTTGTGACGTGCTCCAAAACCCTTGACTATCAGAGTGTGTGTGTGTGTGTGTGTGTGTGTGTGTGTGAGATGTTCGTCCAGACCTCAGCGTTCTCGTGCGGCACTGACTGCAGTTTCAAGTCTCTTAAAAATATATTTATTAAAAAAAGAAATAATAAAAAATAAAATCCAGCTGCTGTTTATTTAGTTTCCTAGGAGCAGACAGCACTGTACAGCCTGACGCTCAGCCTACATCGATTAGAAACACAGCAGATTCCCAAATCTTCCCAGAATTCCCAGTGCTGTAGTGCAACAGTGAGCGTGATTCTCGTGACCAGTATGCCAGCGACGTGTGCTGTAGGTGCACAGGCTGAGCGCACAGGATTCCCTGGATTCCCTCGAGAAGCTGAAATCAGGTGTGTTTTATGGAGCGTGCACAGCTGATACGGACACCCGACTTTCCCACCGTAATCGCCAAATTGTTCCCACAAACAATTGTATAAGACGTCTTTGGATGCGAGAGCATGAAAGTCAACCTTCAGTTGAACTATGAAACCTGTTCCAGCTCCATAAAAGATCTGCTTTTTCATGGTGTTGGAAGATGTGCAAGAGCTCCTGCTATAGAGCTATAAAACCCGATTTAACACGTTTGCGATGACGTGTTTAACGCTGACTGCACCTCAGGCCTCCTCCATGTGCCACCATGTGCTTACTGAGCGTCCTATCATTTTTTTAAGGGGGGTGGCCGCATGTAAAAACGCATGTAGGTGAGGCCCAGATGTTCAGAAGACACGTGTAAAAGGAACGAATCGCTCTAAACGAATGCGGCAGGTGTTTTTATGGGTACGTTTGCGTTTTTCTAGGTGGAATATGCACACATGCACGTCTGCACATGGAGATATGTCATGGTGGAACGTAGAGTTTGGAACGTTTCCTCCGTGTTGATCTCATTTTATACAATAGAGCATGTGCGTGTTAAGGGCCTTACTCAAGGGCCCAGGAGTGGTGGCTTGGTGGTGTTGGGATTTGAACTCCCAACCTTCTGATCTTACCACATCTTAACCACGGAGCTACGATGTCCATTCTTGAACACGACATCGATCGTGTTAGACGCTTATGCAGATGTTTGTACAAACAGCTGGATCTTTGACATGTGAACTGCCCTTAGATTCTTATTTAGATTAGACGCTAAAACCTGAGGAGGTAAGTGTAGAATAAGGCATATCGGGGTGAGGGGTGATGATAAAGGGGCAAACCTGTTCCTAGATCTTGTGCTTTACCCCGGCGAGTCCTGGCGCCGCCCTGACGTGACGTTTTATCTCAAACACACCTGATCTCGGTAAATCGAGGTTTTCGCCAGGATTTAAAAAGATAGTCTGGCCACGTCTGATCAGATTTCTTAGATCGGACCAAACGGACTATGAGTCAGCTGATTAGAGAGCGCACTCAGCATGACTGTGCACATACACACACCCGCTGGGGTAACAAGCGAGTAAGAGAGAGAGAGAGAGAGAAAAAAGAAAGAAAGCATAACCCGACCCCAAAGCAGCAGAAAGAAGTGGATTAAAAGTCTGAGTTAAAAAAAAAAAAAAAAAGAGGGATTACTGGGAAAAAGTGAGTCGTGAAGGTTGAGGGAGAGAAAGTTTGGCCAGCAAAAGTTTCATTTCACCAGCACTGACTTTGGAAGGAACCCGTCCGTCTGCGAGGAAGAGGAGGAGGAAGAGGAAGAGAAGGAGCCGGCGCCGGTGGGCTGCGCTGCCGCTTTGGGTAGACTGTACATGTAGACGGCGCCGATGACGAGGCTGGCGCCGAGCGTGAACAGGATGTCCACGTGGAAGCCGAAGAGGTAGACGGACGTGACTGTGGACACCACGATGGAGAAGGATGTGGCGAAGCCCTTGAGGATGTTGTCGGCGTATTTGACCACCACGGCCACCAGGAGGCCGCCGAACGCCTGGTTGAAAATCACGCCCCACACCATGGGCGTGTATCCGAACAGGAAGCCCTTCTCGGCGATCTGCTCGCCGTCGTTCCACAACAGGCCGAGCAGGCCCAGGAGCGTCCCGAAGAACCCCAGTTGCACGTTGCGGAGCCACAGCGAGGCGCTGCTGCCTTTCAGGATCTTCTCGAAGTAAACACCTGCGAACCCTGATGACAGGCAGGACACCACTACGGCCACCAGGCCTTTCACGTAGCTCTGGGAGGCGCCCGAGTCCACGGCCTCCTTGTTCTTGCTGCTGTCCTGCTCCACCTGGACGATGGCCACACCGGCGAACAAGAGGAGCAACGAGATCCACTGGATACGGGACAGACTTTTCCTCAGCATGAGAACCGAGAAGAGCGCCGTCGTTAAAATCTTCAGCTGATACGTTACCTACAGATACGGAGGAGATAAAAAAAAAAAAAAAGTGCTTTTTTAATTGAAATCTCGTTTTTATCCATTTACACACTATGACCAAATGTTTGTGGACACCCAACCATTATATGTGCATCTTTTTGAAGTTATCCAGTTCCACATTTAGTCCCCATTTACTAATATAATAAGCTCCACTCTTCTGGGGAGATGTTCCTCTAGATTTTGTGAAGATGTTTGTGAGGTGAGGAGGTCTGGGATGCAGCTGACATGAAAAATCCAAAGCATCCAAAGACACCAGTTTGGAGAAGAACCATACAAATCGCATAGTGTGTGTGTGTGTGTGTGTGTGTGTGTGTAAAATGGTGTTGTCCTGAAGATCCCTTTAAAGCAGGATTCTGATACTGGAGATTCCCTCTAAAAATGCTGAATAAACAGGAAGAAAACGGATGGGAGGAGTCTCCAGGGGTGTCGGGGGTGAAAGTGTCAGGATGTTAAACTTGAGCAGAACTTCAGAGGAAGCTCACCTGAAACGTGGCAGCTGGCAAGTTTGAGATGGCCACGTACTGCAGGTTGTTCTGTAGCGTGTAGATAAGCGATGGAACCGCCAGCTTCAGCGTGTCCCAGTACTGCACCACTATAGAATCATACAGGAGGAACACAAAGTCTTTGATGTTTCCTGTAAAGAAAAAGAAGAAGAAGAAGAAGAAGGAGCATTATTACTGACGCACCATCTGCTGAACTCTGGACCGCTCTGGGGTATCATTACGACAGACACACCTCTCTTCTGGAACAGGATGATGATGAGGCAGGTGGAGACCTTCAGGACCTCGGCCATGACCACAGCGGACGTGGTGAAGAAGCGATCTCCCGGTAACGTCCGCACGTAGCGGATGCTGAGGATGAGCGAGGCATTCTGGATCACCAAAATGGTCAAACTGATGTACTTTAACTTCCGGTTCGCTGCAGAAGGACAGACACGAGACGCGATCAGAACCTGTTCAGAACCCGAGCTCGCTCTTCACGTGAATATTCAAGAAATGCATCAAAGTGGTCGTCGTTTTTAATTAACACAGTTTTTTATTATCAACATTCGAACAGCTTACGTTTTAAAACAACTTGAAATAAAATCACTGCTTGTTCAAATAATTTATAAAATGATATTTGAACATATTTTATCAAAATAAATAGAGAAATTAAATTAGTTACATTTTTGTTAGACCCATTTTGGGTGATACAGATGTATGTGTGTGTGTGTGTGTGTGTGTGTGTGTGTGTGTGTGTGTGTGTGTGTTTTTTACATTCAATATAGCATTTTCTCAGATTGTAAATATGTTCCGCAAAAAACGAAAAACTTTGGTGCGAATGTGTATGGTTACACCCCCATCACTTCACTCCAGCCACATTAATCACATTCCCTCTCTCTGTCTCCATGTCCCTCTCTCTGTCTCCATGTCCCTCTCTCTGTCTCCATGTCTCTCTCTCTGTCTCTCTGTCTCTCTCTCTGTCTCCATGTCTCTCTCTCTGTCTCCATGTCCCTCTCTCTGTCTCCATGTCTCTCTCTCTGTCTCTCTGTCTCCATGTCTCTCTCTCTGTCTCTCTGTCTCCATGTCTCTCTCTCTGTCTCTCTGTCTCCATGTCTCTCTCTCTGTCTCTCTGTCTCTCTGTCTCCATGTCTCTCTCTCTGTCTCTCTGTCTCTCTGTCTCCATGTCTCTCTCTCTGTCTCTCTGTCTCCATGTCTCTCTCTCTGTCTCTCTGTCTCCATGTCTCTCTCTCTGTCTCTCTGTCTCTCTGTCTCCATGTCTCTCTCTCTCTGTCTCTCTGTCTCCATGTCTCTCTCTCTCTGTCTCTCTGTCTCCATGTCTCTCTCTCTCTCTCTCTCTGTCTCCATGTCTCTCTCTCTCTCTCTGTCTCCATGTCTCTCTCTCTCTCTCTCTCTCTCTCTCTCTCTCTCTCTCTCTCTCTCTCTCTCTCTCTCTCTCTCTCTCTCTCTCTCTCTCTCTCTCTCTCTCTCTCTCTCTCTCTCTCTCTCTCTCTCTCTCTCTCTCTCTCTCTCTCTCTCTCTCTCTCTCTATCCCTGATTCCTCCCAAACTATTAAACAAAAGACTTCAGTTAAATACTTTATTAAACCAACAAACTTTTAGATTTGTTTATTATTAGTTTTGGCTTAAATACAGGTTTCACTGTACGAGTCCCCGAGTACGAGCCGTTACTATAGAAACGATAACACGGCCGGGCGTTAATAAGGTTCTCCAGTCTGACCCTGAATATATTCATTATACAGTCATTCAGACTGGAGCCTTTTACAGAACACTATAGAATCACGCTGTAATCACACGCCCTTCGCCATACAGGTCCCCGTGTTCGCCGTTACCATAGAAACCAGAAAGTTGGCATTAACATATCTGTATACCCGAGATTTACCTTGTAGGCGAAGTCAACCCTGACGAATTAGATTCGAGATTTTGCACGTGCTGCGATATGGTACAAAGAAAGAAAGATTTCATTCGGCAAACAAATTCGATCTGTTTATTCGAACAATCATCGTAAACGCTCATCTTTATATCTTAATAGAGAGACGAATCCGTCTAACTACGTGCAGGAAAACTAACGTGCAGGTACGTTTGCTCTCCGACGCATCAGTGACGAGGATGTTTGCACACTGCACCCTGTTAAAACACACACACACACACACACACACCCCAACACCAACAATCAGCGCCTTCATTCACACTGAGCGGTCAGGCACTCCACCCAGCATGCTCTCTCTCTCTCTCTCTCTCACACTCACACTCACACTCACACTCACACTCACACTCACACTCACACTCACACACTCACACACTCACACACTCACACACTCACACACTCACACACACACACACACTCACACACACTCACACATACTCACACACTCACACACACACGACTCCTTGTCCACAACCAACCCGACTGTACGATGGAGAAATACAAAAAAAAAAAAAAAAAAAAAAGGGTTACACGGTAGAAACGGTGCCACCAAAAGTATTGGGACACCCGTTTTTTCCTTATGCCATATCTGGTTCTTCATTAAACTGCTACCAAAAAGTTGGACACACAATTGTATAGGACGTCTTTGGATGCAGAATTGCAAAATTTTTTCCTTTAATCGAACTAGGAGACCCAAACCTGTTCCAGCTCCATGAAGATTTGCTTTACATGGGTTGGAATAGAAGATCTTAGAATAGAAGAGCTCCAACTTCAACTTTGAGGTGAATGTGAACAATAACTTCTTAATCTACTTGACTTTACGAACATCCTTGTATGAGCAAAAATCTCCATAAAACCAAGTGGAACATCTTTGGTCTCCTAGCTTAAGTTCAAGAGAAAAAAAACCACTGCATCCAAAGCAGTGTGGCTCCATGTTTGTGTAGGAAAACTCAGGTGTCCTAATGACCCAGAATTCTGCTTTGATGTTTCACATGACTTCCATCTAAAGATCCCCTGACTGTTCCATCATGGTGTCTACGTCACGCGACACAACGCCTCGTCCCAACCAGACAAAATGAGACCAATTCACTTCAACAATACACTCGTTATTGCCTTTCAAACTACTTCCAATTTAAAAAGGTGTTACTGTTTTTTAATTGAATGGATGGACAGACAAATAGTTAGACAGACAGACAGGTGAATAGACAGACAGGCAGACAGACAGGTAAATAAATAGATGGATAGACAGACAGACAGACAATCAGATAAAATGGTAGACAGACATACAGTGGTGGATAGACAATCAAATAAAATGGTGAATAGACAGACAGGCAGACAGACCGACAGACAGGTAAATAAATAGATGCTTAGACAGACAGACAGACAGACAGACAGACAGACAGACAGACAAAATGGTGGATAGATAGACAGACAGACAGACATACATAAAATGGTAGACAGACTTACATACAATGGTGGATAGATAATCAGATAAAATGGTGAATAGACAGACAGACAGACAGACAGACAGACAGACAGACAGACAGACAGACAGACAAATGAATAGATGGATAGACAGACAGACAATCAGATAAAATGGTGGATGGATAGACAGACAGATAAAATGGTAGATGGATAGACAGACAGATAAAATGGTAAATAGATTAGATAGACAGACAGTTTGACACCAATAAACTTGTAATTGACTCAGTAATTGAACTTCATCAAATGTCATTCAAACTACTTTCATTTAAAAAATAAATTCCTTGTGGCAGAGGTGTGGGTTTGAATAACGAGGTAAAAGAAAACACCCAGTCAAAGAAAAAGTGTATGATGCTGAAGGCGGTCTGACCTGCTCTACCTGATTCTCCTCAACCAGCAAAACCAAGACGCTTTTGTAATGAAATTCTTCTGGAATTCCTGGAGAAGCTCTGGTGTTCAATGTATTAAAGTTCTTTATTAGTTATGCAAACGTATCGTTTTTCTTCTAAAAAATATGTAAGAGATTTTAGATATAAAACAATATAAAGGCACGGTTACAGTAAAGGTGTGTTCCAGGGTTCATGGTGTCTATTTCAGCCTCCTGTGAGTGATTTAGTCTGAACTCAGCAGGGGCTCATTACAGTCACATCATTCTCGATAAAACGCTTCCATCTCTTTTCATTGACGTATAGAATAAACTCTGATTTGGAATGACACGGATGTATACCAGGAACTCCTAAAGCAAATATCACAGTTTATCAATACACATCACTACGGCCGCTTCTACAAACAGGAATAAAATGACGTCAAAAGATTGTGAAACAGAGACCCGGAAGGGGCAGCGGGATTATTTCAGGCGTCTTTTACAGTTTCCAGGGTGTGTTTTTTTTTTTTTTTTTTTTTTTTTACATTTTGAAAGCATTGTTACACGGAGTGTCGAGTTACGTTAGTTTGTTTAAGGAACGATTAAAGTGTAAAGGAGGAAAGACGACAACAAAAAGGTAAAAAAGAATTTTCTTCTTCTTCTCTTTTTTTTCGGATTAAAATGCAGTGACTTTTTTGCCCGTCGTGGATTTGAACGGAAAGGGATGAATATGAAAAAGTATTCTATTCTATTTCAAATAAAACAATCGTGCACACACACACACACACACACACACACACACACACACACACACACACGTCAATGTCTAACCCTGGGCAAATGTTAAAAGACAGCCAGGCAGATAAAAAAATATATATATATGGATGGATGGACAACTGGTTGGTTAGACAGACAGACAGACAGACAGACAGATACAAGGATGGACAGACGAATGGTTGGTTAGACAGAGAGACAGACAGATATAAGGATAGACAGACAAGTGGATACAATTGTAAACAGACAGACAGACAGACAGACAGACAGACAGACAGTGGAGATAGACAGACAGACAGACAGACAGACAGACAGACAGACAGACAGACAGACAGACAGACAGACAGACAGACAGACAGACAGACGTGGGTAGACAGACAGACAGACAGACGTGGGTAGACAGAGACAGACAGACGTGGGTAGACAGAGAGATGTGGGTAGACAGACAGATGTGGGTAGACAGACAGATGTGGGTAGACAGACAGACAGATGTGGGTAGACAGACAGACAGATGTGGGTAGACAGACAGACAGATGTGGGTAGACAGACAGACAGACAGATGTGGGTAGACAGACAGACAGACAGACAGATGTGGGTAGACAGACAGACAGACAGACAGACAGACAGACAGACAGACAGACAGACAGACAGATGTGGGTAGACAGACAGACAGACAGACAGACAGATGTGGGTAGACAGACAGACAGACAGACAGACAGACAGACAGATGTGGGTAGACAGACAGACAGACAGACAGACAGATGTGGGTAGACAGACAGACAGACAGACAGACAGATGTGGGTAGACAGACAGACAGACAGACAGACAGATGTGGGTAGACAGACAGACAGACAGACAGACAGATGTGGGTAGACAGACAGACAGATGTGGGTAGACAGACAGACAGATGTGGGTAGACAGACAGACAGACAGATGTGGGTAGACAGACAGACAGACAGATGTGGGTAGACAGACAGACAGACAGACAGTGGAGACAGACAGACAGACAGACAGTGGAGACAGACAGACAGACAGACAGACAGACAGACAGACAGACAGACAGAGGAGACAGACAGACAGACAGACAGACAGACAGACAGACAGATGTGGGTAGACAGACAGACAGACAGACAGACAGATGTTTGTAGACAGACAGACATATGTGGGTAGACAGACAGACATATGTGGGTAGACAGACAGACAATAGACAGATAGATAAACAAACAATAGTGTAGATAGATAGATAGATAGATAGATAGATAGATAGATAGATAGATAGATAGATAGATAAACAACAGTGGAGATAGATAGATAGATAGATAGATAGATAGATAGATAGATAGATAGATAGATAGATAGATAGATAGATAGATAACTTTAATTCAAATGATAATATTGAAGTGTATAAATGCTGTAGTATCAGTTGTAATGTTATGGAAAGTAAATGCTGGGGGTGAAACCCACACACTGAATCTGTAGCTCAGTTGTAATATTTAAAGCAGGAAATGAATCCATTACCGTCACTGTGTCTGCGGGAAGGTGTCTTATCTTCACCTGGAGATCCGGGACCCTGATTACCTGCTGCCATGTTGGCACTGACGTCTAAACCCCCCCGGACTCACAGCGCTAATTTCCGGTCCAACCGTCAGCCCCGAGATACACCAATTAATCCCAGTAGAGCGGCTTCATGCTGCAAAAGTTACCTAAATGTTCAGTGACATTACTTAATAACCAAAACAAACAAAAACACTTCACACACAAACTCTCACACAAACTCTCACACACACACACACACACCGCAGCGCTAACAGTGTAAAGCTGTACACTGAAGCTCCAGGCTGAAGCGTCGACGTCTCCACTGTCTTCTCTTCTTCATTGGTGGGAGGTTTGAACACAATATCTAAAGACGCGCTTCTCCCACCAAGCGGCCTGGAGGGGAATTACACGGTGTGGCAAAAGTATCCGGACACCCGTCTTCTCCACCTATGTGGCTCCTCAATGCTCCTCAAACGCAGTAGTGTAAGATCTACTTCGGGATGCAGTGTCGTGAAATGTATACCTTTATTTGAAATAGAACCTGTTCCAGCATGACAGTGCCCCTGTGCACAAAGCTCCAGTTGCATGAAGATACACTTTCTGGATTGGAAGATCCCTGCTGTAAATTCTCAACTCAACCCTATTAAAGATGAATGAATTTTTCACGCTGACTGCACCCCAGGCTTCATCACATCACCTACATCAGTACCTCACTTCAACACCCTCTCCACAAAATCTAGTGGAACGTCTTCCCAGATGATTGGAGCTTACTACAATGGCATATAGAGACTACATGTGGAAACTGGATGATCTTAAAGAAGCACATAGCAAACTTTTCCAGCAAACTGTACCTGCAGTTGGAAAAGGGGTAGTAATTTGTACCTGGGATGGCAAAAGGGGAACTTTGATCATAAATCTTTCAACAGTACAGAACACTGGAGAGAGAGAGAACTAACATGAGTACTGGAGTATAAGATTATAAGTAATGTTCTTTCTACAGTCTTATACAGTCATTTGAGAACCAGAAGCTACTGAGCAACTCATAAAATATCTCAACATTTAAGATCATCACAGATCCAACACCAACTTCTCCATGCCAGAGCCTTTAAACACTCAAAGAGGTCCAATGTCCAAACTCTACACATGTAGTGGGATCCAATTGGCACTGGTTCGTCTCTAGATAGTCCAGGATGTTTGAAGGCATCTACTTCTTTAAAGGTCCATAATCTTCACGAGGTGGGACGTGACTGGAGCTTGAGCAACCTCAGGAAGCCTCGGGATGGGGAGAGAAAGAGAAGCAGTGGAGAGGAATTAGCGTAGCTGCTGTTCATGATATTAACAGCACAAGTTGATAATGTGCATGTGATCAGATGTTCTGGAGCACAAGGTTGTGATGTGATGTGTGTGATGTGTGTTATGTGTAGGCTTTGCTAAAAAGATATGTTTTTAATCTACACTTAAACTGGGAGAGTGTATCTGAACCCCGAACACTGTCAGGAAGACTATTCCAGAGTTTAGGAGCTAAATGTGAAAATGCTCTACCGCCTTTAGTGGACTTTGCTATTCTAGGAACTACTAGAAGCCCAGAGTTTTGAGATCTCAGGGAGCGTGACGGATTGTAGCGTGTTAAGAGACTGGATAGATACATGGGAGCCAAACCATTTAGTGCTTTATAAGTGAGTAGCAGTAGTTTGTAGTCTATTCGAAACTTAATAGGAAGCCAATGTAGGGACGATAAGATTGGGGTTATATGATCGTATTTTCTTGACCTAGTAAGAACTCTTGCTGCGGCATTCTGAACTAACTGAAGCTTGTTTATTAATGATGCAGGACATCCACCTAGTAATGCATTACAGTAGTCTATTCTAGAGGTCATAAACGCATGGACGAGCTTCTCTGCATCAGATATAGATAACATATTTCTTAGCTTAGAAATATTTCTAAGGTGAAAGAAGGCTGTTTTTGTAACTTGATTGATGTGATTTTTAAAAGATAAGTTGCTGTCTAAAATAACTCCCAGGTCTTTTACCGCTGAACTAGTAGTTACAGAACAACCGTCTAAATGCAGGCTGAGATGCTGGAGCGAGAAAGGGTGAGGAAGGTGAGAAGGATGATGAAGGTGAGGCAGGGGTGAGAAAGGTGAAAATGGTGAAGAAGGTGAGAAGGATGATGAAGGTGAGGCAGGGGTGAGAAAGGTGAAAATGGTGAAGAAGGTGAGAAGGATGATGAAGGTGAGGCAGAGGTGAGAAAGGTGAAAATGGTGAAGAAGGTGAGAAGGATGATGAAGGTGAGGCAGAGGTGAGAAAGGTGAAAATGGTGAAAATGGTGAAGAAGGTGAGAAAGATGATGAAGGTGAGGCAGGGGTGAGAAAGGTGAAAATGGTGAAGAAGGTGAGAAGGATGATGAAGGTGAGGCAGAGGTGAGAAAGGTGAAAATGGTGAAGAAGGTGAGAAGGATGATGAAGGTGAGGCAGGGGTGAGAAAGGTGAAAATGGTGAAGAAGGTGAGAAGGATGATGAAGGTGAGGCAGAGGTGAGAAAGGTGAAAATGGTGAAGAAGGTGAGAAGGATGATGAAGGTGAGGCAGGGGTGAGAAAGGTGAAAATGGTGAAGAAGGTGAGAAGGATGATGAAGGTGAGGCAGAGGTGAGAAAGGTGAAAATGGTGAAGAAGGTGAGAAGGATGATGAAGGTGAGGCAGGGGTGAGAAAGGTGAAAATGGTGAAGAAGGTGAGAAGGATGATGAAGGTGAGGCAGAGGTGAGAAAGGTGAAAATGGTGAAAATGGTGAAGAAGGTGAGAAGGATGATGAAGGTGAGGCAGAGGTGAGAAAGGTGAAAATGGTGAAGAAGGTGAGAAGGATGATGAAGGTGAGGCAGAGGTGAGAAAGGTGAAAATGGTGAAGAAGGTGAGAAGGATGATGAAGGTGAGGCAGGGGTGAGAAAGGTGAAAATGGTGAAGAAGGTGAGAAGGATGATGAAGGTGAGGCAGAGGTGAGAAAGGTGAAAATGGTGAAGAAGGTGAGAAGGATGATGAAGGTGAGGCAGAGGTGAGAAAGGTGAAAATGGTGAAGAAGGTGAGAAGGATGATGAAGGTGAGGCAGGGGTGAGAAAGGTGAAAATGGTGAAGAAGGTGAGAAGGATGATGAAGGTGAGGCAGAGGTGAGAAAGGTGAAAATGGTGAAGAAGGTGAGAAGGATGATGAAGGTGAGGCAGGGGTGAGGAAGGTGAAAATGATGAGGAAGGTGAGAAGGATGAGGAAGGTACCCTATGACATCAGATTCCTTTGGTTTTTGGCCAAAACAAGCAGAATCAAAGGACAAACATCTCCTCTGAATCTTTGAGGAAAGAACATTTTTATGTCAGGTATGTTTTTTTTTTTTTTATGTTTATGATTTAATACAGATTTTCCCCTTTGTTTTTTTTTATTTATTTATTTAATTATATTTTTTATTATTACTGCATGTTTTGGTTCTGGTTCCGTGTCTCTAAATCACTAAATTATTTGACTCTTGTTCAGGGAAACTTGTTCTCCAGACACTCACAAGATGTTTTATCTCCTGGGTTATGAACACTAGGTGGAAGCACTGCTTCCCATTCTGATGGTTTCATTCATGTTTTGCACACAGTCGATCATTCATGATTGGACTCTTAACCAAAAAGATTGGACTTAAAGACAAAATGATTGGACTCTAAATTGAATTGACTGTACTTAAGATCATAAAGACTGGACTCATGAAAATGATTAAGGGGATGATCATGAAGATGATCGAACAAAATGATCGAACTCTAAATTGAAACGATTGGACTTTAGATCAAAACGGATGGACGCAGGGAAATGATTGGACTCTAAACAGAGAAAATTGGACTAAAATGATTTGACTCTTTAACTGGTAAGACTGAAGGATACATGGAAATGATTAGACTGTAAATTAAGCATCAGACTGAATGCGCCCTCTAGCGGGAAAGGTTATTATTATGAGTCAGTTCCAGCTGCTTTCAGCATCTGCAGTAAATGACCCAAATTTACATCCACCTTTATTTTGCAGATGTTGCCCTGATGTGCAAAGAAAACAACATACACTATATCATAAAGGGAACTCAAGTCCCAAAGAATCGTCCTTTCCGTTCAGAAAATCCTGAACAGAACACTTTCAAACACAACTCACTCCAGAAGTAAACGAGTCTCTAATTCGGCGCTAATCCAGGCGTAGTTTGAACAACACCAGAGACGGAGCTGACCGGAGGAGAACGGTCATTTCAGCAGGTCCTACAGGTCCTCCTTCTGAGTAATGAACTGTAAGACCGCTGCAGGTGTGCACAGAACCATGGTGATGTTCCCAACCCAGATCCGATCTCCTGCAAGCGCTGTTGTAACCTTACTGTTCTCAAACCGCAGATTTCCATCCATAAACCACTTTCTACCTACATCAAGAAGTTATGCATGCGCACCACCAACACTCCGGGTCTCTCCATGACACCTGGTCTGGAAGATAGTATGCGCTGAGTCCTTTCAGTCTTGAGGTCACCTTCAGTCTGCAAATGAAGAAACTCCGGGATCCATTTTTTTGAGGAATGACACCGTGTTAGAACCTTCTGCTTCCTCCAGTAGGCCGAGAATCCAAACATTTTTGCGCCGTCCTCTGTTCTCTAAATCATCAAATCAAGTCAAGTTTATTTCTATAGCGCTTTTTACAACAGACATTGTCTCAAAGCAGCTTTACAGAATTTAACAGTGAAGGTGAACGATGTGTGTTTATTCCTGATGAGCAGCCATGGAGACTGTGGTGAAGGAAAAACTCCTTTAGATGTTATTAGGAAGAAACCTTGAGAGGAACCAGACTCAAAAGTGGAACCTCATCCTCATTTGGGTGACATCAGGAGTGTGATTATAGTCTTTAAACAACACAAACACTGGAGAGTGAGAACTAACATGATCTTCTACGTGATCAGTGAGTAATGCAGCTGGACTTTCAAGAGCCAAAACACGGGCCTGCAAACTCTCTGCTAACTCCTCCGCCGAGGCGAGTCCAGGTGAGTCTTGCAGTTCTCCAATTGCTGAGAATGAATCCGCCGTCCCGTGAACTTGTTTGTAACACGGTCTGTTATAATGTTTATGACGGGGTAATAGAATAGACCAGAGGTGCAACCTGAAAGAGATTGGAGACTATAAGGTGGACTTTGAAGGTGCATTTCTTCTTCTTGTTCTTCCGGTTTCTCCCAGTAGGGGGCGCCAGAGTGGATGTGCATTTAATTTCCCTTTCCATAGAACTACAAAACACGTGAGCATGAAGTGACCTCCTACATGGATTGTTTTAAATGAATGCTTACAATATTTTTTTTTTTGGTTAATCAAATATGACACACAGACAGAGAGGAAATATATCTATATATATATTTTAATTTAACTTTAAATAAAAGGTCATGTGACTTTTGGCACAACATTTCAAAAATGTCAATACACAAGTATTTACAGACAAAAATCTGTGCAAAACCTGAACAAACCAGCAAGGATTTTAACGTTCAATAAAAACACACCATTTCACTTTACATCCGGGAAAATATATATAAATTATCAAAAAAAAAAAAAAAAAAAAGTCAAAAATTAATACATTCAGTTATTTGCCTTGAAAAAGGTCCCAATTCACTTTATTCAAAAATAAAAAATAAAAAAATAGTGCTATTAGATCTCTTTGGCTTTACCAAGAATGATTTTTTTTTTTCTTTCAAAGTAAACAAAACACACAATCAGGAACACGTGAAACAGGTCACATGACCATTTCAGCACCATTTGTCTGGCTGCTTACATTCTTTAGACGTTGTTGTGACTATGAAGCACGGGATGACACTCAGATATCGAAAGTAAAAAAAAAAAAAAAAAAGGCACGCTGGTGAAAGAAAAAAAAAAACAAACAAAACAAGAATTCCCAGAAGGAATTGTTGGAAACGGTGGTGTTTTTTTAAAACCCAAACAGGATTTTGCAGGAAAGTTTCCTGGTTTAAAAACAGTCACGTCCTCAGCATGACTTCGACACGAAGGCCGTCCTCCCCATAAAACGAGGGAATAATAATCAGAATAATAATATCATACACATGGGGCCTGTAGAACCAGGCGTTTACTTAGTCATTAATATCCAGAAGTCCTTCAAAAGAAAAGAAAAGTCCTGGAACGTTGAATCCGGGGAACATAAATACGGACGATGCGTCTGAGTTAATAAATAGGAAAATAAATAAGCCGATTGAAGCACCGCTGGTGTGTAGACAGGACGACGCGATGCCGGAGAACTTTTCCGTAAAATCCAGTGTATAATCAGACGGACGTCTCGAATCGGATCAGTGTTTGAGAGATTACAGGCTCAGCTTGATGTTGCTTTCGTCCTGCAGGTCCGCGAGGTCTTCCAGACTGCTCTCCATCATCCAGGGATGGACCAGGATCTGCTCTAAGCTGGGACGCTCTTCGGAGCGGTAGGAGAGGCACCAGCGAATCAGAGACTGGCATTCTGGAAAGAAAAAGAAAAAAAAAAAAAAACGTTTCATTTCAAGATTTTCCGTGCAGATTTCGTGACTCTACGAGAAAAATACAGGACACGCAGGAACTCACCATTAGAGACGCGTTTGGTGAAACTGGGCGTGGCCCGGACGATGTCTTGGTCTCTTTCAAAAGGAATGTCTCCACACACCATGTCGAAAAGAAGGACCCCCAGAGACCAGACGGTGAGTGGAAGCGCTTCGTAGCGCTGATGCAGGATCCACTCGGGTGGGCTGTAAACTCTGGTTCCTGACAAAAAGAAAACCAACGCGACGTTAGAAAAACACCGGGACGGTACGACGGTGGTTTAAGGAGCTCGGTTCCTGATTTCTGTCTGCGTGCAAGTTCTCCGCCTGTCTCACCTTCGAAATCCGTGTACGCCGTGTCCTTCAGCAGAGCTCCCGAGCCAAAGTCGATGATCTTGACATCTCCGGTACGGGTGTCCACGAGGATGTTCTCGTCTTTGATGTCTCGATGGACGACCCCCTTGGAGTGGCAGAACTGAACCGCTTGAATCACCTGCTTCAAGAACCTGTGTGAAGAACCAACGTGTCTTCAGTGTCACAAACAATGAACAAAAAGCATCCCCCCGCAATTGATTTTTATTTATCTTTTGGCTGTACCTTCGTGCGATCGATTCCTCCATGGCGCCGCGATCGGTGATTAGGTCGAACAGGTCCTGGCACGGCTGGGGTTTCTCGAACACGATAAAGAACCCCTGACCGGGCACCTCGAACCAGTCGAGCATGCGGATGATCCCTGGGTGGGCCGAACCCCCGAGCCGCAGCAGCAGCGCCACTTCCATCGGGATTGGGTTCGATTCACCGGGCTGTAACACACAAACATAGAAGACATGAGGATAACATCGAAATGAAGCCATCAGTAACAAATAGTCGCTAATAATAATAATAATAACAGCAACTCCATTTTTGGAAGTTTGTCGGCTTGAGTCGTGACAAAAATCACCGGTCATGTAAGAAAAACAAAAACAGAAATAACACGAGGTGCCTGTGTGATCTAACACTTCCTGTCCAACCTCATTCCGTTTTATTTTTGCAGCAATGAGGGGAAAATACTTTCACTTCCTCCATGGAGTGTTTTCAAAGAAAAATCCCACTACACGTCACTACAGCACATCACGATGCGACCACCAGGGGGCGCACAGACACCGACGCGTTCAAACAGAGTAAAGTGCGTAGAGTTGTTTATTATTATTATTATTATTATTATTATGATTATTATATCTATCTAAAATAAAGTGTTTAAACTCACCAGTGATGCCCACTGCTGCACTCGGTCATGGCACACCTGTTTAATAGCCACCTGAAATGTAAAACACATCAATTTAGTATTTAAATGAAAACTCAAAAGACATACTTTCAATTCGAGTCGCATGTGAAGATTGTGTTGCTCTTTATTATATAACCAAAATATCATTTGAAGTGTTTATATATATATATTTTTTTAGAAAATTCTTAAAAATAAAATCATAAATAACCTGTAATCCGTCGGAGATCCGCTGTCCGGAGAAAACCGAGCCGAATCCACCGCTTCCCAGGAGGGGTCCTAATTTATACTGCTTCTCGAAACACTCTTTACCTGGAACTAAAGCGGGGAAAAATATATTTAATAATATTAAATAAATATATTTATTATGATATAATTATTATTTAAAACAATGTTAAAACTTCAGCTAACGGACGACCAATAAACCGCGTTTTTCATCAGCTAGTTTTCATTTCAAACAATATTAATTACACAAAACACTTCACAAAAATAATAATAATGATATAAAGTTTTATTAATAATAATAAAAATCATTAAATAAAGCTCTTATTCTTACCAGGTTTTCCCCTCAGCTCTTCTTTCGAGTCTCGGCGCGAATCAACTCCGCGTTTGTCCAACATTTTTACGAGGAAAATCACCAACCAAAATATCCACAAAAGTGCGCGAGGTCAGAAGGATCCACGACTAAAGCCCTCAGCACTGAATCTCCATACTTTTCTAAGAGAAAAAGCTCCGAAGCTACTCTTCGTCTTCCACTCACTACACCGTATGAGTACCTCAGGCGCTGGACGTCTGTGTTTATGTTTGTAGCCATGCCTACTCGAAACGATGCGACCAATGACGTTCGAGTTTCCGTCACAAGCACCAATCAGAAGCCGGGATTACTTTTCAACAGTATGAATATTAATGAGGCGGTTTTTTTCTTTTCTTTTTCTCAGAATCCACCAACGTCCCAGAGAGAGAGGGTGGGGGTGGGGGTGGGGGGCGTGGCCGTGGTTTACGCGCCGACGCGTCAAGTACTAATTTCTTCCGCACTACCAAGTGCGCATGAGTAGTAGGCTCCGTTAGGGCGCGGGAGAGCCGTGCGCACTATTCATACGCACTTCGCAGTTCGGTAGTGTGCATGGCCGTGTTTGTATTTGGATGTCGTTGTGGCGCGCGCGCCAAAAAACAAAACAAAACAATCAAAAAACACTTTTTTTTTCACACACATATATATATATATATATATATATATATATATATATATATATATATATATATATATATATATATATATATATATATATATATATATAAAAATAAAAATAAAATATAATTGTGCTTTAAAAAAAAAAAAAGTTTTTAAAGTGAAAAATAAAAATTAAAATAAATGAGTGTGGATAAAGTGCTACTCGTGTGCAGAATTATTCAGTGCTCAGTAAATCCCATATGATGGCATATTCACATTTAAAAAAACTTCTCTGCAAAAGGTAAGCCCTCTCAAGAAGCCATCAGAGGTCCTGAAGGTTCCTGAAAAGCCCTGAGAAAGCCATCTCATGAAGCCATGAGAACAACAACTCAAAAAGTCATAAAAAACCATGAGGAAACCACACAAGAAACCCTGAAAAGCCTTAAAAAGCCCAGTGAAAAATATCTCAAGAAGACCCCATGAAAGCCATCTAAAGAGATCCTGAACAGCTCTGAGAAGCCTTGAAAAAAAGCATCTCAAGCACCTCCAGAAGAAAACATGAAGCCTTTAAAAAGCCCTGTAAAAATCATCTTAAGAAGCCTCAATAAAACCTTCTGAATTGCAATGAGAAGCCCTGAAAAAACAAGGAACACTTCACTCCAAGAAGCCATGAGAAGCCTTTTTGCAATAGTGCATGCTGATAACAACCAACTTGACATCTGACATCCAAAAAAACACTCCTGCTTTCATATACATCTTTAAAACACGTATACACACAAGCACGACATAAAACAGCATCTGTGATGAGTCTGTTTGCTCTTGAGATCTCTGGAGTTTGTATATATAAACCTGCTGATCCTGTGCCAAGTGACCTACTGCACATGCACCTGTTATTTTACCTGCTTGGTACTTATTTCACACATTAATTTACAGATCAAAAATACATGCATGCAGCATGCAAAAGATCCCTCCCTATGCACAAGAGTAAAAAGAAAAAAAAAAAAAGAGAGAGAGGGAGAGAAAGTGAGATAAATGACACCACAAAGATAAGACCAATTTCTTCAGAAACTTCTCCTTTTTTATTCCAAGAAAAAAAGAGCTTTTTTTTTTTTCCATTCCAAACAAGAAAATAAAATACAACAAGCTTATATTAATCAGGTATTAAGATGATAAAGTGTGACATTTTTTATAGATTTTTTTTTTCCTTGCTTTTTTTTCTTTTTTTCTGAGATCAGTTATGTTGGTTTTTAAACATGCACCTAATAAAGAAGTCCAATCTTGGCATTAGTGGCAAAAGAAAGCAAAGTAATGGTGGTGGGGTGGGGTGGGGTGGGGTGGGGCGGTCGAGGTCTTACAGTGACGGTCATTATTACTGATAGATGATAGTGATCAGGATATGAAGGAAAGAGTAAGAAGGGTAATGGGATTTTCTATGAGGATGAAGGACAGGATGATGTTTGATTGATCCCCGGTTGTTGTTTTTTTTTTACGCCTTCTCCCCGTACCGGCGAGAGAGCTTCGCTGCGCCTCCGTGCCTTTATCAACTGCTGTCTGGAGATGGTTCTCTATGCATGGCGTTCTTCTTCATACTGTCGAGGTACTCTTGTTGTGATACGGCCAAAACCGAGGCCAAAATCTCGTCGTCCTCCCAATCTGTCAGACCTTTCACAGAATAAAAGAAAAAATTGACCATAAATGAAGAACGGACTGCAATAGCGAAAAAAAAAAAAATGAAAAGACTCGATGACTGTGGTTTCACAGTCACCCCACACACCAACCATTATTTCCGGTATTAGCTAGCTTCTGTGTAGTTTCCTGCTAACATCCAGAGTCGAACGAAGTTAGAAAACAGGTTCATACGAGGTAAAGTTTGTTATCATTAATCATCTTCCTTGTCGCACCATTTCGCTTTTTCCGCCCACACACGCCCACCTGCCTGTACCTATATAAAAAATAAATAAAAAAACCCACGACGGAACTTCAAAACAATTACTCTACTCTCTGAGGGAAGTTCATTCGAGTTCCCAGGCTGATTAAAGTGTGAAAATAATCCCTGCTGCAGTTTCGTTCGTTCTTGAAAAAGAAAAAAAATTATCTCTTCAGAAAATCCCAATAATATAGAACATAAGACAGGCGTGTTATTGTGTCATAAAACGTACAATCCAATCAGGCTCCTGTATGCAAATGAGGCCCTTGGATAAAATGGGGGAAAAGGGGGGGGGGGGATTCGATGTCTTCTGCATTTTCATTCCAGTTGCTTCTGTCACATCAAGCAACTTAATCATGCATTAATTACAGCTTTGAATCTTGAATATCGAGACGAGACCATGAAGCATGAACCTCCATCAAGCAATAAACCAAACCAAAACAAACCAAACGTAATTAACTCTATTATCAAGATGGAAACCTGCACACTGTTCCAACAATGATGGAACAGTAATGAAAGGACATTTGGTGTCACCCAGATGATTCTAGTTCCTCTTAAGGTTTCTTCCTCTTATAATCTCAGGAAGAGACCTTCCATGCCGCTGTCGCCAATAACACGCTCATTAGAGATGAACTGATAAGCGATAAGACTTATAGATCAAATACATTTATATTTTAGAACCTATTTATCTCTGTAACGCTGCTCTGGGACAATGTCCATTGTTAAAAGCGCTATACAAACAGACAACACTAAATTGAATTGTAGCATATAAACACCACCCCCCCCATCGTAATTTATTATTATTATATATAGATTATTATTATTTTACCAAAAGCCGTTGGTGACATGTCCTGCATGATTGCGCGGTAGCCCAAAGCGGGGTACAGAGACACCAGGGATGATGAGGTGGGTCTGTCTGCTCCAACACAGGCTTGGTTACTGGGACCTGCACAATCCATACAATACACATCACATCACACACACACACGCACACACACACACACCTGTTGCAATTCCTGGGAACATTTTACATCCCCCTGACCTCAAAGGGCCTGGTTTGTTACCTACGCAGGTAAAACACTGGAAAACACTTGGGATACACTCCAGAACTGGGAAACCCTACTTATAAGCATTTACATCTGTTTTGCACAACAAATAACCAGTTCTTCACTCAGTGTACCTTTGGGACAAACTTTACACGGTTTACATAATGCGTCAAGAGACACGTCAGTGTGTTTCAGACAGAAAAACATTCACGTGAAACTGCCTGTACGGTACACTGAGTGAAGAACACATGGAGCAGTGTGCAAATGGATCCGCACGGGCTGCAGTAGAACTGTGTGTGTGTGTGTGTGTGTGTGTGTGTGTGTGTGGAGGTGGTGTAATGGAGCGTGGCATACCAGGAGCGCACGGCGAGGGGGGTTTGGAAAGCGCGAGAGCCGCTCCGGCCGGGGAGGGAGGCTTGGGTGCCGGGTCCGAGTGGGCCGGGTCCGGGTTCTCAGGGGAAGAGGCAGAGCTCCGGTGTCGTGGGGACCTTGCGCTCCATTCCTCCAATCCGCTGGAGGCTGCGGCAGTGGCGGAGCTGCACGTGGCGCTGGCCTTACGTGGCTGAGACAGGAGACAAGAGACAGGAGCTTTACAAAAAAAAACCTTGCTGTTTATTTAAATAGCGAAAAAACGAAAATCAGACATGATACTTCCAGCCACCCAATAAACGTATCTATCGCTTTGAAGGCGCAAAAAAAAAAATATTTTAAATAAAAAAAGTCAAAAATTTCATTCATTTTTTTTAACACATTTTCGGACTTTCGATTTTACAACCAGTTATATAAAAGACACAGCGTTTCTTTGAAACCAGACAGCTCACCAGCAGCTAAAGTGAGAAAACACAGACTTGAAAACCACCTGTGATGTCTGCACGAAGCATGCGACGAACTCTGTACACTTCTCTGAAAACAGTGGTCTTATGTGAAACGGCAGGCAGTGTTACGAAAAGCCGAAAACACTCGACTGCTCGCGTTACAAAGTGTTAAAAAAGAAACTGAAATATTTTTTGTGTTATAAGAGAGCAGAATGTGGCTGGAAAGACGGCCAGAGGCTCGTTGCGTGACCTGTCCTGATTCCACATTCCAAAAAGATTTTGCTTGACTGGAATGTGTTTATTTTGAGGATGGCCAGAGGCTCACCTGCCGTGCCTGTTTCTCCTGATCCCGGAGCCACTGCAGGTACGACTCACGGGCCACCTGCTCCTCGATTGCTTCATTGGTCGCCTCCCAATCAGTGGCTCTCTTTTTATCCTCCAACATCTGCTGCTCGATCCACGACTCCTCTGATGTCTTGATAGCGTTCTTCATCAGAGACTGGTCTGCGTACTGTCCAGAAGGAGACAAAGCAAAAACCATTAAAGTGAGAATGTACCGCTAGTGGTTTTTTATCCGTTTTAATGTAGTGGAACGTATAAAACCAGCTCGTGGTATCAGTTACGTGATAACGGCAATAAACTGCCCTTCACTTTCCCTTTAACTCTACAATGTTACAAAGCACCGACACTGGAGACGACGCAAACATCTCACAAAAAACATCAGTCTCTCAATCATCTCATGCTTTCCTTTATTGTTTATTTGGAGCAAATGCACTACAATGTCTGTGAATGAACTGTTATTACAGGTTAATACTATACCCCACTGTATTACACTCTACTATAGAATACAATACCCTACTACATTAGAGCACACCACCACTTATTATTACCCTGCCCCTGTTCTATTCCCAACTACACTATAATACACTATACCCTACTACACATTCCCACAGTGTGGCTATACTATACTGCGACTACGCACATTACACTGTATAACATTATACAGAAAGTATACTGTCAGCAGCATTTTGTGTATCCGTCCTGCATTGGGTTGTATTGTCTGTTTGCACTGTATCTCTATGTAGTTTTATGTAGCACCAGGGTTCTGGAGAGAAGTTCTCTTATTTCATTGTGTATATATAGTGCATCAGTTATATATGGTTAAAATGACAAAATCTTTTTGACTATGCTATACCCTACCCTACTATACTACATTATATCCTACTATACCATACACCACTATACTACATTATACCCTACTATACTATACCCTACTATACTACATTATACCCTACTATACTATACCCCACTATACCCTACTATACTATACCCTACTATACTACATTATACCCTACCCAAATATACTACATTATACCCTACTATACTATACCCTACTATACTCCATTATACCCTACCCTAATATACTACATTATACCCTACCCTACCCTACTATACTATACTCTACCCTACTATACTACATTGTACCATATTATACCCTACTCTAATATACTACATTATACCCTAACCCTACTATACTATACTCTACCCTACTATACTACTTTATACCCTACCGTACTATACTACATTAAACCCTACTACACTATACTCCACCCTACTATACTACATTGTACCCTATTATACCCTACCCTACTACACTATACTCTACCATACTATACTACATTATACCCTACAATACCCTACTATACTCCATTATACCCTACCCTACTATACTACATTATACCCTACCCTACTATACTATACTCTACCCTACTATACTACATTGTACCCTATTATACCCTACCCTAATATACTACATTATACCCTAACCCTACTATAATATACTCTACCCTACTATACTACTTTATACCCTACTGTACTATACTACATTAAACCCTACCCTACTATACTACATTGTACCCTATTATACCCTACCATACTATACTACATTGTACCCTATTATACCCTACCCTACTACACTATACTCTACCATACTATACTACATTATACCCTACTATACTATACCCTACTATACTACATTACACCCTACCCTAATATACTACATTATACCCTACCCTACTATACCCTACTATACTACATTATACCCTACCCTAATATACTACATTATACCCTACCCTACTATACTATACTCTACCCTACTATACTACATTGTACCCTATTATACCCTACCCTAATATACTACATTATACCCTACTATACTATACCCTACTATACTACATTACACCCTACCCTAATATACTACATTATACCCTACCCTACTATACCCTACTATACTACATTATACCCTACCCTAATATACTACATTATACCCTACCCTACTATACTATACTCTACCCTACTATACTACATTGTACCCTATTATACCCTACCCTAATATACTACATTATACCCTAACCCTACTATACTATACTCTACCCTACTATACTACTTTATACCCTACCTTACTATACTACATTAAACCCTACCCTACTATACTACATTGTACCCTATTATACGGTACCATACTATACTACATTGTACCCTATTATACCCTACCCTACTACACTATACTCTACCATACTATACTACATTATACCCTACTATACTACATTATACCCTACCCTAATATACTACATTATACCCTACTATACTATACTCTACCCTACTATACTACATTGTACCCTATTATACCCTACCCTAATATACTACATTATACCCTAACCCTACTATAATATACTCTACCCTAATATACTACATTATACCCTACTATACTATACTCTACCCTACTATACTACATTGTACCCTATTATACCCTACCCTAATATACTACATTATACCCTACCCTACTATACTACATTATACCCTACCCTACTATACTATACTCTACCCTACTATACTACATTGTACCCTATTATACCCTTACCCTAATATACTACATTATACCCTAACCCTACTATACTATACTCTACCCTACTATACTACTTTATACCCTACCCTACTATACTACATTGTACCCTATTATACGGTACCATACTATACTACATTGTACCCTATTATACCCTACCCTACTACACTAACTCTACCATACTATACTACATTATACCCTACTATACTACATTATACCCTACCCTAATATACTACATTATACCCTACTATACTATACTCTACCCTACTATACTACATTGTACCCTATTATACCCTACTATACCCTACTATACTACATTATACCCTACCCTAATATACTACATTATACCCTACCCTACTATACTCTACCCTACTATACTACATTGTACCCTATTATACCCTTACCCTAATATACTACATTATACCCTAACCCTACTATACTATACTCTACCCTACTATACTACTTTATACCCTACCTTACTATACTACATTAAACCCTACCCTACTATACTACATTGTACCCTATTATACGGTACCATACTATACTACATTGTACCCTATTATACCCTACCCTACTACACTATACTCTACCATACTATACTACATTATACCCTACTATACTACATTATACCCTACCCTAATATACTACATTATACCCTACTATACTCTACTCTACCCTACTATACTACATTGTACCCTATTATACCCTACCCTAATATACTACATTATACCCTAACCCTACTATAATATACTCTACCCTACTATACTACATTAAACCCTACCCTACCATACTACTTTGTACCCTATTATACCCTACCATACTATACTACATTGTACCCTATTATACCCTACCATACTATACTACATTATACCCTACTATACTATACCCTACTTTACCACATTGTACCCTACCCTACTATACTCTACCCTACTATACTATATTGTACCCTACCCTACTCTACCCTACTATACTACATTATACCCTACCCTACTATACTACATTGTACCCTACCCTACTATACTCTACCCTACTATACTATATTGTACCCTACCCTACTATACTACATTGTACCCTACTATACTCTACCCTACTATACTACATTGTACTCTACCCTACTATACTACATTATACCCTTCCCTACTATACTACATTATACCCTACCCCACTATACTACATTGTACCCTACTATACTATACCCTACTATACTACATTGTACCCTACCCTACTATACCATACCCTACCCTACTATACTACATTATAGCCTATTATACTACATTATACCCTACCCTACTACATTGTACCCTACCCTACTACATTGTACCCTACCCTACTATACCCTACCCTACTATACTACATTATAGCCTATTATACCTTACCCTACTATACAGTGACTATACATACTATTACTACACTACCCCTTAGTGTGGCTATACTTTACTGTGTCTATACTATTCCACATTATACTACACCCTACTTTACTGTAACTCTTCAAACCATGACTATACTATATTATATAACTTTACTGTGACTATACCCTACTACACTATAATATACTATACCTTAATAAACTATCCCATAGTGTCTCTATGCTATTCCACACTATAGTATACACTACCATGCAATATTGTGACTTGCAAGACAGCTGGAACATCTGTCTATTACAAAATAAATAAATAAATAAATAAAACAAAAAACAACAACAACAACAAAAAAAAAAACACTCCCTGAGCATTAAATAGAAAAACTCATAAGAAAAAAAGAAAAAGTAAAAATTATCTGGATCTAATAAATGTATCTGATTTTTAATTAGGAAAAACACCAGATGAGGATGTGTCTGCACAAGACAAATAAAATTAATTAAGAAGAAAAAAACCAAAAAACAGAATGACTAAGCAACAACAATGACCAAGAAGAATTAGTCCTACTGGCGCTAAAACGAACAATAATATAACGTCCACTCTTAATGCACTCAACTTTTCCAAAAGTGACAATATGAAGAGCACAGGCTTTGATCCTGCGCCCTAATTTCAGCACTAGAATGCACTTTCGGTCACTCTTTCTCATCTGGGAGAGCGTCTCAAAAGCTAGACAGCATGTGGTTAGCTCGTGTGTAAACTCTGTCAGCACGCCAACTGTGCCATGGTGTGTTCGCACGCCGGCCCGTCTCTGCACAGACGATCCAGCTGTTATACCACACCTGGATGACCCTCGCAGAGCCACGTATGTACACACACACAAACCCTCAAACACACGCACGCACAAGCATTTATCCACATGCACTCTCAAACACAGGCACGCACATACAAACAGCATAGGCACGCACATGCATGCACCCTATACACACACACACACACACACACACACACACACACGTACACGCACACGCACACGCACACGCACACGCACCTGTGGCTGCAACAGAAAACCTTAAGACAAACAAACCATAAACACACACTCTTACTACAGGTAATGGTTCATGAATCCTGTATCACGGGAAAGATCACAAGCGCAACATGTGATGTAAATGTGATTAGTCACAGTAGGTCATATTGTAGCTTCCTGTTTCCTGAAAAAAGAAAAAAAATTCTAGCTAGGCCAAGTGGCCAAATGTATCTGCCCACACTGCTCTCTGACTTTTACTGTACTGTTTTATACTAGTGGTCAGTTCCCTGGTGGTCTAGTGGTTAGGATACAGCGCTCTCAACAACGCGGCATGGGTTCGATCCCCGGTCAGGGAACCAAACCCAGCCATTAGGGTTGCACAAGCCAGTGCACTCTTAGTGCCGGTCCCAAGCCCGGATAAATGGGGAGGGTTGCGTTAAAAAGGGCATCCAGCGTAAAAACATGTGCCAAATCGAACATACGAATACGGATGATCTGCTGTGGCGACCCCTAATGGGAGAAGCCATACTACCATACTACACCACACCCAATTATACTATATTATATCTAACTATACTACACACTACTACACTAAACTATACCATAGCCTATAACACTCGTACTATACTATACCTACCCTATTATACTATAAACTTTCCATTTCTGATTCATTCAACAGAATTTTCTTTCTTCCAAAGCCATAAAAAAAACCAAACCTCTTTTATTTTAGATCATTTGCAGACTGTTTGCAGTCACTAAAAGAGTAGAACATCTCCGAACAATCAAAGTTATAAAACAGGACTGCGAATGTGCTCCATGTCCTTAAGACAGCCTGAGGGTCACCCTGTAGTGATCATGATGTTCCCCATGCACAAATAAAACAGTTCGCTGCTAATAAGCTCCTCGGAGGAAGCCACAGACGTGTGGAATGTCCCCCAACACCCACCCACCCTGCGGAGACTGCTGTGGAACTGAAGCCTTGTGAGAAGCACTCCTCAGCAGGCTTTGATAAGCTCAAACTAATCACCTACTTCTAACTTCTCTGCCAGCAAGAGCAGGCCGACTCCAGATCCGACCTGCTCACCTGACCTCAAGTAACACCGGGGAGAAACGACAGAGAACACTCGCAAGTCTCAAATACCTTTCACAGGGAGTATATAGGTTTCAATTTAATATTTATTCATTCTTTTTTTTTTTATGATTTTTATCTAATAAACGGAGCATAAAACAAGAAAAAAACAAAGAAATGGCACTATATATATATATTATACACACACACACACACACACACACACACACACACACACAAATAAAATAATATTATATACATATATATAGATAGAATAAATATAAATATATTTTCCAAAAAGAACTGCAAAACCGAGTGAAAACACTATGTTGTGTAAATTAAAAAAAAAAAAGCTTGACTGCTCATTTGCATAAAAATGCCAAGCCAATATTCAAATACATTCTAAATAACAAACATTTCAATGAAATAATTAAGCAAATAAGTACACGATTAAATAATATAATCGAGCTCTGATTATTGTGATAACACGTCACAGCACGTCACAGTATCACGTTATCTAAAAAAGCAGGCCAGGTCTATGGTACACACTGACGTCACACGTCTGCTGAATTAGCGCTTACGTGCAAGACGTGGGATGTTAAATAACAGGACGGAGTGTGCGTGTGTGTGTGTACGAGTACACGTCGCACCCAGGTGGGATTAAATCAATCGGGACACGCTTGGGTCGGGTTCGTTTCATTCTCCAAAAGAGTGCTAGAGTTCAGATCAAAACACTGTTTCCTCACTACATAATCAACCGGTGAGATCAGACTCTGTTCTGATCTCTGTAACCAAACTGTTTCATAACCTTATTAAGATTCTTATCCGACGTCTTGATCTCATTAGTCTAGACCCCCCCTAGGATTTTTTTTCTTCAGGATACATGGGGAACCAATAAAACATTATATAGAGCTGCCCCCCCCCCCCAACACCAAAACAACAACAACAACAACAAACCCCAAGAGTAAAAACCCCGCTGTTAACCCTGCTCATGTGATTACTTAATTGATCTCAGAGATGAACCGAGATTAAATTTCGAGAAAGCGGAGTGTGTCGGTCGGCTATTTGATCGCCCACAGCTATGAGAAAAATTCTGCATCTGTGCTGCTTCGGTTCAAAACAAACAAAAATCCTGCTTTCTGCCACACGAGTGAAAGTGAAGCTTCACTGACGTGTAGCGAATCAGGTTTCCGATTCAACGTTAAAAAAACAAAAAACTTTTTTTTTTTTTAATAAAAGCAATTTATATACTATAAAAAAAGCACTACAAATATCTGAGTGAATAAAAAGCAATTTTAGATGCTGAAACAAACAAACAGGAAGTGTAGTCCTGCAAGCCAAGTTTCACCTAAACCTCAAAGACTTTGAAGGGGTTATTTATAGAGAATGATGCATGAGTGTGTATGTATATATTATATATATATATTAGAGGTGTAACGGTACATGTATTCGGTATGGTACATGCTTTCGGCTTGGTGCGCACATCGCTTGCACCGAACGTGTTTTTTTTTACGTATGGAACAGTGTTACAGTCCGAGTTTCCTCAGGAACGTATTAAGTGGCGGACTACGTAGTCTCTCGCACTTAAAGCGCATATTTTTCAAACTACTATTAAACTCTAAAACATAAACAATCACAGGGTTATTTAAAATAAATAAATAAATAAATTAGAGTTAGCGCAGTGTCGTTGTTACTGCTTACGCCATACCGGAAATAAGATTTGTTTTGCGCATGCGTGAAAACCCTAAAGAATCCATAGCGCTAGTCACTTCCTGGTTAGCGGCTAACGCTAGCGCTATGGATTCTTTAGCGTTTTATGTCCTGGTTCAAAAATCTCTTAAAAGGATTAAATCCGGACAATTCCACATATCGGGGGTGGAGGAATGAAGGATGGAAGGAATGAAGACATTTGTTAAAGTCTGCTGAATTAAATATAACGGTTACGTAGATCATATCTTTAGAAAATTAATTATTAACTGTAACACACACACACACACACACACACACAGTTAGATACACATCTGTATTACCCAAAAGAGGTCTAAAAATGTAAACTATTTAATACAGTTTTAATTAATTACATTTTATATAATCAATTAAATTTGTGCCACTAACTAATTACTCAATTTAATCAACATAAGAGTATCGCATTAATCTGATTATTTACTTTTTTTAAATAAAATATTATTTTATATATTATTTAACCAAGCAAGCATTTTATATGAAATTGTTTTAAAAATGTAAAACTGTTGAGGTTCATAAATGTTAACAATAATAAACTAATAAATAATACATTTGGCAGAAAATGGCCAAAGGACAGAAACTGAGATAAACTTGTTTTGCTCAGATGATCCAGCATGTGTGGAGATGCCCTGGTGAGGAGCACCAACAAAATTGTGTGTTGCCTACACTCAAGCATAGTGGTGGTAGCATCATGGTCTGGGGCTGCATGAGAGCTGCTGGTACTGTGAAGCTGAGGTTCATTGAGGGAAACATGGATTACAACATTTACTGTGACACTCTGAAGCAGAACATGATAAGTCTCTTCAGAAACTGGGCCGAACAGCAGTTTTCCAACATGATAACGACCCCAAACACACCACAGACCTCAATCTGTTAGGTTGGGCAAACAGGTATTGTCAACCCTCATTCTAAACACCGGCATCCCACAGGGCTGTGTTCTGAGCCCACTACTCTACTTTCTCTTCACTCATGACTTTGCTCCTCTGCATAACTCCATCTTCATCAAGTATGCATTATGATGGTCTTCCAGATCAGCAACAACGACAAATCAGCCTACAGGGAAGAGATCTGAAGCTTGACAGCGTGGTGTGCCACCAACACCTGACCCTCAATGCCATGAAGACTAAAGAGCTCATCATGGACTTTCAGAAATCTAACAGCAGGAGACACTCCCCAGTCTACATCAACGGAACTGAGGTAGAAGGGGTTTCCAGCTTTAAGTTTTGAGGAGTTCACATCTTCAGCTCAGGTTGGGAAGGCACAACAATGTCTGTACTTCTTGAGGAGTCTTTAGAAAGCTCATCTGTCCCCAGAGATTCTAAAGAGTTTTTGCCGCTGCATCATTAAAAGCATCCGGACCAACTCAATCACTGTATGGTACAAAGGCTCCACTGTGTGTGAACGTAAAACCCTGCAATGGCTGGTCAAAACTGGCCAATGCATCACTGGCACCCAACTACCTGCCATTGAGGACCTTCACCACAGCAGATGTCTGTGCAGAGCTCACATCATCATCAAGGACTCTTCCCATCCCAGATAAAACTGTTTGACCTCCTTCCATCAAGAAGGAGCAAAAGGAACATGCGCACCAGAACCAGCAGATTCAGGGACGGCTTTTGTCCATCCACTATCACACAAGTGAACTCACACTACACAGTTTGCACAACTGCTCCTATTTTGCACTTGTGGTTGATGCTAAACTGCATTTCGTTGGTGTGTACCTGTACTATGCAATGAAAAAGTTCTATCTGTCTGTCTGTCACATGGCAGTGAAACAACGAAAAATAGGTTCAGTAAAAGAAAATGTTGTTGTGATTGACACGCTAGGCGCTAACGCTCGTTCCTCACACACAACTGGCTCGCTGTCTAACCTCATTTCATGCGACAAGGGTTTTTTTTTAACTGTAATATCAGTCAAGTCTGAAATGAGTCATACAAGTATATGACTAACATCGAAAAAATCGACCCTGACATGAAGCTGAGGCAAAAAGGAAGCAAAGCCATCAGGCAGCATCGCTCGAAACTCGGTGGTTTAAACAAAAAATCAAACGTACGATGCTGAACATTCGGGGCTGTCAGAAATCGAATTCCTTCAAGCTCTCACAAGCAACTCGGATGAAGTATGCTATAATAACTTCCACTCTTCTGAGAAGATGTTCATCTAGATTTTGTGGGGATTTGTGGAGATTCATTCAATCACAAGGATGTTACTAAAGTCAAATACTGATGTAGGTGAGGTGTGAGGAGGCCTGGGGTACAGTCAATTCATCTCAAATAGGGTGTTCAATAGAGCTCTAAAGCAGGAGATCCTCCACTCCAACCCAGGTAAAGCAGATCTTCATGGAGCTGGCTTTGTGCACAGGGACACTTTCATGCTGGAGCAGGTTTGGGTCTCTAAATTCAAGTGAAGTGAAAAGTCAATGCTTCAGCATCTAAAGACGGCTTATGCAATTGTGTGAATGTCCTGGAAAAAGAAATCGGGTGTCCCAATATTTTTGTTCATGTAATTTACAAAAAAGTAAAAAATAAATAAATAAAAAGAAGTTTTAAGTACAGAATCTAAAATCCCACATGGTAATGAGTTAAAGGGGGAAAAAAACACTAACCCTAGAAGACTTTCCATTCAACGGACCTGGAATTCCCGACTCAGTCTAAGGAATTCCTAATCGGATGTCCCACATCCCTGATTTTTAAACCAACATGGCCGCTCCTACTACACTATTCTACAAGTTGAATGTTTTATTAGACATCTAGCTAAACAAATCATTCAATCTTACAACCCCCCCCAACCCACTGTACCTCAAACGTTACGGAATTCTGACTTCAGACTTCCACGCGATTTTGCGCGAGCTTACCCCTGGTTTAAAGGCAGGAAGTCCGAGCCCCACTCCGATCGTGGCTTTATTAGGGTTCACCACTGAATTGTAGTGAATGTTCCGATGGTAACTGACTCTGATTGGCTCGTCGTTGTTTTGGTGAATCCCGTGGAACGTGTTGATTGGTTCTGGAAAAAATTTGTGAAAATTCAATTAAATGAAGGGAAGGAAAAAGGGGGGGAATGCTAAAAATGTAGTGTCTCGTTATTCAGAAACTGGAGATGACCAAAATAGGAAAAAATCCATGCCGAAAAGGGAAATTTACAGAGTAAATGAATTTAAAGGAATATGTCAATTAATTTTTAATTACTCTGTAAATTCATTACGTCGAGGTGAAAAGAAGTCCTGAGATAGAGATCTGACATTCTTAGCATACCGGCGCTAGTTCTGAGTCATCATTAGCAAGAAATAACTCGCATGCTTAGCTGGGGGTTTTTTTGGCCATTGTTACTGAAAGTCACTGTGTGAGACAAAGGGCACATAGCTAGGGGTTAGAAACACAAGACAGGAAGCATAGAAAAGCATTTCCGGGTCATTTGGGGGAAAAACAGGCTATTCATGGTTTCTTACAGCTGCCTTGTGAAGGGTAGTACAGGCTAAAAAAAACCCTTATATTTATACCCCTGGGAAACAGGAAGTCAGAGACTATGTCGTCCCTCAGACGCCTTAAAACTCGGCAATAAAACTCTAGCTATAGGGCGCAACCAACTGGGGGGCAATTTTATATGGTTTATGGATTTATATGGTGTGGAATTGGAGGATTGTGGTGGGAAGGCAGAGCCATTGGGGGCGGGGGTGATAATAGAAATCTTGCCAAGGGTGCCATAAAGGATAGAAACCCTGAACACGTCGCACGTGCAAATGACACGTGAGAATTGCCTGGACTGCACTGTACGACATGTTGCGGATTGTTCTGTGCCGACGATCATTCTACGTTTTCGGGGGTTGAGTTTGTCAAAGGTCTTCCTGATCTCTCGTCGTCTCCCGGCGAATTTCTCTCTCTTTCGAACGACTCGTTGCAGCATTGTCGTTAAACACGCCAATTCATGGCTCTGTAGCAGTTTCATGGTTGCTCTTTGGTTCTAACAGGATAAAATTGCAGACGTGGTCAGAATAGCACCAGTTTGCACAGCACCCGATGTACACGGGACGGCACACTGACTCGTGAAGGTCGGTGCTCCTTGTGACTGTGCGTGTAGCCTTGTTCTGGCATCTGCTGGAGTTTTTTTTTTTTTTTCAACCCACGTAGACTTTGGAACTGTGTTTTTTTTTACAGGGGCGTCGTCATGCTGGAACAGGATTGGGTCTATTACATCTTCTCCAATGAAAGGATGTCTTTGTATACCATAGAGATCCATTAAAGGTGATACTTTTGTCAATATAGTGTATTGTACTTGTAGGAAATTCCCAAGGGTGCCAATAATTATGGCATATATACATTGAACAAAGACAGCTTTTTTTTTTTTGCAGGAATTATGGCTGCTGTGGTTTCTCAGTGACCTATTGTGTATGAGGTCATGCATGTTTTTGACATGTATGGCAACCCCATTCAAGCAACTGTATATTATACCAAACTGGTTATCAGGGGTACTGATGTCAAATATCGCTGAGGCTAACTGCTACAGTCATGGCGGACATCCTGTGTCTTTACCTGTGCCGTTCTGGTACACCTCCACGGGCCGGTTGTACATCTCCGCCATGGCCTGCATCTCAATGTGGTTCCCGTGACAGTTGTTTTTCCTTTTCCTGTTGATGTATGTCGTGAAGTCTTCCGTCACGTAGTTTGAGAAATAGTCTGCGTTCTTCATCTGCGGATGCAAGAAATTATATATATATTTTGTATTTGTTTTTTGTATTCTGGGTCCAACGCTTGGTTGGTTGTTAGGAAGACGCTTACCAAGTAGTCCATACAGTGCTTGCGAACGACTTCGTGCATATCTTGGTCTCCGTAAACTTGATCAGCTGCAAAGAAGAGACAAACGATAGATGTTTCATTATTCGTCGCTCGTAATAAACGTGTGAAATGTGCCAAGAGAACAGAGAAACCAGAGAACTTTCAACATGTTCTCCATCTAGCGAGGGAAAGGGCGCTTAGCTTCCGTGCTTCAGGAGAACAAGTGGATGAACTCTCTACCTTGGTGTGCTTCCTTCTGAAAGAGGAAGTCGGGAAAAGCGACTATTGCATGAACAATTATTTCTATACAGCAAAAGTATGGGGACACCTGACTTTTCACAACTAGGAGACCCAACCCTGTTCCAGCATGACAATGAAGATGTGCTTTTTTATTGGATGGAGCAAAAAGATCTCCTCCTATAAATCCTATTGTCAGCATGAAAACTTCACCCCAGGCCACCTCACCTCACCTCACCACAAGTGGCTGAATGAATCTCCAAAAAGAAAAAAATCGAGTGGCGCCTTTCCAGAAGAGTGGAGCTCATTTATAAGAGTGAATGGAGATTTAATGTGGAACAGAATGCTCAAAAAGAAGGGCATACTAATCTTATGGTGTCTCAGGTGTCCACAAACTTTTGTTTTGTAGTTGATTTCATACAGTTGCTCATTATCAGGGACTCTAGGTAGACCTTCGAGGAACCATTGTGTTATCATTTAGTGGCAAAAAGTGCAAATAAATAAATTGAACTAAAGTTTAAAAAAAAAAAAAAAAAAAAAAAAAAAAAAGGGGGGGGGGGGGTGGAGGGCGGGAATCTATGCAACCCTTCTGAGCATAATAATTAACACTCATTTATTTCCACACCCTTATTTACATCTCTTGCACCGATGCATGGCTGCGCTTTTCGTTACCCGGGTGTCAGTTTCGGTGGGTTTCATCTCCGCCATCTCGTTTGTGCAGGATATATAAAGTAAAAAAAAAAAAAAAAAAAAAAAAAAAAAAAAAAAAGTAAAATTTTTTTTTAAAAAGAAGAAGCAAACCCAAAGCGCAAATGTAAACAAACACTAAGCGAAGCCGCGCCTCTTCCTCCCCGATGCGGTCATATGCAAATGTCTCGGGGATCGTTCCGAAAAGTCACATGACCCTCGACCGCAGACATTCTCAGAATCTCTTAGTCAATTTCCTCTTTTGTGGCATCAGCCTACTTCTGTTGTGACACACAAGGGCTTGAAGATGCTGAACTCAATCAACTCCATTAAAAAAAAAATACGTAAAAAAAAAAAAAAACATTTTCAGAGGTTTCCATTTATATGAGGGGGAAAATAAGATTTTCATGCGTTTTATTTTGAGTCGCACCGGAAATTTTACGTCATTTATCCGCATTTGGAAACAATGATGGGTGGTGCATGTGCAGAAAGTAAACCATCAGAAGTTTGTATTACTTATTAATTGATTTTCACACTATTTACACCAGTTATAATTCTGGTAGGTTGGGAAATAAAAAAAATAAATAAAATAATTTTAATTAAAGAAATAAAAGCAGACTTTCTTTTCCTGTTGTGTGTGCAGGAAGTTACAGCTCTACCTCTGCCATGTTAATCTGTATTCTACGTGACTCTCAGGACATGCCTCGGCCCTCGTAGTGTTCTGTGCACTTGACTGAATTTTTTTAAATACCTGTGAGAATGCTGATCTCCTAAGCACCCGAGTAAGACACACAGCTCTCTGCAGGGTTTACGAAGGATGGTGTGAATAACTCAAACCATCAAGCGAGGATCAGGTCGGTTTTTACGGAAACTGCTTAATCGAGGAGGTTTGAGAAAGATCAAACACGAAGGCTATGCTCGAGAGCGCTCTTTTCACCCCCGTGCTGAGCAGAAGGGCATCTCGGAAAACACACCCCACATAAAGCATGTGGTGGTCTGGTTCTACACGAGCACAAGTCCACGTCGGGTCAAGGTCACGTGGTGCTGTTTTTCCAGAAACACTAATCCTTTCAAATGTGTTGCACAACAGTGGGTTGTGAGAGTTTGTGAGAATCATGACCTCCATGTGAACACGCTGGTGCTGATCACCACTGCAAAACCGCCGCTAGTTTTTATTCTGCTCCTAGCATGAATGGAGTCGATATTCTGCTGACAGAATCCAAACTTTTCTTATTCCTCTAATGCAACTTTCAGACCTCAATACAAACGAAATAAAAAGCGAGGACTCTCGCCGTCTCTCTTTTTCTTCCTTCCCAGGTTTGATTGTAATCACAGAGAAAGCAGAACATCGAAACGTCTGGTTTCTCTATCGAGGGGTTCATAATACATAGACGAGGATGTTAAAATACACACACACACACACACACACACACACACACACACACACACAGTATCTCACAAAAGTGAGTGCACCCCTCACAATTCATCAACCATTCTGGTGCATCTTCTAGAGGGACAAAACTATAGAAATATTTCAGAGGAGTCAAGGTGCAGCTTCTGTAGCAGTACAGATTTACTGTCCTCTAAAAATAACAACATTCAGCCATTATTGTCTAAATACTGGAAAACTGCTGTTCGACCCAGTTTCTGAAGAGACTTCATCATGTTCTGCTTCAAAATGTCACAGTACATGTTGGAATCCATGTTCCCCTCAATTAACCTCAGCTCCTCAGTACCAGCAGCTCTCATGCAGCCCCAGACCATGATGCTGCGACCACCATGCTTGACTGTAGGCAACACACAATTTTCTTGGTGCTTCTCACCAGGGTGTCAACCACACATGCTGGACATCATCTGAGCCAAACAAGTTTTTCTCAGTTTCAGACCACAGGGCATGGTTCCAGTAATTCAGCAAACTGTTTGTAGGTTTTATTGTTGCACTGTTCAGCATACAGTCAATTCTAATTCTCAAATCCTCAGAGAGTTCCTCACTTCACCTAAATCAGAACCTAACTTTACTCTCACACAACCTTGTTGTAGAAACGAGCACAAAATCTCCACAAAATCTAGTAGAACATCTTCCCCAGACGACTGGAGCTTAATATATAAACAATGTGAAAAAAAAAGAAACAAACACAGCGATCTTAAGCGAAGGTGTCCACAAACTTTTGGCCATACAGGGTACAATTTCGCTTTAAAGGAATTATAAAGGTGAGGATTTGTGGACGTTTGCTGACTGGGTTTCAGGCATGTCAGAAAGGGAACTACAGGAAGCTCATATCAACTACGAAACTACTACTATGACAGGTGTGTGACGTCCGATTGAACAAAGAAAAACACAGAAAAAGGTGTGTGTCTGTGAGTAGGTGGAGTTATCATCAACGCTGTGATGTAAAGCAGTGTGGAACTTCTGACTTCTCTCACTTCCCAGTCAGTGCTGAAGCTGGGGATGTACACGCCGCACCACGTGTGTGGTTTCCATTCACACTGCTGAGGTGTGTGTGTGTGTGTGTGTGTGTGTGTGTGTGTGTGTGTGTGTGTGTGTGTGTGTGTGGGATCGCTTGAGCTCGATCTGAGTGCTATCTGGTGAAATCAGGGACACCCCCCAGCTACTCCCCTCCCTGCATTTACATGAATCTGACTCATGTGTGATCAAAAACACCTGCCTTTGTTCTTTCCCGATTTCGACCTCAATTTGAAAGGCAAATGGTGAAGCCGGAGTGTGTGGCGAGGGTCAAGGATGGCGTGCGGCGCTCCAGCCCTTGCATGTGCACGAGGAGGAACCGCCAAGAGAGGCACGAAGGCAAAACTGACGATTAAAGACAAATAAATTGAAACTAATAAAAGTTCGGCGTTTTGATCAAAATGTCGTACGGGGAGAGAATCTCACGCCTGAGAGGAACAGGAACCAAATCCAGACCTGTTAGCACATAAAGGTTTTTCTGGGGTGTGTGTGTGTGTGTGTGCGTGTTGTCTTTTGGTCCCTCACATAATGGGTCTAATCATTTTGAGGCGTTTACGTGGCAGAATTTCACTCCATTTGGGCTTTTTTTTTATTCCGACTGAGGTGTTTATATGGAGAATTTTCACTCGGACTGGATTTTTAAACCCATTACATGCTCCATGTTAACACACTTTCTGTCCATGTGTGTTTGTTTGTTTGTTCCTCTCTCTCTCTCTCTCTCTCTCTCTCTCTCTCTCTCTCTCTCCATCTGTACATGTGTCTCTCTGCATGAATCTCTTTCTCTATGTATATGGGTGTGTCTCTCTCCAGTTGTTTCTCTCTGTTGCTTTCTTTCGGTCTCCCTCTCAGTGTCTCTCCCCCCCCCCCTCCATCTCTCATTGTGTCTCTCTGTCTCTTTCCATCTGTCTATCTCACTCTCTGTGTGTCTCTGTCTCTTCTCGTCTGTCTTTCCTTCTCTCTCTGCCGGTCTGTCTATGTATCCCTCTCATTGTCTCTCCGTTTCTTTCCGTCCGTCTTTCTCTCTCCCAGTCTCTGTCTCTCATTGTGTCTCTCTGCCTGTCTCTATCTCTCTCATTAACCTCTATATTAATTCTGTAATAAATGCGATATGCCGTTCCTCCAGACTGATGCAGCAGCGCTTTACTATTTGAGCCTCCAGAGCTTCCCGCTCATCGCCTCGTACACCGATAACTCCGACTGCGTGATTTGTTTCGGTTTTACCTCAGATTTCTCATTAGTACGATGAATTAGTCGGAGCGTGAAAGTCTTGTAGCCAATCGACAGACCAAGATTTAGTACATGCACAAGTAGCGTTTCGCTTGCACAACGGCCGTGGAAACAAACCCTGGTGACCTTTCTGCTAACGCGGTGGCCGATGATGAGAAAGCTGAACTAAAAGAGGAAGAAGCAGCAGTGTGACATGTCTGCACAGAAACGCTCACAGCAGCAGATAGGCTTCGCTGGAAAGAGAGCAAGAGGCCGAGTCCGATTTAGCAGAAACAGGAACCACAAAGCGCCCCTTCATTGATGAGGAGCAGAGATAGCATCACGCTGTTAACCACCGAGCGCCCTTCTAAGAAAGGGGCGGGCCCTGGCGTAATAACCCCGCCCATTTCAGACCTGCGCGTCAACGATAAGCATTATCCCTGCAGAACACGGGCCTCCAGCCACGTCATGCCTCGACTCTGCACTATTCACGAGAACGTGGAGCCGATCTGCTCGCCCTTCCTGCGCCCTCTTTCCAGAAGTCGGATCGCAGGAAATTCACTACACATTCGCTTTAAATTCATAATAATTTGCAAAAAAATAAAAATCTAGTCACATGCTTCGGTTCACGTGCTCGTTAGGACACGTGAGCGTTTCCACAGTAACAACTCGTCCATACATGGAGCAAACTGTTAAGAACATCATAAAATAAATATACAAAAAAAGACAGGAAATAAATACATTTTAACCAAAAATGAAAAAGGAGGAAAGGAGGAGAGATGCATTGAACAAATGAAATACGAAGGAGAAAAAAAACAAAGAACGAAACTAAACAAAAGGTAAAACTTCCATTAAAAAAAAAAAAAAGAGAGAAAAACATTAAGAGAAATGACGCATTAGAAAGTATTAAAAAGAAGCAAATAAAGAGAGAGAAAAAAAAGGACAAAGGGTCATGGTGAAGCCGCTGTGTAACGGACAGGATAAGTCTTACGTTAGCAAGTTAGTAGTTTTAGTTCTTCAGGTCAGAGGTCACTCTCGCTTGCTTACACACACAGACACACACACACACACACACACTGTCAGGTTTTAGCCAACACCAATAACTCCTGACCGGTCTCTTCCACCTTAGACTGGACAGAACAGGCGATACAAACAATCCCCCAACACACACACACCCCCCCAATTACAGCTCCTGCTGTGAGACATTGATTCCTTACACGGTGTGTCTCAGTGCAATGAGCTCTCACACACACACACACACACACACACACACACACACACACACACACTCAATACAACTATACATGGATATTTTTCTCCAAACATAATAAATAAATAAATAAATAAAACATTCCTCCTCAAAACACATCTGTGAGCAGGTCGAGTTTTCAATCTTAAATTTCTACAAATAGCGAGAAAGAAAGGGAGGAATACAAAAAAAAATTTAAACGTAAAAAAAGGGAAGCGATTAAATAAATAACCGAACAAACTAATTAATTTACCCTAAAATCATAAGAATGTAGAACTTAATAAAAAAAAAAAATTAAAACCAGTAACATTTAAATAAAACACAAACAAAAAAATAAGGAAAAAAATAGTTTTTTAAAACAAAGTAAAAGAAAATAAAAAGAAAATGACAGAAAAGAAAAAAGTAAAAATCTATAAAATAAATGTAGTAAAAGAAAAAAAAAAAAAAAAAAAGTCAACTAATAAAAACAAAAATTTAAATAATTAGGAAAAAGTAAAAAGGAAGAAAAGAAATATAAAAAGAAAAAATACGATAAAAAAAGAAAATATAAAGGGAAGGATAAAAAGAAACAAAGAAGCAAAAAGCAACAAAATTAAAAGGAGAAAAAAACAAACAAAAACCGGGATCAAGTATTAAACAAAAAAAAAAAGAATGCTGTGAAGGTGTATAACTGTGGTGTGATGGAAGAGTGAGGGCAAGTTCCCCCTCCCCCCTCTCTTACACTCTCTCTCTCTCTCTCCCTCTGCTGAGAGGATAAACAGGTTGAGGTCTGCATACTTCCATGTGCTGAAAGATTGAACACGTCACTTCCTGTTTGCCTCGGTGTTAAAAACTACACTTCCTGTAAATAAGCAGCTCAAACACACACTCTTTATGACCATTCATTAGATAAGAGCAGTATTAGATAATAAACACCTCGCAGCGACGTCTTGCTAAAGGAGGTGAGTGGGTCAGTACCCGCCTCAGGGTCGGAGTCTGGGTGAAAAGTCAAACCCTTGATTTCACTCGTTCATCGCTCGGCTTTCACAACGACAGGGAGGAATAGTAACGGGTAAAAGTTCAAGAGACGAGACGAGAGACACGAGACGAGACGGGGAGACGGGACGGGAGTGGGCAGAGGGAACAGACTTCAACATCACAATCTCTGTCTGACCTGAGAGGAGAACATCTATCTATCCATCTATTTTTATGAATATTTTGATCCTTCTAGATGGATAGATACTCGCTCTATCCATCTGTATATCTCTATCAGTCAGTTATCTATCTTTCCTGTATTTATTCATCTCTGTTCATCCATCCATCCGTCTCTGTATATCTCTTTATTTATCTGAATATCTATACCTATTTGAGTATCTATGCATCTACCCATCCATCCATCCATGATGTATCTATACTGTATCTCTATCTATTCTTCTATCCATATCTCTCCATCCATCACACACAGCTCAGATGGAAGAACTCTCGTGTCCTAAACAGAGTCCTGACCTCCTCAACCCGAACACCTCTGTGATGAACTGGAACCAGCCAGATCTCCTCGTCCATCATCAGTTCCTCAGCTCACCAACTTTCTTGTGTCCGATTGATCCCAAAGCCAAAAACCAAGCAAAAAGCTTTCGGAGAACTTGGAACTAAAAAAAAAAAAGCTCATGGGAATTGTGTTTTAAAATGTTGGTTTCCCAGTGGGTTTCCTCGGGATTCCCTGGTTTTCTCCCAACTCATAACAAACATGCTGGTGAGGTGGATGTCTCTACAGGATGCCCCATGTAGAAACGTTCCTCTTTTGCGGTTTTTCAGCACGGATGGTTTCGATGTTCGACCAAAACTGGCCGTGTGCCACATTTCCAGTGAAAAGACGAGTTTTTCTTTCTCACTTTCTGTAGCACGCAGTTTTGGTTTGTTTATCGATAAAGCACTCGCATGACACAACCAGGGAAACCATGGCAACAAGAACAGCCGACTAAAGACCAGAGGGATGTACCTATGATGTATGTCATGATACAGTTCTACTCTGAGGTGGAGATGTTTTGGACCCCTGCCTCAACTTGTCTTAATTGTGAACGTTTTAATTATTCCACAAAAAGAGTGCGTCAGAGCCGGGGGGGGGGGGGGGGGGGACACACACACGGTGGAACACGGTCAAGATTCATACGGCGCTCCGCAAATTCCTGCCTTATCTCATACAGAGCACAAAATGTGTTGTACAGAGATGTTAAGATCAATAAGTCGACGCGGTGAAGGCCAGGGAAAACATCTGACCCCGGCATGTCTTTCGAATCCGTCCATGCGGTGGAACGTCTACGCCGCCGTCCCTGACACGACCCGAACCCGCATCTCCCCCCCCCAAATATCCACACGTCTCCCAGAATTTAAAGTGTTTCAATTCTAAAGTAAAGTTCCTCGAACTCACCTACATCATCAGTAGAGAAATTTGAGCAACTCTTTAAAAATGCGAATGGTAGGACGCGAGTATGAAGCTCTCAGGACCAAAATTTAATCAAAGCCTCTGGTCAGGTAGACGGTGGAGTAAATCGGACCACTGGCTCGTTTATGTTTTGTGAAAGAAAACCAAGTGAATTTGTTAGAAAATTGTGCAGGTCCAAAAAACCGTATATATATATAAAAAAAAAAAAATGTATTCAGTTTCGAGTAGCATCTGATTGTTTTGACAGTTTTCAACTATATTTAATTCCCTGTTTTAGGCTAATTAACAACTTTATAAATTCCCAGTTTATTCCCAATTAAATCCTGTTAATTCCCCATGGAAAGTTTCTGGAATTCTGCAACCCAAATTCAGCTCCATCCCTATTCCACAGTAATCCAGATTGAAATAGGATCAGTGTTAAATACAGGTGTAAACGCATCCAGTTTTAGTCACACAATCACAGTTCCTCAGTGGGAGAACACTTATCTGTCCCAATTTCCTCACAAGACTCACCACAAACATGGTGTTTACCACGAAGTTGAACACACACAATTATAATATAATGTCGTCTTTGGATGCAGTAGAATGAAATTTTCTCTTCACTCAAACTAGGACACTCTAAAACTGGCAAAAACCAGAGCAGACGTCTAGACGTCGTATATTTGTGAGGAACGTTTCACCTGCGAGCCTAGAGGAGAAAAACAGAACCCGTTAAGGTGATTGAGAAGAACTGAATCTAAGTGAGATCCTGAGTGAGATCTGTACCTCCCCTTTTGTCTCCACTTGTAGGTGTGATGTAGGTGTTCTGCTCTTCTGGGTTGTGAGAGGAAGTAAACAAGGGGATTTTATAAAAGAGCACAGAAATTAGATACTTCATATTTTTTTTTATTTCAGAACTTCCTACATCCAACTCAGAGCTTCAACTGTTTCGAGATCAGGGAAAGTACTTTAAAAGCGAGCACTTTTCAAATATATACACAACTCTATTTATTTATCTAGACCTACATTATAGAGACAAAACATATTTAGACACATGACTTTTCCACAATTACACAATTGTATTGGATGTCTTTTAAATGTTTCCCCTTCACATGAACTAGAAGAGCTCAAACCTGTTCCAGCATCACAAAGCAAACCCTGTGCACAAAGCCAGCTCCATGAAGATATGCTTTACATAGGTTGGAGTGGAAGATCTCCTGCTGTAGGCCTCTAAACCTCAACCCAAGTGAACACCTTTGGTTAGAACGCTGACTGAAACCCAGGCCTCCTCAGCTTCACCTACAACACCTACAACTTTACATAAACCCTACTGGCCTCATGCATCTCACTCAAAAATCTAATGGAACATCTTCCCAGAAGAGTGGAGGTTCTTATAAGAGAAAACGAGGACTAAATGAGGAATGAGATGTTCGAATCTTATGCTCAGGTATAAGGTTTTTTTTGTGAAATGGAATTTGGAAAGTTGGAAATCCGAGCGCTTGAGAAACTCAGATTTTCCGAGCTTGGAATGAAGAATCGGCTGATTTCTATTAGGAAACTCTACTTCAGAAACTTCCCACGCCAAACCGGTCAGTAAAACCCCGAGTGCCACCCCCTCATCGCTCCTGCCCCCGACTTACACCGGGTCACGGCATTTGCCCTCGCCTCAAAACAGCAGAGGCAGACCGAGCGGTGCTCCTCTTGTGCAACATCGTTTGCATACGACGAAAATTTCCATACGCGGGACAACATGCCCAAGTCTGGAGTGTGTGCGAGCGAGACGCTCTCGCGTCAGGTCAACCCACGGCTGTGTGGAGTCACTCTGCATTCCTGGCATAGTCGAGGACCAGGTCAGTGGAGCGTAAGAACGAGGGAATGAGATTCTCAGAAGGAAGTAAACGCAAGAATGATTTTAATCTTCCTGGGCACTTGACTTTCGCGAAGTTTGGAAACGTTCCTGAGGGGGGGGGGGGGGGGGGGGGGGGGTTGAGCTCACGTGAATGTAACCTACGTGAAAATTACGAGCAGAAAAATGTATCTCGCTGAAACGCAACATCTCTCTATTGTGGGGAACGAGGGAGGGAATTCCACCTACGTGTTACCTCGTATTTATACTGTTTATCATTAAGATCACATTCAGAAGTCACAAGTATAAAGGTTCATAAAAAAATAAATAAAAAAATAAAATAAAATTTATTAAAAAAAACTTTTTTTTTTAATATCAATGAAAATATACCACAAATATATTTTTCTTCGAAATTCTAAATAATTCCACGGGGTAATAACCAGTTAGAATAAACGTGGGTGGAATTTTCTAGCTATTCACCTTTAGTGTGACACCACAAAAAAAGTACAGTCTAATTGAACATATAAAAATACTAATAAACACACTAGTATTATGTTAACACAGTGGTTTTACCCATCGTGATGAGTGAATAAGGGAATTCTGTCTGTGTGTTACCTCATATTTATACCCCTGTGACACTGGTAGGCACGGCTGCCTTCTCATTCTTTCCATCCGACTCGAGGTTTTGGAGAAAAGCGCTGGAGTATGAAGATAAAAATACCGTAGTCTTTTAAAGTGTTTAAAAAAAAAAAAAAAGAACGGTAATCAATTGTTAGTTCTGAAAACTGGTCCGTATGCGTTATTTGCATTTTGTTTGGAAATGAAAGTATTAAATGTCAAAATATATATATTAAAAAAAATTTAAAGAAAAAAATTAAAGAAACAAATAAAAGAAAAACTCATTCATAGATTCTTGTCATGTTCTTAAGTAAAATTTGAGTTATGTGGGTTTGTGGGACGTCCAAGAATCAATCTGAGGAGCTCGTATGTATTATACACACATTTTATATATATATTTACACACACACACACACACACACACACACACACGGTATATATTTTTTTGCCTATCTTCATATTTTGACCTCGGCAAGTTTTTTTTCCTGCAGAAGCTCATACGAATAAAGAACACTGCACTGACCATGAACCAGCATCTTTCTAGAAGCTCAGGACGTTTCAACCCTGTTTCTAAAAGCTTTATCACAAACACAACGTCAGAGGCTGCTTGTGATGAACACACACACACACACACACACACACACACACACACACACACACACACACACAGGCGGATGTTTCAGTCCTACTGTGAAAGCTTTTGAACAGAACAGGCGGCTGGCAGATCGTGTTCCTCACTGTTCCATTACTGAAGAACGTTAAAGCGTTTAATTACAACATTAAAAAAAAAATCGAGTGTGATGTTACTTCTCGGAACAACAGGACGAAGATCTTTTCTGTGAATGTGGCCCCAAGTTAAAGATTTCTGAAGATCTGATATCACACCTGGAAGGACCTGATCGGACCTAATCGCGCAGGTCGCATTGCCCGGAATATCGTGGATCGGCTCGGCCCATGACGCGCTCCGGTTTGCTTTGTGGCTGAATCGTGGAGGAAGCGGACGCTTGTTAACGGGAAACTGGAGGAATAAAGGACCTCCGATTACAGCACTGATAACTGGGACACATCTAAAAGGCGTTTTAATGCGCCAGGTGACTCGTGATTATCCGATCCCGGGTCAGGCAGGAAACAGGTGCACAGACGGTGGATTCGAGCCTGGAGAGGTCCGATTCACAACATTTAAGAACTTCGTGTGCATTCCTGAGTGTCACGGTTCATCTTACGTTCACCTGGTGCTAATCTCCACTAATCCAATCCAAACGGGGAAAATGATAAGAATCGGTTCGTCTGGTTTTTATACGCGCTGTTTACTCAAAAGTATTGGGACACCTGCTTTTCCCAGCCCTTCATTTGAACTAGGAGACCCAAACCAGTTCCAGCATGACACTGTACATCTCCTCTGTACATCTTGGGAATGAAGATTTCACCCTGAACCCCAAACTCAAGTACTGTTTAGGACCCCTTTCCCCACCCCAGGTACTGTTTAGTACCTCTTTGCCACCCCAGGTACTGATTAGTACCCTTTCTCCACCCCCAGGTACTGTTTAGTACTTCATTTCCCATCCCATTGTACCAGTTAGTACCCCTTTTCCCACCCCAGATACTGATTAGTACCCCTTTTCCCATCCCGTACCTCTTTCCCCAACACACGTACTGATTAGTACCCCTTTCCCCAACACAGGTACTGATTAGTACCCCTTTGCCGGCCCCAGGTACTGATTAGTACCCCTTTCCTCGCCCCAGGTACTGATTAGTACCCCTTTCCTCGCCCTAGGTACTGATTAGTACCTCTTTCCTCACCCCAGGTACTGATAAGAGCCCATTTTCCTGCCCCAGGTACTAATTAGTACCACATTCCTCACCCCAGGTACTGATTAGTACCACATTCCCCACCCCAGGTACTGATTAGTACCCTTTTTCTCACCTTTCCCTGCACCTTTGCTTCTTTGCAGCATTGTATTTATCTGTTCCTACGTATATTGATGTCAATTACATTAAACAGGAAAAAACCCAGCTATAAATAGAAGGCAGTGAGCAGATGGGTCCATGCACGAGGCTGGTCTCCAGGACCTGATGCTGCTTCCCATTTCTCCCAAAGCGACTGTTCACGTTCCACCGGTAACCCAGTTTACATATCCTCATGCCTGGAGCATGCACATTTACACCACGTGTGTGTGTGTGTGTGTGTGAGAGAGACGATGGAATCAACTTAACTTCTACTGTATTATGATGGAAGGTTTCTCCAAACGAGCCCTGTTTCTGAAAGAGCTCGAGGTTGCTCAAAAACCTTCACACCTGAGCCTGCGCTCGAGCCGAAAAAACCAGGCACGAAACCGCAAACGACCTTTTCAGCGAATCAACAAAACCGAAACCTCACATAGGCTTTCTCGCTATCACACACGCATGCAGCAGGTGTAGGTGCGAGTGTGTTCATTTGTGATGTATAAAAAAAAAAATAAAAAAAAGGAGGGGGTCTAGGGGGGGAAACGAAATGAGTCCTCCACCGTCTCCACTTCCCTGCCGAGAAACCCGAGGTCCGAGAAGGAATGACCCGTCCACCTGCCTCGTGGGTCGGCGTCATCGTTTCCAATCTTCTTTAAACAAACACATTACTTTGTGCGAGCGTGCGTGTGAGTGTAAAGTCCTCAAAATCACAATTGAAGCAGTTTTTTTATTTTTTATTTACCCGAGTTGCCAGGTAGAGCAGGTCAGGTCGAGGCATCCTGACGCAAGTGACCCGAATGTCACCTCGCTCCTAAAGCGCCATGCAAATCCCCAAGAGTACACAATCAACCGCCATTGCCGCCACGGCTGGCCGCTCACACGCCATTGCGTAACTCGTCCGAGACGCGTCCCTCAAAGGATTGACACGGGGATTCTAATTTTACACGCGGTCCGCTGGAAAAGTTTGCATTCCCTGATATCTTATTTGTGGGGTTGTGAATCGGCACGTGGATCCGATTCGTTTTCAGTTGTATTGCGCTTTTAACCCAAAAAGATGGTCTCGAAGCAGCTTTACACAGATAATGTGGTGATGAAGGAGGAATAAGATGTTCTTCATGTGCAGGTTTGTTCCTGATTAGCAAGTCGTGTAATCAGTTAGGCTCCGGAATCGTCCGTGTCCGTATCGCGATGCATCGTAGAAACGATTCATTTCAACACCCGCTACTTATCCGTACTTATTCCAATTAGACACAAGAGGAAAAACCGAATCGAGTACTCCGGATATCAACCGAAACCGAGATGCGCCATTTCATCCTGTCGCTCAAACCCGAAGGATCCTGGACGTAAAAGTTCGGCGTTTAAAAATCGTATGGCCGGGTGTCCACAAACTTTTGGCCACACAGTGTGATATGCTTGAGGTTTGAATTTACTGTAAGGGTTCGAAGAACAGCACGAAATAGAGTGCGGTTATCAGTTCAGAGAAAAGTCAGACTGTGTTGGTTTTAAATAAAAGAAAACTCACCACACACACACACACACACGCACACACACACACACACACACGAACACACGAACACACACACACACACACAGAGCCTGTGGGGTGTGTAATGCCGGTAAATGAGATCCTCGGGTAACGCGGCTTTTACCAGCAAAGCGAGGTTTAAAAGGTAATTTTGACCTGAGACCGGACTGAGATCGGACCGAGACCCGATCAGACACCACCAGCGCGGGAATTCCACACTGCAGTCCCTGCTGGGAACTTCAGAGCGCTCATATGTAGGTCACAATGCCATTAACCTCAGCCCACAGAGGTCAATAAAAAAAAAAAAAGGAGCGCAAAAGAAAAAATAAATACATGAGGTTTAGAATTGGGACACCGACATTTAACTTCCAAAAGTTAGCGTCCCTCTGCTTCACTGCACTAAAATATAAACGTCAGGTTCAGAGCACAAACCTGTGAACTGACATCGTTGAAATCACTGCCAACTACAAAGAGCTCAAACCTGATTGGTCCAAAAAGGTTTCTATGGCAACAACTCGTATTTATTTTGTATAACTTTATATAAAATTTTTGGAGGGAGTCTCCAGCGTCAGCGCTCTGTGACACTTGGATAGTTTTTCCGCCATGATGAAGTCCTCAGAAAAAGACATATCACGTGACCATGTGCGCTCTCCCGAATGTATTTATTTTTGTCTTATTAAAGACTCGGTATGAAGTAAGTATAAACGGATAAAAGTGCTACACGTCATTCGTTAAAAAATAAAACGCTTCTGAGGAAAACGGAAGAGAAAAATGCCTCGTGTTTTTTTTAGCGAAATATCGTCAGCGATTGTTTTTCTCGAACTTCACGACTCTAAACGGTCGTTGGTGGGTGGGGAAAAACCTGCAAACGTTTAGAAATCCAACACACTACAAGTTAGGGATGAGCGATACACGCATAATATCAGTGTCATGATGAAGGATTTTGCGATACACAATCAGCTATTTTAACCCTCTTTTGTTTAGAAATGAAACGGCAGTGAAACGGTACATGATGCCATTGATTTAATTTACATTTTGTAATTAAAATAAATAATAATTTGAAGCAAAAAAAAAGTTATAAAAAATATATAGTAAAAATTCTCTTTCATGAATTTTTTTCTCTTTAAAAAATTTCTCTCAGGCTCTAAAACTTTAAAAAAAAAAAAAAAAAAAAAAAAATTATGACTAGGAAAAGTTTTTTTTTTTTTTTTTTTTTTTATTAAAAAATTTTTTATTTCATGCCAAGGAAAGTTTAAAAAATTAAATTTTTTCCCAATGCTTGGGAAAGTTTTTTTTATAAAAAAAAATATTTGATGCCTAGGAAAGTTACTTTTTTTTAAAAAAGGGAAAAAAAAAAATATATGTATATATATATAAAATAAAAAGGAAATTTTTTTTTCCTATATTTAGGAATATATTCATATATTAAGGAACTTATTAAGGAAAAGGTTTAAAATATCTTTCATGGTTAGGAAAGTTACTTAAAAAAATAATAAAAATAAATAAAAATAATAATAATAATAACTTTTCTTTTATGCCTACAAAGTTATTAAAAAACTCTCCTGGGCATTAAACCATTTTTTCCCCTTTAAATTAAATGTAAAAATTAACCTGCAGTCCACTAAATATTTTGTTGAATGTCAAAGTTGTGTACAAACTTTTGCACAGTGTAGATAAAGAATAAGAAGTGTCATGAAAGAAGCAGGTGGAGACAAAATGAGAAATAAAGAGTAAAATGTTGAACGAATCATTTCCAATGAGTCACATCTACAGCTGGAGGGGAAAAGTTCTGGCTGAAACAGAAAGCGCGAAGCAGCGAGTTTCATGTAAACAGAAAAATCCCTCTGTCTTTCAACTTCTCACTGCTGCTCACTGCTTCTCACAGCTCTCCACTGCTCCTCACTGTCCCTCACAGCTCATCAGTGTCCCTCACAGCTCATCAGTGTCCCTCACAGCTCCTCACTGCTCATCAGTATCCCTTACTGCTCATCACAGCATCTCACTGTCCCTCACAGCATCTCACTGTCCCTCGCAGCATCTCACTCTCCCTCACAGCATCTCACTCTCCCTCACAGCATCTCACTCTCCCTCACAGCTCCTCACTCTCCCTCACAGCTCCTCACAGCTCCTCACTGCCCCTTACAGCTCCTCACTGTCCCTCACTGTCTCACTGTCCCTCACAGCCCCTCACTGTCCCCTCACTGCCTCTCACTGCCTCTCACTGTCCCCTCACTGCCTCTCACTGTCCCTCACAGCCTCTCACTGTCCCTCACAGCCTCTCACTGTCCCTCACCGCTCCTTACAGCCTCTCCCTGTCCCTCACAGCTTCTCACTGCCTCTGCAGGTAAGTGCAAAAAAACACAAGCAAGGGAGAAAAAAACCCAACCAGGGTTCGACAGGGCAGAGGGCGTTCAGTCTGATGTTGAAATGCACTTTGTCATAAACAGAAGCGGAGTTTATCACGGGGAGATTTGAGCACATAGCATGGAATACGAGCGCCACCGAGTGTCAGATAGTGGTACTGCAGCCCCTTTGAGGCGCTTCATCTCCAGTTGCAGGACTGATGTTCCCTCATGATCACGGAGACATTTGGAGGAGTTTGTGTGTGTGTGTGTGTGTGTGTGTGTGTGTGTGTGTGTGTGTGTGTGTGTGTGTGTGTGTGTGTGTGTGTGTGTGTGTGTGTGTGTGTGTGTGTGTGTGTGTGTAGAGTTACATACCGACAGCTCTGAAGAGACACGCGCCGTCTTCCTTCATTTTTTTAATCACAAAGCCTTTTTTTTCTGTAAGTGCTTTTTCGAACCAGTGCTCCTGCTGAGAGAGAGAGAGAGAGAGAGAGAGAGAGAGAGAGAGAGAGAGGGAGAGGGAGAGAGAGAGAAGAAAATGGAGGAATAGAGAGATTTTCAAAAAGAGAAAAAAAATGAGACAGAAAGAGATAAGATACAAAGATTGTGTGCAAGAGACAGAGAGACGGACAAAGAAAGAAAGATAGAAAGACAAAGATAAAGATGGATAGATAGATAGATAGATAGATAGATAGATAGATAGATAGATAGATAGATAGATAGATAGATAGATAGATAGATAGATAGATAGATAGATAGATAAAGAGTAAACAAACAAAGAGAGGGAGAGAAGAAAAAGAGGGAAAATCAGAGAGTGAGAAAGAAGGAGAAAGAGAGAGAGAAGGGAAAAGAAAGATGTGAAAGAGAGATATAGAAACAGAGGAAGAAGAGAGAAAGTAAATGATGAGAAAAGGATGGGGAAAAGAAAGAAAAGACAGAGAGAGAGAGAGAGAGAGAGAGAGAGAGAGAGAGAGAGAGAGAGAGAGAGAGAGAGAGAGAGAGAGAGAGAGAGAGGGGTTATATTTCAGTAGAAAGCTTCATATAAGTCTGATTCACTCTTCAGGATGGGTGTAAACTGTCGCCCCCTGTTGTTCCTCCCAGTATGGAAGAATTACATACTGAACACACAGAGGAAACCTGATGTTACACAGTGAGAAGGAAAAAAAAACGTGTTTAGCGACCCCTGGTGGAGGCTTTACCTACACTAATCCAACAAATTTGAAAACTGCATTTTTGTCTAAAAAAGCTCAAGCATCTACACTATCTTTTTAATTTATTTATTGTTTACTATAAATTGCTCATCCACCAAAAAAATCTGAAAACGCTCACGTCTCTGTACTGCACATGAGCAAAACGCAAGGCGCTTCGATCTGCGTCATTTCCACCATGCAATTAGTTACTTAGTGGGAGAGACCGGGAGAGAACGAGTGGGAGAGACCAGGTGAGAGAATTTGAGGTCAAATCAGTTGAATCAGAGTTCTAAATCAATGTGCCGCTTATAAACACCTGTAACCAGTCTTCTTCTTCATCTTCTTTCAGCTGCTCCCATTAGGGGGCACCACAGCAGATCATCCGTCTCCACACCCCCCTGTCCTCTACATCTGCCTCTTTCAAACCAACTACCTGCATGTCTTCTTTCACCACATCCATAAACCTCCTCCTTGTTCTTCCTCTTTTCCTCTTTCCTGGTGTCTCCATCCTCAGCATTCTCCTACTGATATACCTAATGTCCCTCCTCTGCACATGTCCAAACCATCTCAATCTCACCTCCCTCACCTTGTCTCCAAAACGTCCTACATGCGCTGTTCCTTTAATAAACTCATTTCTAAACCTGTCCATCGTCGTCACTCCCAACGAACATCTCAACATCTTCAGCTCTGCTACCTCCAGCTCCACCTCCTGTCTTTTACTCAATGCCACTGTCTCTAATCCATACAACATCTCAGATCTCACCACAGTCTTATAAACTTTCCCTTTCACTCTCACAGATACTCTTCTATCACAAATCACTCCTGCTATCACTCTTCTCCACCCACTCCACCCTGCCTGCACTCTTTTCTTCACTTCTCTAACACACTCTCCATTACTTTGCACTGTTGACCCCAGGTACCTGAACTCCTCCACCTTCTCCACCTCTTCTCACTGTAACCGCACCCCTCCACTGCCCTCCCTCTCATTCACACAAATCTACTCTGTCTTACTCCTACTGACTTTCATTCCCCTTCTCTCCAGCGTGTACCTCTCCAGGCTCTTCTCCACCTGCTTAGTACTCTCACCACAAATCACAATATCATCCACAAACATCATAGTCCATGGAGACTCCTGTCTGACCTCATCGGTCAACCTGTCCTTCACCACTGGAAAAGGGCTCAGAGCCGATCCTTGATGCAGTCCAACCTACAGTCTACTCTGTCGTTCCTACTGCACACTTCACTGCTGTCACACTGTCCTCATACATTGTCCTGCACCACCCTCACACACTTTTCTGCACCATAACTACATACTTCTCTAACACACCTGACTTCCTCAAACAATACCACAACTCCTCTCTCCACCCTGTCGTACGCTTTCTCTAAATCCACAAACACACAATGCAACTCCTTCTGACCTTCTCTATACTTCTCCATAAACATCCTCAAAGCAAATAAGGCGTCTGTGGTGCTCTTCCTCGGCATGAAACCAAACTGTTGCTCACAGATGTTCTCCTCTTCTCTCAGCCTGGCTTTGACCTTAAATGCATACTACCACACTAAATAGTATTCATGTCCATGATTTTAGCTCTTATTCTCATACTAACTGACTAAAAAGAATGCAAGAGTAAATCCAGCTACATTTTAAGACGCATACTATCGCGCAAAATAGTATGCACGTCCATGAATGTTCTTATTCTTATACAAAGTCACTAGTCATGTTCTAAATCGCATACTACCACACTAAATAGTTTGCAAGCCCATTATTCTCATACTACAACACTAAGCAACAGGTGGTAGCTCAGTGGTTAAGGTGCTGGGTTACTGATCAGAAGATCGGGGGTTCAAAACCCGGCATCGCCAAACTGCCACTCTTGGGCCCTTGACCCTGCGCTCTGACCCCAGCTTCTGAGCAAGCTGGGACACGTGAAGAACAAAATTTACTGTGCTGTAATGTATATGTGACAAATAAAGGCTTCTTTTCTGCATACAAGTCCGAATCCGGCTATGTTCCAAGTAGCATACTACCACACTAAAAAGTATGCCAGACCATAGTTTTAATTGTTCTTATTCTCACACTAAACAGTACGCAAGAGCAGAAACTCTGGCAACATTCTTGATAGCATACTGCAGCATTAAATAGTATCCATGACCAGATCTGGGTTTGTTTATACCACATTCTACCACACTAAATAGTATGCAAGTCCAGATCCGGGCAACATTCTTAGTCGCATACTGTCACACTACACAGTATTCAAGTCCATAAATTGAGTGCTCTTATTCTCATACTAACTTACTAAAAAGTATGCAAGCGCAGAATCTATGGCGACGTCCTTAATCACATTAAGTATGCAAATAGACTGCAAGTCCATAAACTGACTGGGTTTTTATTATCATACTGCCGCACTAAGTAGCTAAATAATATGCAAGATCCGATTTGGGTAAATTCCAAGTCACATTCTACCTCACTAAACAGTATGCAAGTCCATATATTTTCTTCTTCTTCTTACACTAACTCACCAGATAGTATGCAAGATCAGAAACTGACAATGCCCCGAACCACCTCAGTAAATATTAAATGTTGACCAATCTATCGGTTTTGCTATTATTATTATTGCATTATTCAATTAATCAGCAGCGATAGCGGATTGCTGAAACTATCAACCATCAGTAAAAATCCATATCGTTAGTTTTTCCGGGTTGCGTCTGCGCTGAAGCCCTGAGAAGGTCTGCTGTCATTATACTGTACGAGAGCGGCCTCTAGAGGTGACTCACTGATACCACGTGCTGTTTGTTTTGATAGTCTTGCGTTGTACCTTATTTCATCTTTGCCATCTTATGTCTTCAAAGTATAGAGCATTAAAATGACATTTATTTTTGTAATAAAGTTCAGTACCATTTTAAATGCTTTTTTTTTTTAATCCGGTATCTATTTTAAAAACCATCGGTTGATTAATCGTCACATACTACTACACTAAAGAGTATGCTAGAGTAGAAACTGGTGAAGACCAAAATTGCATACTACCACACTAAATTGTATGCAAAACCAGATCCGGCTACAATCGAACTTTTCAAAGTAAGCACTCTGGAGCATTCACACAAAGATCTCTATAGCGACAGTGGAAGAAATCACAAGGGACCAGTAACCAGAGCAAGTTTACATATTACTGAGTTCTAAAAGGAGTTTAGGCACAAATCGCTTAGAACAACTTACGAAAAACAAGCGTGAAGTTCCTTAAACCACGACCCCAAACCTGACAAGACACACACAGCTGAAATATTTCAATACATGCAAGTAATGCAATAACACTCTTTACAGATTTGGTTCATGTCCACGCTGCTTTGCTCCGTTTTTCTCCGTCTGGTCTGGACGCAGTGACATTTTGTTTAATGGGCATCTAATGTGCGTGTATTTTACAATGTAAACATTCGGGTAATTTTTTTTACGCTGGTAGCTACTTTATTATTAGCTTGGTATCTATCATTAAAATACTTATAACCGGTAACACTGGTTTCATGAGTTTGCAATAAAAGTAAATAATAATAATAAAAATAAATAAAAAAAAACATACTACTGCATTAATGGTAGATCAGATCTGACTATTTCCAAGTAGCTTACTAACACACTAAATAGTATGCAAGCCCATATATTGACTGCTCATATTATCTTACTAACTTACTAGATAGTATGCAAGAACAAAAACAATGTCCTAGCAGACTACTACACTAAATAGTATGCAAGTCGAGATTCAACTACGTTCCTAGTTACATACTACACTAAATAGTATGCAGGTTTAGATCCGGTTACATTATCTGAACACATTATTGCATACTACCGCACTAAATAGTATGCAGGTTTAGATCCGGTTACATTATCTGAACACATTATTGCATACTACCGCACTAAATAGTATGCAATTTCATAAATTGGCAGTGTTCTTATTCTTAAATATAGATATTATATAATTATATACATCTATATTACATGAAATATTATTCTTAATGATAAATAAATATAAATAAACGTGTTTATACAGTAAATCAGAGTGTTGAAGTGACAGGAGAGGGCCACTGCAGTTCCTCCCTGTTTGTTTTTAAATGTTTTAATAATCATTTAAACGCTAATTGACGGTAAATATAAAGTTGATATAAACTTTAATAAGACTTTAGATCAGGTCTGTTGTGTGAAAGTCTTTTTAAAAGTGAGAATGTGAGAAAGCGATGCTTCCTGCTCGCTATAAACCCCGATGCTAGCTCATTCAGATTCGCTCAAATCGATAAATCTCTCCCCCATTTTTTTAAAAAAATAAAAATCAGGATTAAATTCTGACATTTTATTAAAATTATGAATAACAAAAGTTAAATTTCGATCGGACGTATATTTAAGGCGGTTGTTGACGTTCGGTGCTAATTGTTTAGCTAGCTAGGATGCTAGTTAGTCAGTTAGCATGCTGCGCTTTACCTGCTCGACCGTGGCCGGATCCTCGGACTGGAGTCGGGAGGCGTTCTCGTACTCATCCTCGCTGTTGTAACCGGCGCCTTCCTCGGCATCCGAGCTCGGACCAACGCCGCCGCCTCCAGACACGCCGGGTCCGGTGCCTCCGCCTGCGACTCCTCCGGTGCAAGTCGCCTGACGCCGCCTCTTGCTAAGCCCCGGGCCGGAGCAGCAGCTCCCGATCCCGATCCCACCAGCGCCACCGCATCCGACCCCACCGGCGAGGTCTCCACGAACACCTGAGATCCCGCTGCCGTCTCCCGGGCCGGCCGGGGAGCCCGAGCCCACGGGCGGAGGCGAGGCCTGCTGCGGCCGGGAGCTCGGCTCATTCCGCCGGTCCTCCCTGGACGAAGGCGGAGCGGTCTGATACGACCACGGCGGCGGAGAAGCTCTGGGCCTGGCGCCCGTCCGCACGGCGTGGGAATGCGTGTGCGGATGAGGGTGCGGGTGCGCGTCAGAACCGCTCCGTCGGTCAGACTCGTCGTTGTGATCGGAAACGCCGACCGTCGAGCTCGGCTTCTTCTTGGGCAGAATCGTCATGTCGGCTCGCCAGTCGTTTATTTAAAGCAGATCGGGGTCGGGGAGGTGGGGGGAGAGAAGGGGAAGGAAGGAAGGAGGAGAGGGGGACAGAGAACCGAGTGTCCTCCCGTTAAAACGTCTTCGCGTTCGACCGGGAGCCGCCGTGTCGTCCTCCAGTGTCCGTGTCCGCCTCCGGGAGCGCTTCGGCGGACACCCGAGCGGCTTTTAAACAGCGAAAAGGGGCGACGCGGGTAGGGGACAAAAACAAAGCCGCTGCCGTTGCTTCCCGTCCGCTCTCCACAAAACATCAACACAGGGCTGACGGCGTGCATACGTCACTTCCGCTCTGCAGCCGGGTTTTTTCTTCTTCTTCCTCTTAAGTGTCCAAGGCAACGTCCACGATTTAATACTTGCTTACTAAAAAGTAATAGGCATCTTTCAAAAAGTACACTAAATAGTATGCAAGTATGCAAGTTGATAAATTGACTGTTCCTATTCACATACTAACTCACTAGATAGTATGTAAGAGCAGAAACTGGCTAGTATTTAATTTCATACTATTGCACTAAATAGTATACAAGAGCAGAAACTGGATAACGTCCTTAATATACTACTGTAATAAATAGTACGCAAGGCTAAACTGGCTAGTATGTAATTACTACTGCACTAAATAGTATTAAATCTTTCGAATCACTGTATTTGTTCACATACTAAATTACTAGCTAGTATGCAAGTATATTAATTAATTTAATTTAATTGACTGATATTATTCACATAACACCAGATAGTATATAACTGGCTACTGGTTAATTTCATACTGCCACACTAAATAGTATGCAGGTCTATAAATTGACTGTTTTTATTCTCACACTTATATTCTGGATAGTATGCAAGAACGGAAACGGGCTCTGTCTTCAGTTGCATACTAAAGAGTATGCAAGTCCATAAGATAGCAATGTCATTATTCTCATACTAACATTCTGGATAGTATTCAAAAATCGCAGTATGCTGGATAGTATGCTCGCCTGAGTCACATACTGTCACACTAAATAGTATGCAAGTCCATAACCTAGCAGTGTTAGTACTCTCATACTAATACACTAGAAAGGATAGATTTTGTGTTGTGTTATGCTGTATATAATATATTGTGGACTTTCCCCCCCAAAAAAAATTCACTCTTGCCACCTTCTTTCCCTTTTGATTCTTATGTCAGTCTTTATACTGAAAGTTCAACTGGTTTTCAGATTTTAGATTTTCAGAGCAGACATTAAAAAAAACAAAGAGTCATGGCCTCCATTTGCTGTTATAATAACCTCCACTCCTCTGGGAAGATGTTCCACTAGATTTTGGAGTGTGATTATAGAGATTCATTCAGCTAATTAATAAAGTCAGGTAATGATGTAGGTGACCTTCAAAAGGTTTTGAGGTCTACAGCAGGAGATCTTCAGCTCCACCACATGTATAGCAGATCTTCATGGAGCTGGCTTTGTGCACTGGGTTTATAATAATAATAATAATAATAATAATAATTATTATTATTATTATTATTATTATTATTATCATTATTATCATCATCATCATTATCATTAATACATACAGGTGCATCTCAATAAATCAGAATATAATTTAAAAGTTTATTTATTTAAGTAATTGAATACAAAAAGTGAAGCTGGTATATTATATAGATTCATCACACACAGACTGATATATTTAAAGTGTTTATTTATTTAATTTTGAAGATTTTGGCTTACAGCCGATAAAAAACCTCAGAAAATGAGAATATTGTGAAAAAGTTGAATATTGGAGTCTCGTGGTGTCTTTCTCTAATCAGCTCATTAACTCCAAACACCTGCACTGGTTTCCAGAGCCTTTAAATGGTGTCTCAGTCTGGTTCAGGCTCCACAATCATGGGGGAAAAACTGCTGACTTGACAGTTGTCCAGAAGATGATGCTTGACCCCCTGCACATGGAGAGTAAGACACAAAAGGTCATCGCTGAAGAAGCTGCTGTTCACAGACTGCTGGATCCAAGCACATTCATAGTTGAATGGAAGGAAAAGATGTGGTAGAAAAAGATTAAACAAAGCACATTCAAGAATATGTGGCGATTCACATAGAGTGGACTGCAGCTGGAGTCAGTGCTTCAAGAGCCTCCACACACAGACGTCTCCATGGGCTACAACTGACTTATTCCTCATGTCTCCTGAACCAGAGACAACGTCAGGGGTGTCTTACCTGGGGACAAAAAGGACTGGACTGTTGCTCAGTGGGACAAAGTCGTCTTTTCAGATTAAATAAAATTTTATAAGGAAATCTAAATCCCAGAGTCTGGAAGAAGAAGAGAGGAGAGGCACAGAATCCAAGCTGCTTGAGTTTCAGTGTAAAGTTTGCACAGTCAGTGGTGGTTTGGGAAATGTGTCATCTGCTGGTGTTGGTCCACTGTGTTTTATCAAGTCCAAGCTCAGCACAGCCGTCTACCAGGAAGCTTTAGAGCACTTCATGCTTCCTTCTGCTGACACATCTTTATGGATATGCTGATTTTATTTTCCAGCATCTGCCCAAACTGTCAAAAGCACCAAAAGTTGGGTAAATTACCATGGTGTTGATGTGCTTGACTGGCCAGCAAACTCACCAGGCCTGAACCCCTTAGAGAATCTACAGGGTATTGTCAAGAGAAAAATGAGAAACTTCTTCTTTTAGCTTCTCCCATCAGGGGTCGCTACAGCAGATCATCCGTCTCCATACCCCCTGTCCTCTACATCTGCCTTTTTTTAAACCAACTACCTGCATGTCTTCCCTCCCCACATCCATAAACCTCCTCCTTGGTCTTCCTCTTTTCCTCCTTCCTGGTGTCTCCATCCTCAGCATTCTCCTACTGATATACCCCATGTCCCTCCTCTGCACATGTCCAAACCATCTCAATCACACCTCCCTCACCTTGTCTCCAAAACGTCCTACATGCGCTGTCCCTCTAATAAACTAATTTCTAATCCTGTCCATCGTCACTCCCAATGAACATCCCAACATCTTCAGCTCTGCTACCTCCAGCTCCACCTCCTGTCTTTTACTAAATGCCACTGTCTCTAATCCATACAACATCTCAGGTCTCACCACAGTGCTATAAACTTTCCCTTTCACTGTCACAGATCCTCTTCTATCACAAATCACTCCTGCTATCACTCTTCTCCACCCACTCCACCCTGCCTGCACTCTTTTCTTCACTTCTCTAACACACTCTCCATTACTTTGCACTGTTGACTCCAGATACCTGAACTCCTCCACCGTCCCTTTACCAGTCATTGTATCAACATTTAAAGTACCAACCCGAACCTCCACTCTTTCAACTTCTCCTTTTTCTGATCTCTCTGTAGACGTCTTCCTCCTCTTCTTCTCCTCCTTCGGCAAACAGTAGCCCAGTTTCCACCAGTACCCTGTTGGCTACAATACCTGTGGTGGTTGTTGGTAACTCGGGACTTGACCGATCCGGTATGAAATTCTGATTTGTGATCCACATATTTGATTTGGTACATGTTTTACGCTGGATGCCCTTCATAACACAAAGCCTTCCCATTTATCTGGACTTGAGACCGGCACTAAGAGTGCACTGGCTTGTGCCACCCTAATGGTTCAGGAAAATGAGAAACAAGAGAACAAAAATTCAAATGAGCTGAATGCCACTTTAAAAAAAAAAAAAAACCCTGGGCTTTTATACCACCCACAGACTGATCACCTCCATGCCACAGACTGATCACCTCCATGCCACAGTCTGATCACCTCCATGCCACAGACTGATCACCTCCATGCCACGCCCAATTAAGGCAGTAATTAAAGCAGAAAGAGCCCCGACCAAGTATTGAGTACAGATACAGTAAATAAACAGACTTTCCAGAAGACCAACAATTCACTCAAAATGTTTTTTTTGCTTGGTCTTATGAAGTAAAAATTTTTTTTTGAGATATTGAATTGGTGGGTTTTTGTTAAATGTGAGCCGAAATCATCAAAATTAAAAAAGATAAACACTTGAAATATATCAGTGTGTGATGAATCTATAATCTATAATATAAGTTTCACTTTTTGTATTAAATTACTGAAATAAATCAACTTTTTAATGATATTCAAATTTATTAAGATACAGCTGTACATTTATTATGTTATTTCTTTTCGAAGAAAAAACATCCTTTAACCGTTCCCCTTTTTCTCACTGTGCTTTTTTTTCTTTCTTTCCATTCATTCATTTTCTCCCGCTTATCCGTAATTCGGGTCACGGGGGCAGCAGTCTAAGCAGGCCCCCGCCTTCGACTGCTGCCCAATCCTCACAGCACCGTCCCTTACGGTCCCTCCTGCAGGTGGTGAGCCCACGGGAAGGCGGCCCCACGTCACTCCGACGTCACGGACCTTGATATTTCCCCTAGATCGATCGACCAAACGAACGATCTATCTATCTATCTATCTATCTATCTATCTATCTATCTATCTATCTATCTATCTATCTATCTATCTATCTATCTATCTATCTATCTATCTATCTATCTATCTATCTATCTAACTATCTATCCACATTTCTTACTATCTTTCTTTTCTTCTTTCCATCCATTTTTATAAAAGTGAATGTTGTGTGAAAGTCATGTTTTCAGTTCCTCTCATGTGAAAGCTGTAAATGTGTGATATTACTTTATTTAATAACAGTATATATATATATATATATATATATATATATATATATATATATATATATATATATATATATATATATATATATATATATATATATATATAATAAACCATTATTATATGTTCTCAAGAGACAATACTATAGAAATGAATATTGGATATATTTTAGAGGAGTCAATGTGCAGCTTGTACAGCAATACAAATGTACTGTCCTCTAATAATAACATTCAACCTAAACAACTGGCAAGAAAACAGCTGTATGTGGTGTAAACATGTAAAGCCACTTGTCCTATTCATCATGTTGATGTTCTTGTCTGCCTGTCAGAACCATACAAATGTGTGTTTCGTGTATTAGAGCAGTTAAAATGTGGTGCTTTGAGTCCAATTCTCTCATACTGACCACTGGATGTTCTACATGGACCTCATGGTAAAGAGGATTTAAGAATTAGAATTGTTGCTCTCCACAAAGATGCAAATCACTACATCCATGAACCTCCTCCTTGGTCTTCCTCTTTTCCTCCTTCCTGGTGGCTCTATCCTCAGCTTTCTCCTACTGAAATACCCCATGTTCCTTCTCTGCACACATCCAAACCATCTCAATCACACCTCCCTCACCTTGTCTCCAAAACGTCCTACATGTGCTGTCCCTCTAATAAACTCATTTCTAATAGACCATGGAGACTCCTGTCTGACCTCGTCTGTCAACCTGTCCATCACCACTGCAAACAAGAAAGGGCTCAGAGCCGATCCTTGATGCAGTCCAACCTCCACCTTAAACCATTCTCTCGTTCCTACTGCACATTTCACTGCTGTCACACTGTCCTCATACATGTCCTGCATCACCCTCACATACTTCTCTGACACACCTGACTTCATCTTACAGTACCACAACTCCTCTAACTCTCTTCTAAACATCTCCACGCTTCTACCGGTATGTCATCTGGTCCTACCTACTTTCCACTCTGCATCCTCTTAATCGCTGCTCTCACTTCCTCTTTACTAATCCTATCCACTTCCTGCTTCACCATCTCCACATCTAACCCTCTCTCTCTCTTTTTCCTCATACATCAGCTGCTCAAAATACTCCCTCCATCTTCTCAACACACTCCCCTTACCAGTCAACACATTTCTATCTGCATCCTTTATTGCTCTCACTGCTATAAGAAGATCAGTAATACCCTGAAACTGAGTTGGTCAGGGTCATACAGAGGTTTTCTAAAACTGGTTCCATTTGGAACAGACCTCACAAGGGTCCATCAGAGAAGCATTGCTTTAGAGGTTGCAGAAGCAAAAGGTCCACTCGTCAGTGCTCCACACACTGCAACAAGTTGGTTTGCAGGCCAGAAGGAGCATCTTAAATAGTTTGCAAATAGTTTGCTGAAGAAAACCTGTCCAAGAGCATGAATTACTGGAACCATGTCCTGTGATCTGATGAGAACTTGTTTGGCTCAAATGGTGTCCAGCATGTATGGCAAAGCCCTGGTGAGGAGTGGGCAAGTATGTCTACAGACCTGAACACTATTGAGCATCTGTGTGGATCATCAAGCGGAAGGTGTAGAAGCTCCATGTGTCTAACAACCAGCAGCTCTGGTGAATTCCATACCCAGGAGGATTAAAGCAGTTCTGGAGAACGATGGTGTTCACACACAGTATTCACACTTTGAAAATAGTTTTAACTGCTACAAAAACTGCACATTAACTAAAATATATCCAAGTTTCTATCATATTGTCCCTTGAAAAGATACACTACAACGGTTGCTGAAATGTGAGGGGTGCACATACTTTTGTGAGATACTGTGTATATATGATTTAATTCCATGTTTCTATGTGTGAGTAATGACCACACAACAGCAGCTCTGTGATATAAGTGTTTATTTCTTTCCAGTGTTTCTGCGTACACTCACTGTTGTTCCACTGAACAAACACCGATACGCTTCAACAGTGTCACTGGACCTAACTGCAAATATAACAAGTGTCTCAGTCTATTAAAAAATACCCTGCTATTCACTGAGAGAACGCAAACATCCGAACCCAGCCTGGAGAATAGGACCAAAAACATCAGCATCTCACCACCATAACACACTCCTTCATCTGTCTGATTTACATCATTCATTTAAAAGAAAGAAAACAAATCCTGGTAATAATCCACACAAATTCCAAGTATTAATATTCAGAGTAATAACAAACAGAGTAATATATATATATATATATATATATATATATATATATATATATATATATATATATATATATATATATATATATATATATATATATATATATATATATATAAAAACAAAAATGTAAAAGTCTTTTGGGTTTATCTGATGATGTCTCATCTTTGGTTCAAATAAGAATTTATTATAATCATTTTAATAATAATTTGCACATGAGAACAGAGTTTACTTTAGATACCTGCTTCCCCAGATTTATTCCGGCTTTGAATTCTCATTAATTCTTTTTTTATAAGTGACAATACAACAAATGTGACCATTCTTGAATTCAAAAATGTATCATGTAAGAAAAAAAAAAACATTCCCGTATTTAATTTTATTCACACAATTTTATATATATATATATATATATATATATATATATATATATATATATATATATATATATATATATATATATATATAATATCTAAATGTACTCTTTTGTAGTGTGAAGTTTTTCTTTATTGCTGCAGAAATTGAATAAAAATCAAACAAATAAAATAATTTAAAAAAAGGAAATGTGGCGAAGAAAAAAATGCATGCATTTAATATGAAGGAAAAATAAAAATATGTGTGTCTGTTAACACACACACACACACACACACACACACACACACACACAAACACACACACACACACACACACTAAGTTTGGGGGAAAAAATGGTTGAGAGTTCTTTGTGAATTACACAAGTATTTTCTAGGAAATATAAGTAATTTCATAAATCATAAACAAGAATAAAAAACAAGTGATCCGGATCCAGGCATGATAGGAATCAGGTGCTTCGCTCTTGCATCACGAGGAGCGTGAGAACCTCATATCAAGACCAGCGTGGAGCCACTAGATGTCAGTAAGTGTGTAAAGATCGATTGTCAAATCGACACTGCTTTCAACTGTGGAGGAAAATCTGTTGAAGTGTTTAAAGAGAGTCATGTGTGTATTATCAAGAGAAACACAATATAAGAACAAATGTATTGGGACACATGACCTGGTTCCTCCTCAAACTGTTAGCATTCATTTGGAGGCACACAATTGTGCAGAACGTCTGTGGATCCTGTTCATGACAATGCGCCTGTGTGAATATCCAGCTCCGTGAAGATATGAGTTGGAGTGTAAGACCTCCTGCTACAGAGCTATAAACCCTATTGTTGAATTGTTCATGCTGACTGCATTCCAGGCCTCCTTACCTCACCTACAAATGGCTGAATAAGGATCAGAATCTAGTGAAAAATCTTCCCAAAAGAGAGTTATTATAAGTGAGTGTTGTGAGTCTGTGAGTTGTCTGTGAGTTGTAAGTCTGTGTCCTCATAAACCAGCATGTGTCCTCATAAACCAGCATCAGAATTTCTACAATTTTCCGATGAAGAAAAATAAAGCACTTTCAAAGCACTTCTGTAGGTCGCTCTGGAATAAAATGATGAGACTTTAGTAGCAAAATTGGACAGATTGGTTTTAGGCTCCTGAGCATGTCCAGATTATCCAGAACAAAATCGTCTTATTATCCTCTCATAGCTACGGATAAATGTAACGTGCGTTATGGTGATGCTACACACCTTTAGTGGTGGAACAGACTTCGGCTAGCTAGCGCGTTCTGCCTTGAATTAGCTCTCTCTGCATTAAGTTAGCATTCTGCCTCGAGTTTACTAGCTCTCTCTGCCTTGAAATAACTAGCTGTGCCTTAAATTAGCTCTCTCTGCATTAAGTTAGCTTTCTGCCTCGAGTGTAATAGCTATCTCTGCCTTGAATTAACTACCTCTGCCTTAAATTAGCTAGCTCCCTTTGCTTCGAGTTAGCTTTCTGCCTTGAGATCACTAGCTATCTCTGCCTTGAGTTAACTAGCTCTGCCTTAAATTAGCCGCTTTGCTTTGAATTAGCTTTCTGCCTCGAGTTTACTAGCTATCTCTGCCTTGAATTAACGAGCTGTGCCTTATATTAGCAAGCTTACTTAGCTTTGAGTTAGCTTTCTGCCTCAAGTTCACTAGCTATCTCTGCCTTGAATTAACTAGCTGTGCCTTAAATTAGCAAGTTCACTCAGCTTTGAGTTAGCTTTCTGCCTCGAGTTTACTAGCTCTCTCTGGCTTGAATTAGCTCTTCGTGCCTTGAAAGAACTAGCTCTGCGTTAAGTTAGCTAGCTTACTCTGCCTTGAGTTGGCCTTCTGCCTCGAGTTCACTAGCTCTCCCTGTCTTGAGATATACAGCGGATAATGTTTTGTGTTTCAGACCACGTTCTGTGGTACTTCTCCTGCTTCTCTTAACGAAATAAACGTCTTCAACTATAAACTAATGTATACTGATTCGGGAAAGTGTTGGGGACGTGTTAAATGTGTTCAAACACTTTCAAACAATTTGCTGATTATTTACACTGAGTTGTAGTGTTGGAGGATTATAGGGGGAAAAGCACATAGCTTATAAAAAAAAGCTGATAAAATTCAATTCTTTGTGCTGGAGTTTAAAGCCAAAACAACACCGTATTTGTGTCAGGATCCCATGATTTTTAGATGTGAGCACTGTTTTTTTTTATATGTGATATTGGAGATACATAAACGACACCAGGTGTCTGCATAAAAACCTGATTAAACCTACCAAGTGAAAAAAAAAGAATGCGTAACAGTAAAAATATCTACATTCCAAAAGACCCAGTTCAAAAGTGAGATCCAAAAGTAAAAGGTGAAGAAATATAGCTGCATTGTTGCTGTTGCAGTTATTAATTATGCTCAACAGCGAATTAATTCGCAGGTAACAACTATTTTCCTACAACAGCTGGCAGAGGGGTTTTGTGAAATTCATTGAGAAATGGATACAGACGTGAAGGTGCGAAGGGGTGAAGGTGTGTGCGTTCCACCTTCTCACATCGTTGTATTTTGAGATGTGAGAAAAAACGAAGGTACTTTTTAAGAACAAAATGAAACATCATGCAAAGAACACATGCAAGAAATCCAAAATACGCAACCTGGACTACAGCCTGCGCAGTGACAATAACGTTTCGGTTCGGACCCGTGACCAATGTTAATGTTTCTATGACGATACGAGGCGGCATCAAGAATTTCGGGGACTATTTTTGTAACAAGCCAACAGATGGCAGCACAAGGCTGCACGCACAGTCACAGAGCGCAACATGATCTCACTTCCGCAGCCACCCTATCCGGGACTTCAATGAAGATCCAGCTTGAAGGTCAGCCTTTTGACACGGTTGCGGAGATGCAGCGCGAATCTCAGGAGGTGCTTGACACGCTTAAAAAAAAAGACTTCCAGGACGCATTCCAGAGGTGGCAGTAACGCTGGTAGCGCTGTATTTCTGTGCAAGGGGACTATTTTGAAGGTGATAAGTGTGTAAACTTAGATAAATATAGTACTTTCTTGTAAACGGAGCGAGTCTCCAAACTTTTAGATACCACCTTGTAAATTAAGATAATATTATTTAAGATATCTGCATGCTAAATGTTAAAACCGCTGACAGAAATGTAATGCGAGATTATTGCAGGGGTGTGTTTGGCTGGGCACTTAAAAAAAATTAATCTACTCTGTATATAACCTCTTCACAACCCGAATACCCGAATAAGTAGAGAGTTGTTCCGGTTATAGAGGGGTATACAGTCTAAAAATACATCTTTCACAATGACATCTTAGTAAGTAACTACGTACAATTATCGTCTATGTACAGCACCATACATACTCTGTTTAAAGTGTCTCTTAATGTCTTTTCTATGGATCCTGTACTGAACTACCACATGTATGTCTTTGAGGTGTCTATCTGTGAGCTGTGAGGGTCAACCGAGCCTTCTTTCTCTTTCTCAGTTTCGTTTTCCCACAGGTTGATGAGAGGTGGGTAGAGCTCATTCAGGGGAATCGAGGTGGCGTGTTGCATGTACTTCTTCAACGAATGATGGCACGACTTCTGCTTTATACGTCTTCCCATATAGAAAACCAGCAACGCCATGATACAAATGGCAAACATGGAGCCCATCACTGCTGCCAGGGCAACATTGCTTGGTTGGGCAACTATCTCTACAGCAAAGCTGGCTTCTTTGGTGGTGATATTGATGCAGGACTGCTGAGTTTGCTGCTCTGTTGATGCCATGGTCAGGCAGACTTGGTACTCTGTTGAGGGCAACAGGTGCGTCAGGTTGTATTCTTGAACATCCACCGGGACCTTTGCGGTGTAGCTAATGTGAGGGTTGTTAATTCTCATGGTAGCACTGAGCCACTTGGGTTGTTGCATCTCATGGGTGGAGACCCGGCTAGTTGGGTAAACTTTCCATTCCAATACTACAGATTGCGCATGGACGACTTTTGCAAGAATTACCAGGGCTCCAGTGCTGTTCTTTCCACCTTGCTGGGTGGCTCTCTGACGGTCATCATGCCAGTTAGTCTTGTCCACATACACAGAGACACTCCGGGTGTCTGCACCTTCTGTATTCCATGCCACACATGTATACAAACCAGCATCCTCTGGTTCAACATGGAGAATCTCGAGAGTACCCTGGTCCTGCAGTCTGTGCTTTCTCAGGACACTGTTGCCATCATTCAGTGCTGGTGATGCCACTTCTGAGGTGACTTTGTCACCGGTAGGGGTTACCCAGTAGAACTGAGGGACAGGGTCACCCACAGCGCGGCAGTTAAGTGTCAGAGGCTGTCCAGCTGTGACGTTAAGCTTGGGAGGGAAAATATTCAGAGATATGACAGGCAGGCAGGTGTTACTCGCTGTGTCCCAATTTGTTGATGCTATTTTCTGAAGACCGTGCCCTACCAGGTTTGGAGGAGAAGCACACATAGTCAGCTTGGATTCCAGAAGCTTAAGACTCGACTGATTGCCGAAGATTGGCCCCCATATTGCGAGGCAATCACACCTGAGAGGGTTGCTGTGTATGCTAACCTCATCCAGGTTGGGGAAGGAGGCTATAATGTCACGAGGAAGGAGGGTGAGGTCATTGTTGTGAAAGAGCAAAGTGCGCAAGCTAGCCATGCCGCGGAAAGCTTCACGGTCGATGTAGGACAGACGAGGGTTGTTGTAAACCTCCAACTTGGCCATCTGTGGGAGGTTTGAAAATGCATTTCTTTCCACAGCCACAAGCTCCTCCATGTTGTTCATGCTGAGCTCTTCCAAGTGGGCAAAGTCGCGGAAGTCACCTGCCTTCACATACACAATCGGATTCTTGTTGAGGTCAAGAAACTTCAGGTTCGGCAAAGCACGCAGTGCATCTCTGGGCACTTCTGTCAATTTGTTATCAAAAAATGACAGACTCTCTAGGTATTCGAGTCCTTGAAAAGCTCCAGAAGGTATTTCCCTGAGGCCCATGCCAGCTAGTACCAAACTGTGCAATTTAGCAAGAGGGCGAAAGTTCATGTCTTCCAATCCAAGTATAGGGTTCTCACCTATCATGAGGATCTCCAGGTTCGGAAGGGTTTCAAACCATTGACTATCAATAGCCACCAATTTGTTTGAATTTAGATGGAGCCTAAGCAAGTTCCCTAAACCAGAAAAGGCATGTGGGCCAATTGAGGAGATCTGGTTATGGTTAATATAAAGCTCTTCCAAGCTGATTAAATCTTTCATGCAGAAATCAGGTAGTTCTTTGATTTGATTCTCCTCCATGTAAAGGGTGACCAGCTGAGTTAAGTTTCCCAGACCAACATTTCGGATTTGTGTAAAGTGGTTCTGAGAGAGGTCCAACTCGGTGAGGTTAACAAGAATCCGCAGTTCTGAAGTCACCACAGAGATGTTGTTGCTCTGGAGAAGCAGCACCTGAGTGTCAGAGGATATGTTTCTTGGGACGGTGCTTAGATGGAGTTCATTACAGTCCACAGTCTTCGCCTGATGGTACACTGACTGAGGGGTGTACCATGGACGCGTTTCACAAACACACTGCGCAGGGCAGAACGACGATGCCAGGCAACTGCGACATGCAATCAGAACGAGGCAGATGGAGAGCAGTGGAGTGAAAATAACAATTCTCTTCATGCTGAAGGTCTGTAGGGAGATCTTGAGTGCTGGTCACACGCTCTTGCTGATGCTTCAGAGATGCAGGCTTCTACAGGGCTTCGTTTTTTTCAGTCCTGAAAAACAGAGAAAAAAAAAAAGGCAATATTTTATCCATAAGAAGAAGAGCTTTTATTTTTCACATATACATTACAGCACAGTGAATTTGCTGGGGTCAAAGAGGATACATCTCCCCTTGTGTACACACATAGGGTTAAGGGCCTTTCTCAAGGGCCCAAAAGTGGCATTTTGGCAATATCAGGTCTTGAACTCCCAACCTTACGATCAGTAGACCAGAGCCTTAACCACTGAGCTACCACTTCTCATAAAAGTGTAATCCAGCCTATAAAAATACTGTATCATATATTTTGTGTCCTATCAGGTAAACCCCTGAAAAAGGGTTCTTCAAGGGTTATGTAAATAGGCAGGGTAATAGGTATCTGTTCATTGTAGCCATATAAAAGCCATTTCATTTAGTTCTGTCAGTTATTGATACGTTTTAACTGTCATCAGACTTCCATAGGCTACGTTTACACTACTCTGGATAAATTAGTCAAAAAATGCTCCGCGTCCACACTTTCGATTAAAATCTTTCGATTTTCGTTTCCGGGAAAGTTGCTAATTTACACCGAAACGTCTGAAAATGCTCATAGTGCGCATAAGCAAACGTCACGGCGATGACTTTGAAGGTAAGTTTTTTGCAAGCCTTGTTTTTTTTTCCGTTGACCAATGCCGTCTTTTCAAACGTAAACGTATAAGTGTGGACATGGTCATGGGTGCACATGTTTAGAAACTTTATCATGCAAAGTCCTTTTCATAAATGATGCATTCTGTGCGCAGAGGGCCTTTAAAGTGATAATGTATTATTTAGTTGTCTTTCATCTCGGTCAAACCGAGAGCAAGCGTTTGTTGAGCGTAGCGCACTGTGGCCCGTGTATGCAAAAAAGCACCTGCTGAGCTCTCAGAAAGGGAGAAGATAAAAGCAATCACGCATCAAAGAACAAACTCTGCGAGTAGCGTATCTCAATACTTCCTCGGAATTAAAGCGAGCCTCTAAAAAGAGCGCGATCGTGTAAAGGATGAGACCGAGGACTCTTTGAAGGCTTTTGGCAATAAAGCGAAAGTGAATAACGAATAGGGTTGCAAAATTTAGGGAGTTTTCAAGACTACAATGTTTCCATAGGAATCAATGAGAATAAACTGGGAATTTACAAAACTGCAGGTGAGCCTATAAGAACTCAATGTAGTTGAAAGAAATCAGTCTTGCAGAATAATTTTGGTTGAAACAACCAGTTTTAGTTGAATTTCTACCTGCAGATTCATCAATCACATGCACACCTACTGCAGGGTTACTGAGGCCACGCCCCCTACACGCACTGTGCGTTCATCCATCACATAACACACACCATTTCATCAATCCTGCACGTCGATATAATGTCAAAAAATGTCCATCTTGGTGAGCGTTCATGTAAATTACCTTAATTTTTCATGAATATGTGTTTAAAACGTCCTTGTCCTATAAGTAATCTATTATGCAACAAAATTATAATAGCGATTAAATACAAAAAATCTATTAAATCAAAGTAATTTTTTTATAAAAAAAAGATCTGTATTAGTTTGCATGCATGTCAGATTATGAGCAAACAAAATTTTATATTTTTCATACATCTGATAAAAATGTCCATTTTCATTATATTTAAAAATAATTGTATTTTCAGGTTCCATATTTTCAAAATGCATTTACTTTGAAGATTGTGGACTTGATCTTAAACTACACCGACATCAAATGTGCACATAAACACATGCTCCCGACTGACACCTCTGTACTAATGAACTGATCCAATGTGACAGAAAGTGAGAGGACGCTGGAGGACCCTTAGGCTGAAAAACAGAAGCTGCTAGTAGAAGCCACTACCAGCTTTTCGGCCATAACACAACCTGTGCTGTTTTCCCCGATTGAATGCATGAACGCCTTTAGAATTACCCGACGAGCCGAATCAGAGATTGAGCAAACGGTCTAGTCCTTTCCGGGGTGGTGGTGAAGAACATATCTTTTTGAAATGTTCACGTTTTTCTAAACCAAGTGGACCACTGGAGCCATGATAGAGCCATGATCGAGCCTTTGCATGGTTGCAAGGCATTTTTAATCCTCAGCTGGTCCAGTTAACTACTACATGAGCTTATTAAAGCTGGCAATGACAGAAGGGTGACCACAACTTCCATGCAATCAATCATATTTCCCTGTGGAGCTCCCCTCAGAGTCAGAGCCAGGAGAACCAGGCTGTCAGCGCTTAACCAACTTTATTTTAGCAAATCATATCAGAGAGCAAGTCTGAACCCCACGACATATTTCACATAGGCATGTAAAACAGGCTTCTGCTCAGATGTTTGCCTCCTTTAATGTGTCCCTTATGGTAGAAAAGCCTTCACTTCAGCTCCACTGCGTCAGTTTGAACAAAGCCAGACAACGGACTCGACGCCTTAAAAGTGTCAGGAGATGAAAACGAAAACAGGCCTGAAATCATTTGGATCCGTCTGTACAACGCTGGGTTGCTCGACCCCACCCTGCTTCGTACTTTGATTCTTCTCAAGCACCGAGCGCAAACTGACACTCCAGGGTGCGCCTTCAGAACATAGAAAGACTAGAGAGAGTGAGTGCATTATAATGTTCAAGAACGGGCAACAAAGAAAGGAGGTACTGTAGCCTCTTTTCCCAGCTGATGCTGGGGGGAAAAATGACCCAGTTATGTCTAAAAATGGATTTTCATACCCGCCATGTCTGTGTTCTTTTTTTTTTCCCTGCTGCCCCCTTGAGCTTTGTGTTTAGCCTGTGGACTTTTGTGAGCAACTACAGCTTTTAGAAGCTCTTTCATTTATTTTAATGTAAGAGGATTTTAATTTTCTGGTCCCCAATAAAAACCCGCCACCACCAACAACACTAACTGAATTTGAGAACAAACTATCACATGCCGTCATGCTGAAAATGTGTCCCAACCGTGAGTCTAAATGCATTTAGGACAAACATTAAATGATCATTTTGCAACCATTTTCATTGTAATATCGCTCCTTGTAAAGCGTTAAAACGAGTATGTAATTTTGTCAATTCGTCATATTAAAACTACTGTTGGAAATGACAACTGTAAATGATATAATTTAATTTTCCATTTCCTTTTGCACTAAATTGAGAAACTTTGCATATATGGTATTGAAAAATGTACATTTAAATACAGAATTACATTAACATTTTGAATATTGCCTTGCGTTTTGCAGTTTTCATACAACAGCACCATCAGCAAAAATTGAATTCAATTAATTTTTATTTGTAGAACGTTTTTTAACATTGTCTCATCGCAGCATTACACAGATAAAGCAGTTGTAAAAGAATGTAGGGGTGCCCCAAGCAGTCGAAAGATTCAATCATTCAATTAGAGGAGCCTGTTTCGATGACCAATCTCACACTCGAATCGTTGCAAAGGTGTTATAAAATGACGATCATGCTATTTTTGGTAATACGGGGGTGGGGGGGGGGGGGGGGTTGTTACTGAGATAAATTGACATTCGGTGCCACCCAGATGAGGATGGATTCCCTCTTGAGTCTGGTCCCTCTTAAGGCTTTTCCTCATGAAGTCTCAGGGAGTTTTTCCCTGCCTCATTCTCCACTGGCTCAATCATTAGGGACAAACTTATTATTATAATGAACAAACTTATTCATGTAAAGCTGCTTTGAGACAATGTCCATTGTTAAAAGTGCTCTTAACATATAAAATTGAATCGAATTCTCAATAAGTTAATATTCTGCTCATTGGATGATCCTGTAGCTTTTAATAAATATTTTTAACGGGAGGGAATAAATCCAACCCCTCTGTGGCAGACTTTCAAAATATAATTAATAAACTTTCTTTCGGCTTCTCCCGTTAGGGGGCGCCACATCGGATCATCTGCATGTTTGATTTGGCACATGTTTTTACGCTGGATCCCCTTCCTAACGCAACCCTCCCCATTTAGTGCCGGCTTGGGACCGGCACTAAGAGTGGCTGGGGTTGGTTTCCTGACTGGGGAACGAACCCGGCCTGCGGCGCTTTCCTAACCACTAGACCACCAAAATATAAACAATGTAAAACAGTTTCAGCAATGTGTAATTGTGTTCTGTGGTCTCTTTTAATAGTATATTTGAAACTGGATAATTTGTATTAAAAAGCACCCACCATGTTAATGCCCCCAATTTCTTTTTGTGGTTTGAGCCACTGCCCCTCAAAACACCTATGCATGACCCCGTGTACTGCAGCAACACCACCAACAGTTTGAATAAAATTAAATAAAAGTAAAGTCTGTTTTTCCATTGGTATGTGGGTGGAAAATGGAAACTGGCAGCACATTTTTGGGCTTGTGTTTTAGAGGGGAAAAAAAAGGTCTTAAAGTCTTAAACCCTGCAATTTTGCATTTTTGCATTGAGTCGTGACTAAGGTGGGAGCAGAAAACTGGTGGTGTTACGAAGTCCACTATATTGGTACAGAATATCTTAAGCTGTTTAAGCTGGCGACACTAAGACCACGAGAACGGCGAAAGGCCACACCTGCAAATGAATGTGAGAATAAAAGTCATGTAAAGCTCTTAAACTTTGACTTTGGATCATCAAAACAACAGTTTCGACTGCATAGATTTCTGCATATTGCACTGCGGGAGAAACAGAGGACTTTCCATCTTGTCTCTTTAAATCTGGTTCAGAGCAGGAGGATATAAAAAAAGAAAAGGATGGGGGTTCATCCTATTTTTGTCTGAAAAAAGTTAGAATGCCAAAAGTCTACAAAACTCAAAAGAAACACTATATTGCCAAAAGTATTGGATCACCTGGTCATAAGCATGATTTTTGAACATCGCATTCCACATTTAGTCCCAATTTGATCTAACAATTCCCCCCACTTTTCCGGGAAGATGTTCCACCACATTTTGGAGTGTGTTTATGGATATTTGTGCTCATCAGCCACAAGGGTGTTATGAAAGGCAGGTACTGATGTAGGTGAGGAGACCTGGGGTGCAGTCAGTGTTCACATTCATCCCAAAGGTGTTCAGTAGGGATGAGATCAGAGCTCTATAGCAGCAAGATCTTCCTCTCCAAAGAATGTAAACCAGATCTTCAAGGAGCTCACTTTGTGCACAGGGGCATCACCATGCTGGAGCAGGTTTGGGTTTCCAAGTTGAAGTAAATGCAAAATTGTATTATAGCGCGTCTAAAGACGTACAATTGAGCAGTTTTGTGGCAACAGTTTGGAAAAGAACCACATATAGCAGGAAAGGTGAGGTGTCCCAATACTTTTGGCAATATAGTGTAGATCATGTAATCGGTGTTCCACAATGCATTACTGAGGACCTTCATTTTAGTATAGATAAAACTACAGCAACAATGTGAACAGATTGTGTTTAGATTGTGTTCAGTGTCATTTCGCTTGTAGATCTGCGTGAAGAAAAAAAACTAGTGTGTATCAGGACCAGATCTTCTACACTGCAAAAACTCCTCATCTTGTCAAGACAAAAACAAGAAAAAATCATATTGATCTTGTTTAAGATGAATATGCTTTTTTTTTTTCTTACTTAGTTAGTAAAACTTAAAGTTACCTGCATATTGCGTTTAATTCATAGACATCATTTGAAGCGTTTTTAAATCTTTATTTTAGCTGTAAGAACTGGTTTTAAGGTTGAAAAACGCTTAATAATCACAATTTCTTATGTGGACACCAAAATATTTATTTACAACCTACCGTATTTTCCGGACTATTAAGCGCACCCATATATAAGCCGCACCCACTAAATTTGACAAATATTTTTTATTTTAAACATAAATAAGCCACACCTGTCTATACTGGTGTCTACACTGAAACTAATGAACTTTACACAGGCTTTAATAGACAATGTCTGTTACACGGGTGAAATATGTTGTGGCTCCTTTAGGAGCATAGCGGTATTTTGGGAATAGCCTGCAGCCGCATTTTTCCAGTATTAATGCATGTGTGCAAGACTGAGGATTATGTCCTTATTATATTCTTTAAAAGTTCGTTGTGCGTAAAAAAATAAAATAAAATTTCTCCCGATGCCGTGCAGCTCAGAACACGGGTGAGGTGCGTTTTTTCGTTTCCGTTCGGAAATTTCATTGGTCTAATGTTATGGGGTTTAGTTTTTTGGCTTGAAGTTTGTGAAACCCGGAAAAACGCAGGAAAAATTATTTAATAAGCCGCTTCCTTGTTTAAGCCGCGGGGTTCAAAACGTGGGAAAAAAGTAGCGGCTTAAAGTCCGGAAAATACGGTAATAACAAACATTATCCAGTATAGTTATTATTTTTTTGGAATTTTTTTTACCTTTCTTTATACAAAGTGGCTTTTAACTTTGTTCTGTAGTTTGATTTCAGTTTCTCACATTGAAGATCTTTCATTATTCAGGAACGACGAAATACATTCAATAATGTTTTAAGTTGCAATAAGTTGAAGTATTCGGAGAAGCAGCAGGTAATGATTTTGCTTTGTTTTTGCATCGTAACCACCGTGTTCGTAACCACAAGACGGTTTTGAACAAACGGTTGTTGACAATACGCATGTATACGTGATCTTGATTTTAATAGTAATATTGTTTTTAGTTTAAATGCTTTGTCTCATTTTAAGATATAATGACGATTCTTACATCAAGAGGAATTCTCGTTTAGTGGTTTTAAGATCTTTTCACACAAACATACAAAAGAAAATGTTAACAAGCTAGTTTTAAGTTAATTCGAATAAATCGACTGCTCGAAACCAGCATTTGAATGCGTATTTAAAGACATCATGTTCTTTTTCTAAAGCCTAGATGTGTTTACTTATTTCAAGAAATCTTGTAATTACAGTATATTACTACATTGGCAGGTCATGTGACTTGTTTCTATTCGGTATCTTCTTAAATCATGCTTTTATTTCTTATATTTAGACGCTTTTCTTTTTTGCAGTGTAAAGTATCATAACTCCATATTGACCTGTTGTCTGTTCTTATTTATCCACAGTTCTTTTGTATCCATTTTCTTTCTCTAGGCCTGAGCTCTGACCCCTGGCATATGGATTTAACTGCCGCCATATTGGCTATTTCTTCACTTGTTGTGTGAACTCTGTAGCCATTTTGGCTCTAGGCTACATTTTGTAAGTGGCTCATCTGCAGCCCAGCCTGCCCTGAATGTGTGATGGTCTCCGGCACGCTTGTCTGATCTCATTAGCAAAAAAAAACGTGGTGCACTAGTTCAGGACCGTCCCCTCTCGACCCTTCTGCACAACACGAATTAGGGCCACCTTGCCTGGTGCCATGGCAACCTGACAGGAAGTAGGAAAAAAAAAAAAGATGGACCCTGAGGGCTGCTTTCTGGTCATGTGTAAAGTGGGAAGGTTCCTACTGTGCAACAAAATGCATCAAGAGATATAACCAGTTTGCCAAAAATCACAGCAGGAAACATAACATGCTTTTAGTTTAAATGATCTGAGTCGGGGGACAGGACGGGGAAAACACTCCCGGAGCACGGAGACTGAAAGCTATGTTTGTTGGTTTGTTGGGGGGTAAATGTGAAAAAAATGCTTTTAAAAATCTCTTCACTCGAGGCTACATTTTTACACGGTAGGTAAGAGCCTGGATAAGTGCAGCCTTATAAAACTAACACATCTATAAATGTCCAGATGTTCCACTCTATTTGCATTGAAAAAATTCTTCTTCAGAATGAAGAACAGCTTTACACGCTCTCAGCATCCGGACAGTTCGTTTTTCCAAAAGTTTAGCTGAAATAATTTGTAAAACCCACCAAATTATTTTCACTTTACGATCCAGTTTATCAGTAGGATTTAGGTGCAGTGACTGAGCAGGTCGTTCCATGATAGATGATAGATAACACTTCAGACCACCGTTTGCTCTCTAAATAACGCTTACAGAACTCAGACCTACACTTCGGCTCATCGTCTTGTCATACGGTAAAGTCTGTTCCAATGAGCCGCAGTCCAGACCGAATTGCATGGTGTTGAAGTATGGAATGGGAGCCATGTTGGTTCAGGATTCCTTTCACTTTCTGGAATAAGTCTCCAAAACAACCCCAAACCATTAATCTTCCACCTCCATGTGTGTGTGTGTGTGAGTGAGGGAGTCTGATCACATCTTCTTTCCTGTTCTTCTTCTTCCACAAGTTCTTCTGTTAGAGACAAAAATGTCCCATTTGGACTCCACAGAACTTTCCTCCACTCATTCACTGTACAATTCCTGAGTGTTTTTGCCTTTAACTGAGTTTGTTGCAGAGAAACAAAAGAAACCTGCATGTGTCTATCAAAAACCATTTTATATATATATATATATATAAAAACAGATTCAGTTTCAGTACATGTCTGGTTCTAATGCATCCTCTTGGCTCCTGATAACTGTTGGAGGTGTGTTCCAGCATGACGATGCCCCTGTGCACAATGACGATATGCTTTCCAAGGTTTTGAGTGGAAGTTCTCCTGCTATTGAGCTATAAACTCTATTGGACACCTTTGGGATGAATGTGAACGCTGGCTGCAGCCCAGACCTTCTCACCTACATCAGTACCTGACTTTACCAACACCCATCCTTGTGGCTGAATGAGCACAAATCTCCACAAAATCTAGTGGAACATTTTCCCAGAAGAGTGGAGGACTATAACAGCAAATGGGGACTAAATGTGGGATGGGATGTTCGAAAAGAAACCAATCTAATGCTAATATAATGTCCTCAAAGTCCTGCCCATACAGTATATACAGTACGTGCTGATAATTATTACTAAAAACCTGACTAGAATGATGAGAAGATCCACCTTATGCAATAAAAACTAGGAAAATAAACCCACTGGTAGAATCTGATGAAAATTTGAGCGAATGTTGTGCCTGCTCTGCTGGACTGGGAAATGGGGTCAGAATTGGATTTTTGATTTGTTCTTCGAAAATAAAACAAAAAAGCATTTTAATCAGCCGATCATGTGGCAGCAAAGCGGTGCATAAAACCATGCAGATGCAGGTTGAGAGCTTTCCTGAAAATGTGCGATGGTTATTAGATGGATATTTTAAACAGAATGGTGGGAAACACAAAAAACATCAGGTGACTGGAAACGCCTCGTATTCAAAAGAAATGTCAGAGGAACAGGAACCGGTTATTGAATGTGTAACACCAGAACCTACTGGTTACAACCAGGATGAGGAGATATAAAACCAGTAGGTTTGTCAGAGAAAGAAAAAAGAAAGGTACATGCACTTTACAGCAAAATGAAACTCTTTCTTCTTAAGAAGCCTTGCTTGAGGGCCCCATGAGTAACAGCTTAGCAATCCCTGTGCTCTCTTTCACCCTTTGTTTTGTTTGCTTGTATTTTCCTCGGAATCCGTCTGTCTCGGAATGAAAAGCGCGTGTGAATCGTTTGGATCTGAGTCAGCGCTGGCAGCTTGGTTAAATATTTCAACCGTGATACCGAGGAAACAAACACAGTGTCAGTGTCGAGTGTTTTGCTCGATATTACTGAAATATCCCCATATAAGGAGGAAAAAACCAGGAGGAATTAGACACGCTAGCGTGTGTAGCTCAGGGCTCTGTTGTTAATATGGGACTGGGTCACGGGGATTAGGATTCGTCTGTCATTCAGCATTATGCTGTCTGACGCCGCACCCAAGCATGGCTTTAGGAGCGTTTGGAGCTTATACACAGGCTTGAAGAGTGGGTTTGATTTTAGGCGCTTGGACTTGACAAATCGTTGAATCGTCGTTTTATAGGTTATGGAACTCTTTTTCATCTTAAAAATAAACACACTCGACTTGGGCTGCATTGATACGTCAGGAATAAAGCAAAAGTGATCTGGATGTACACTATAAGGCCAAAAGTTTGTGGACACCCAACCATAAGATCCATGGTCTCTCCATTTGCTCTTATAATAAACACTTCCCTTCTGGGAAGATGTTTCACTAGATTTTGTGGACGTTCAAGGATGTGGCTTGGTAAAGGCAGGTGCTGACGCAGTTAAGGTGGGAAGGCTAGCGTGAAAAATTCATACAGGGATTAGAGATTTATAGCAGGAGATTTTCCACTGCAACTTCTCATGGGACGCAGATCTTCATGGAGCTGGCTTTGTGCACAGGAGCATTGTCATGCTGAAACAGGTTCGGGTCCCCTAGTTCAAGCCAAGTGAAAATTTCAAGTTGACACATCTAATTGTTTGCCTCCAGCTTTGTGGTAACAGTGTGATGACTGGAAAAGTCAGGGGTCCAAATATTTTTGACAAAAAATGTGTGTGTGTGTGTGTGTGTGTGTGTGTGTGTGTGTGTGTGTGTGTGTGTGTGTGTGTGTGTGTGTGTATGTGTTATTGTGTATAAGTCCTCAGTATACAATGATAAAGCTAGTGAATAAAAGCTAGACAGAGAAAGTTCTCATTAAAGAGAGATTAGCGAGCCAGATGTTTACCAGACGAGTGCATAAATGTTCTCTTTCATCATACCTTCAATAAAAGTAACCAGATGTTGTGGAATTGCAACAGTTTTTCATTCTTTCCAGCAGAATCTTTATTTTTGTCCTGAAGCGATCATCCCAAAGCAGTGCCGTATTCTACATAACGATTTTCTAAAACCCTCAAAAACTCTCTTTCTTTCTTTCTTTCTTTCTTTCTTTCTTTCTTTCTTTCTTTCTTTCTTTCTTTCTTTCTTTCTTTCAAGAATGAAAAAAAAATGGAAGTTTGTCCTGCATTTAATTTTCATAATTTCTTCTCTCACTTATTTATTTTTCTTTCATTCTCTTGCTTTTCTTTCTTCCAATATTTTTCTCAAAAAAAAAAAAAATCAGACAAAAATATAATTTATAATTTTTCCTTCATTCCTTCTGTGAAGTCGTGAAGCTCCGGTTTCTGCCTCCATCCCCACTGACAGGAAGTTACAGGATCAGGTGCAATTTGTTGCAATAGTCATGTGACATCACACACATACACACACATACACACACACACACACACACACACACACACACACACACACACACACACACACACACACACACACACACACACACTTTACAGATGCACACTCATTTATTTCTTCTACTTTTATATTTGCTTATTTTACATTACACATTCGTTCTCCTTTTTTCTTTCTCATTGTCTTTTTCTCCTTCCCTTCTTTCTTTTTTCTCTCACATCTCTCTTCCTTTCTTTCTTTGACCTTTTTTTTGTTTTACCTGTTCATTCTTTCACCCTTCCTTCAGATCTTCCTTCAGTACCCTGTCATTTAGGTTTCTTCATTCCCAAGTCTATCTATCTATCTATCTATCTATCTATCTATCTATCTATCTATCTATCTGTCTGTCTGTCTGTCTGTCTGTCTGTCTGTCTGTCTGTCTGTCTGTCTGTCTGTCTGTCTGTCTGTCTGTCTATCTATCTATCTATCTATCTATCTATTTAATTTGTTTATCTCACAGTACATTTCCTTTTTTCTTCCTACATTTCTCCCTCATGATTTTCTTCTTCTCTCTTCCTTTCCTCATCTCTTTCTGCTCCAGTATTCTCTTTGCCCCACCTACATTTTTCTTTCTTTCTTTTTCTTTCTTTTTCTTTCTTTCTTTCTTTCTTTCTTTCTTTCTTTCTTTCTTTCTTTCTTTCTTTCTTTCTTTCTTTCTTTCTTTCTTTCTTTCTTTTCCTTCCTTCCTTCCCTCCATGTTTTAAAGCCAAAACACAGAATAAGTGACTGAATGTGTGAATGATGAGTTGATTCCTGACTGTGGAATAATCAAATGATAATGTAATACATTTCTGTGAAAAAAAACAAAACAAAAAAAAACACTGTTTTTGCTCGACGTAATAAAACTGATTTCGCGCTGAACATTCGCGCCGTCCTACGTTCTGCCCCTGCGAGAGGCAGAATCAGTGCGCGAGTGCCGTATGACACAGTCACAGTCACAATCCCACTGACGTGGATTTTATGAATAAAGAAATTCTGAAAAGGTTAAAGGGTTAAACTGGGAAAACTTTGATATTATAAATCAAATTAAAGCCGTTACTGGATTCCAGAGCGACATTTGATTGATTTAGTGCACGTACAGAAGCTGCTCTGATATCTGCTGTTATTTTTACTTCTCTTGTGGTGCAGAAGCAGAAGCAGCCCCCATGCAGATGTCGTAGTTTCTAAATCAGTGAATTCGAAGAAATATAAATAAATAAAAAAAAAGAATGGTGTTACATCTCTGCCTTTCTGTGAGTTTATTATCATTCGCAGAACGATTATGGAATCAGTCTGCGTTTTATTTCTAAGAAAAAGGTTGCATTAACGAGGGTCTGATGTTGATCTGCTCAACAGGTAGAAACCCTGTGTGACGTCGAGGATCTGAAGTCCTGGTTTCTTCAAAGACGGAAAAGAATCGCGACAGTGTGCGGCTTGAACATTTTCAGAAGAAGGGGGAAGAGAAGATGCGTCAGTCATGTGTGAGAGTGTGAAAAAGGGGTGGGTCAGGGGTGTGATGAATGCTGGAGGACCTTGAGAAGGTGCTGATGGAGTGCGATACTCCAGATTTAACTCTCTGCACCAAACAGCTGCTCCATCCTCGTCAAGAAAAAGGAAATGAAGGCTAAAAAATTAAAGACCCAACTGTAGACTCGTGTCCATTAATAATCAGCGTGCACATGTATTTTTCATCGTCTCCGATGCCTGTGCAGATGTGAGACGCTGCGGCGGAGGACAGAGGACGAGCAGAAAGAGCAGAGCAGCTCCGGTGTACATCTACCCAAACACACCACCGTCTTCATCCTCAAC
>NC_139584.1:2325993-2328493 GCF_946808225.1 Silurus aristotelis
TGCTCCTCCATCCTACTCTTTCTTTCTTTCTTTCTTTCTTTCTTTCTTTCTTTCTTTCTTTCTTTCTTTCTTTCTTTCTTTCTTTCTTTCTTTCTTTCTTTCTTTCTTTCTTTCCCTGCTATTTCTTTCTTACTCTCCTTTTTTATTTCCCCTTCCTTTCTTCTCTCTGCTCCTCCATCCTACTCTTTCTTTCTTTCTTTCTTTCTTTCTTTCTTTCTTTCTTTCTTTCTTTCTTTCTTTCTTTCTTTCTTTCTTTTTTACTCTCCTTTTGTATTACACCTTCCTTTCTTCTCTCTGCCCCTCCATCCTACTCTTTCTTTCTTTCTTTCTTTCTTTCTTTCTTTCTTTCTTTCTTTCTTTCTTTCTTTCTTTTTTTATTCCCATTCCTTCTTTCCGTCCTTCATTCCATTTTTCCCTCCCTCTTTCTTTTTTCCTTTCTTTCCACCATTAAGCTGCTTGTAACATCATATTTGTCCTTAATTGCGTTTGCATTTTACATTGCCTTTAAGTGTTTTTCTATTTTTCATTTTCTCTCTCTCTCTCTCTCTCTCTCTCTCTCTCTCTCTCTCTCTCTCTCTCTCTCTCTCTCTCTCTTTGCCACACCCTTCTATTTCTTTCTTTGATCCTCTTTTTTTTATTAATTTACATTTTATTTGCTCATTTCACCTGACTGGATTTTATCCCCTTTTTATTACCATTTGTTTATCTTTCTCTTCATCTCTTTATTTCCTCTATCCTCCCTTCTCTTTTCAGACCCCTTTTTTAATGTATGCGTTTCTCACTTAAACTTTCTGTCTTTATGATAAAAAAAAAACAAAACACATTTTTAATAGATATTTTATACATTTCTGATTGGACTGATAAAGAAAGAGAAAAGAAAAGATAGGAAGAGATGGATAAAAGTCCAATGTGGAAGAGAAAGATTTGGCAACATGGTGTAGAGAAGAAAGAGAGATACAGGAGACGGAACGATGTGGGAGGAAAAAGCTTGTCCCAGGTGATGAGTCTTGTTCAAGGACACATCCAGAGCTCTTTTATGATTGTATAGATATAAGAGCGGCAGCTCTCTCTTTCTCTCTCTTTTCATTTCACTCTCTCTCCCGCTTTCCACCCAAAGCAGCACTTGAATTGAACGGCAGACTCTCTGAAGTTCATTTAGCTCATCCTCTCCAATCGAGCCTCTCCGTAATAAAGCTCTTCAGCGAATTACTGCGAGTACTGAAAACATCCTCCACGCCACTCAAACCCAAGCGTGAAGCATCCGGGCGTCTGAGGAACTCACTCAAGGCAGATCATTTCACACCGAATCATCACGGACGTTACATCAGGCTTTTAGCGACCGTACGGCATTAGCAAGTCAATATTACCCCTGTGTCCTTCATAAACACTTCCACTGGGAAACGAATGTCGTTTAAAGACCCAGCTACTTCAGTTTCAAAAGAGGCCTGCAGCTCTGTGTGACTTTTTCAACCATATGTGGTTCTTCACCAAACCTTTAGCACAAATTTGTACACACGATTGTGCAGGACGTTTTTTTGAATGCAGTGAAATAAAAAATTTCCCTTCACTTGAACAAGGAGACCCGAACCTGTTCTACCATGACAACGCCCATGTATACAAAGCCAGCTCCATGGAGATATGCGTTACATGGCAACCCATGTGAATGGAAGATCTCCTGCTATAAAGCTTCAACTCTATTGAACATGGATTTCTATACCGATTGCACCCCAGGCCTCCTCATGTCACCTACATCAGTTCCTTTATATTGTGTCTGAATGAATTTCACACAAAAAGCACTGGTGAATCTTATGGTCCACAAAGTGATCATTTTTCAAGATCGCAACTAAGGTCATCCAGACGTGCATCTAAAGTGATTTATTATGGCGAAAATGTTCCAATGTTGTCAACTCAGTTTATGTGTAAAGACTCGAATGTGACTCTCAGCACACTGATCTATTAATAGAATGATATTAATGACTCAAACACTGATTGATTTCTATTACAATCATCATGAACCCAAAACCTTCTTCAAAACAATCCCGTAAATAAATCCACGTGTGTTGTGTCGAGTTCGAGTCTGGAGTTTCTTCATCATTTATTCCTCTCTAAATGTTCTGCTTGATGTTGAACTGATGCTGAACTGTATGTTGGTGATCAGTAGATACACCGAGCGCAGATCAGAACACGTGTAAAACAGCGCGTGCGCTCGATCCTGATTGGTGGCTCGCTACGTGTTTCAGCAGTTGCGTAAAAAGTCCTTGAAATGTTGTAAAGTTAAAGTAAAAACCTCCCCAAATGTAAAAGTAAAGTACAGATACGTGAAAAAGCTACTTATGTACTGTAACGACTGACATTTACTTTATTACAGTCTCTTAGTGAGTTCATAAAAACTATTAATATCAGTTTATCCCCTTTGTGTCTGGATGTGACGCCCCAAAATAAGTAGGTTGGCTTTTTCGCAACGTCCTCCCTCCGGACTCGTCCTACAATCACACGACAG
>NC_139584.1:2333493-2435993 GCF_946808225.1 Silurus aristotelis
ATACTACACTACACTAGAATAAAATACACTATGATACACTACAGGATACACAACACTACACTATGATACACAACACTGGAATATACTACACTACACTAGAATAAAATACACTATGATACACTACAGGATACACAACACTACACTATGATACACAACACTGAAATATACTACACTACACTAGAATAAAATACACTATGATACACTACAGGATACACAACACTACACTATGATACACAACACTGGAATATACTACACTACACTAGAATAAAATACACTATGATACACTACAGGATACACAACACTACACTATGATACACAACACTGGAATATACTACACTACACTAGAATAAAATACACTATGATACACTACAGGATACACAACACTACACTATGATACACAACACTGAAATATACTACACTACACTAGAATAAAATACACTATGATACACTACAGGATACACAACACTACACTATGATACACAACACTGAAATATACTACACTACACTAGAATAAAATACACTATGATACACTACAGGATACACAACACTACACTATGATACACAACACTAAAATATACTACACTACACTATTATAAAATACACTATGATACACTACAGGATACACAACACTACACTATGATACACAACACTGAAATATACTACACTACACTAGAATAAAATACACTATGATACACTACAGGATACACAACACTACACAATGATACACAACACTGGAATATACTACACTACACTAGAATAAAATACACTATGATACACTACAGGATACACAACACTACACTATGATACACAACACTGAAATATACTACACTACACTAGAATAAAATACACTATGATACACTACAGGATACACAACACTACACTATGATACACAACACTGAAATATACTACACTACACTAGAATAAAATACACTATGATACACTACAGGATACACAACACTACACTATGATACACAACACTGAAATATACTACACTACACTATTATAAAATACACTATGATACACTACAGGATACACAACACTACACTATGATACACAACACTGAAATATACTACACTACACTAGAATAAAATACACTATGATACACTACAGGATACACAACACTACACAATGATACACAACACTGGAATATACTACACTACACTAGAATAAAATACACTATGATACACTACAGGATACACAACACTACACTATGATACACAACACTGAAATATACTACACTACACTAGAATAAAATACACTATGATACACTACAGGATACACAACACTACACTATGATACACAACACTGAAATATACTACACTACACTAGAATAAAATACACTATGATACACTACAGGATACACAACACTACACTATGATACACAACACTGAAATATACTACACTACACTAGAATAAAATACACTATGATACACTACAGGATACACAACACTACACTATGATACACAACACTGAAATATACTACACTACACTAGAATAAAATACACTATGATACACTACAGGATACACAACACTACACAATGATACACAACACTGGAATATACTACACTACACTAGAATAAAATACACTATGATACACTACAGGATACACAACACTACACTATGATACACAACACTGAAATATACTACACTACACTAGAATAAAATACACTATGATACACTACAGGATACACAACACTACACTATGATACACAACACTGAAATATACTACACTACACTAGAATAAAATACACTATGATACACTACAGGATACACAACACTACACTATGATACACAACACTGAAATATACTACACTACACTATTATAAAATACACTATGATACACTACAGGATACACAACACTACACTATGATACACAACACTGAAATATACTACACTACACTAGAATAAAATACACTATGATACACTACAGGATACACAACGCTACACAATGATACACAACACTGGAATATACTACACTACACTAGAATAAAATACACTATGATACACTACAGGATACACAACACTACACTATGATACACAACACTGAAATATACTACACTACACTAGAATAAAATACACTATGATACACTACAGGATACACAACACTACACTATGATACACAACACTGGAATATACTACACTACACTAGAATAAAATACACTATGATACACTACTGGATACACAACACTACACTATGATACACAACACTGAAATATACTACACTACACTAGAATAAAATACACTATGATACACTACAGGATACACAACACTACACTATGATACACAACACTGGAATATACTACACTACACTAGAATAAAATACACTATGATACACTACAGGATACACAACACTACACTATGATACACAACACTGGAATATACTACACTACACTAGAATAAAATACACTATGATACACTACAGGATACACAACACTACACTATGATACACAACACTGAAATATACTACACTACACTAGAATAAAATACACTATGATACACTACAGGATACACAACACTACACTATGATACACAACACTGAAATATACTACACTACACTAGAATAAAATACACTATGATACACTACAGGATACACAACACTACACTATGATACACAACACTAAAATATACTACACTACAATATTATAAAATACACTATGATACACTACAGGATACACAACACTACACTATGATACACAACACTGAAATATACTACACTACACTAGAATAAAATACACTATGATACACTACAGGATACACAACACTACACAATGATACACAACACTGGAATATACTACACTACACTAGAATAAAATACACTATGATACACTACAGGATACACAACACTACACTATGATACACAACACTGAAATATACTACACTACACTAGAATAAAATACACTATGATACACTACAGGATACACAACACTACACTATGATACACAACACTGAAATATACTACACTACACTAGAATAAAATACACTATGATACACTACAGGATACACAACACTACACTTTGACACACAACACTGAAATATACTACACTACACTAGAATAAAATACACTATGATACACTACAGGATACACAACGCTACACAATGATACACAACACTGGAATATACTACACTACACTAGAATAAAATACACTATGATACACTACAGGATACACAACACTACACAATGATACACAACACTGGAATATACTACACTACACTAGAATAAAATACACTATGATACACTACAGGATACACAACACTACACAATGATACACAACACTGGAATATACTACACTACACTAGAATAAAATACACTATGATACACTACAGGATACACAACACTACACTAGAATAAAATACACTATGATACACTACAGGATACACAACACTACACTAGAATAAAATACACTATGATACACTACAGGATACACAACACTACAGTATGATACACAACACTGAAATATACTACACTACTCTACACTACGCTATGCTACACTATGCTATGCTATGCTATGCTAGTCCTTTGCTACCTAAATGAGACTGAAGTTAATCCAGAAATAAAATTATGATAAATGATAAAAGTGTGTGTGTGTGTGTGTGTGTGTGTGTGTGTGTGTGTGTGTGTGTGCGTGTGTGTTTGTGATGTATCAGATGACACAATCAGGACATTCCTTATCTCTATCTGAATAGCGCAGGTGCTCGTGTGATCTGTTGCTTGGGTTTTTCCGGTTAGCATTTCTGTCTTTGCTGCTGGATCTGAATCAAGCTCCAGTTCTGCTAAACGCTCGACCTGGAGAGCACACACTTCCCATTAAGCTCTTTCTGGAAGTCAAACTGCTAGATCTAATTAATGATAAATGTTGTAAATGAGGCGTTTAATGGTTGAAGACAAAAAGGGAACGCTGCTAATGGACTGTAAATTCTGCAGCAGGGGCCTGTGGGGTAAACCTGCTAACGCAACTACAACTTCATTCCCTTTAAACATCTGTACGCTGTATTTAAGAGCCCAGGAGTGTGTTTGGGGAGAGTGATGAAGGATTCGGTTTGGTACACGTTTTCTACATAATAGCAGTATAAGAATCCTCGGTGTAGCACCTGCTCCCTGTGTGGATAGAAATGAGTTAATGTCGATGACAGACATCATGTGACAAGCTGCCATTAATCACGTTCCAACTTCTTCTCATCTCCTCCCTCTACTGAATAGATTAGTGTTTTCAAGGCTTGTGTTAAGCTACAGGGCGGAACACAAAATTGTATAAAAACCGCATTAAACATTGCAATTAGATTAAAAAAGCTCATTTGCATAAACACAGACAAACATATTCCTCCTTGTTCGCTGTGAACGATGCGGTTGTACCATATGACTTGACATATTGTTATAAACAAAAGTATATATATGTGTATATGTATATAGCAATCTGTAATTTCTTTCTCCAAATTTGGAGGCACCAAATTCACTTCCCTGACTACCATGACCCTCCATGAAGATACGCTTTCCATGTGCTGGAGAGGAATATGTCCTGCTATTATTGCGTTTTTGTAGAATTCCATTCCACGTTTTGTCTACTGATGTTGGTGAGTGAGATCATTTATATTTAATAGGGTTGAGGTCTGAGCTCTATCGCAGGAGATCTTTCACTCCAACTCATGTAAAGTGTATCTTCATGGAGCTTGCATTCTTCTTCATTTTCCCTCATACTGGAACAGGTTTGTGTCTCCTTATTCAAGCGAAGGGAAAAATGACATGCTACAGCATCCAAAGACGTCCGAAACAATTGTGGTCCTCCACGTTTGTGGTAACAGTTTGGAGAAGAACCACATATGACTGGAAAAATGAGGTGTCCCACTTTTTTTTGTTCATGCCTATTATGTATTTTAACCCCGAGGTGATCGATCGATCGATCGATCGATCGATCGATCGATCGATCGATCGATCGATCGATCGATCGATCTATCTATCTATCTATCTATCTATCTATCTATCTATCTATCTATCTATCTATCTATCTATCTATCTATCTATCTATCTGTTTCCTATTCACAGCCCCGTATCGAGGAAGGATATGATATATCCTCATATTCAGGCATTATTGAGGAAATAAATCAGTGAAAGAGTCTCGACAAGTCACTACAAAGTTCCTCCAGTTACACACAAAGGTCACATTGAATCCCATTCATTTGCTGTAATTCACAGAGTCAAAACCTCTCACTCGGAGGCCCGGGTTACTCTCATATACTCTGGGTTTTAGCGCTTCTGTTCGGCACAGGCCCACAGGCCTAAACACACGGTGATCTGTAACAACTCAAACAATACATCAATACATGATGCTAATTCCTCTATAATATTACACCCTTATATAAATACAAATCATCATTTCATTACACACATTGTATTTACGTGATCTGGGAATCTTACACCAGCAAAAGATTACAAAAGGGATCTCCAAACAATCAATAGATCTTTTTGGATTTTATAATAAAAAGCTTATTTAAAGACAGGATGAAAGATATGGACACACTGATCATGGGGGAAGTGGTAGATCCGTGAATAAGGTTGTTATGCAACGTCATGAGTTCAAATCCCAACACCACCAAGCTGCCATTTGCGTCTTGAGCTTTACCTCTTAACCTACAACTGATCAGTTGATGAGATTATTGTAAGTCGTCCTGGATAACTGGGGCTGCCAAACGCTGTAAATGTAAACTTAGACTTAGAAATGGACACAAGTCATAACTTTGTGATTAAAGAAAGAAGCATAAAACAAATAAAAGAAACTTAGACATCATATACACCCAATATATCCAGTGTTTCCAGTCAAACTTAGACTAAAAACCCAGCCTGGAACTTCAACAGCTTCACAGCATCTTTCACAGCCTCACATCCAGGAAGTGTGTAGAGCTGATGTTATCTACTCCAAACCCTTTATATAATAGAAATCAATTCATTTTAAGGAAATACATCAATGAAACAATCTCGACAAGACGCTACAAATTTCCTCTACTTTCACACAAAGTTCACACTTAATTCCATCGATTTTCTGTAACTCCTGCCCAGTTTATCCCGGATTCCCAGGGAGTCAAGCCGAGTCTCTAAAAACAGCCTGGATCAGTTTGCCTCATGTTATAACCTCAAACAACTGCCAACATTGTTTTCAAAGAGAGAATTCATCCATTACATACTAAAACATGGTTCTTCTTCTTCTTTCTGCATTTCACTTAAACCTTTCTTTAAAGTCATATCAATCCCTCACCTCACCTCACCATACCTCACCTCACCTCACCTCACCTCCTTACCTTGCCTCAGATTCACTTATATTATATTAAATAATATGTTATTGTAAACGTAAATATTATTTAAATCCCTGCAATGATATTTAAGCTTTTTGGGCACCATGCACCTTTATGGTTAAGATGTTTAGATGACGGAAGGTTCCAGGAGTTCCAGTCTCATACATCATTAAGCTGCCATGCCTGGGACCTTGAGCAAGACCAACCTGCTCAGTTGTGTGGATGAGATCATGATGGATGAGAAGTTTTTGACAGACAGACAGACAGACAGACAGACAGACAGACAGACAGACAGACAGACAGACAGACAGACAGACAGACAGATAGATAGATAGATAGATAGATAGATAGATAGATAGATAGATAGATAGATAGATAACTGGTACAACAAAATGCAGTTTTGCATTCACCAGAAGTGCAAATGGACAAGTGCATATTGGGCAAATACTGTTTATGTAATTACAACATATAATAAATTGGTGCATAAATGAACAGAAAATTAATATTAAGGCTATGACAGAAAAAAATGTGCACGAGCTGTTGAGTAAGTACAAAAAATATATATAAAGGCTCTGGGCAGAGTAAACATGTGCGAGAGCTGGTGAGCAAATACACTGAGAATGTATATAAACATATATAAAAGGTTTTATTAGTGCAGGATGTGTGTAAGACACAAGAGGTGTAGAGAAGGTGGGATATAAAAATGTACATTATGGGACACGTTGTATATACTGGATACAGGATAATCTATGCTTTTAGACTTTACATGTACATTTCCAGGTAACACACACACACACACACACACACACACACACACACACACACACACACACACACTAAAGCGCAGACTAGAAAACAAAAGTGACTCTACTTCGAGAAGCGGTGCAGTACAGAACATTTCATTCGAAACCCCTCTAATGTTGTGATATAAAACCTGTTTACAGCCGAATGTTATTCTCTAGAAAATAAAACAAAACCGTTCAAACGATATAAAGGTGTAATCTTAAAGCACAAAGGCAACGATATAACCTGTAGGAATGCTGAATATCAGTTCTATATTACATCCATCAGGATAAATGGATTCTATTAGGAATTAGGATTCTAATACACTAAAAATACACTAATAATACACTAATAATAAACTAATAATAAACTAATAATACACCAATGATACACTAATAATACACCAATGATACACTAATAATACACTAATAATACACCAATGATACACTTATAATACACTAATAATAAACTAATGATACACTAATAATACACCAATGATACACTAATAATACACTAATAATAAACTAATAATACACCAATGATACACTAATAATACACTAATAATAAACTAATAATAAACTAATAATACACCAATGATACACTAATAATACACCAATGATACACTAATAATACACTAATAATACACCAATGATACACTTATAATACACTAATAATACACTAATAATAAACTAATAATAAACTAATAATACACCAATGATACACTAATAATACACCAATGATACACTAATAATACACTAATAATACACCAATGATACACTTATAATACACTAATAATACACTAATAATAAACTAATGATACACTAATAATACACCAATGATACACTAATAATACACTAATAATACACTAATAATACACCAATGATACACTAATAATACACTAATAATACACTAATAATACACCAATGATACACTAATAATACACTAATAATACACTAATGATACACTAATAATACACTAATAATACACCAATGATACACTAATAATACACTAATAATACACTAATGATACACTAATAATACACTAATAATACACTAATAATACACCAATGATACACTAATAATACACTAATAATACACTAATGATACACTAATAATACACTAATAATACACTAATAATACACCAATGATACACTAATAATACACTAATAATACACTAATAATACACTAATAATACACCAATGATACACTAATAATACACTAATAATACACTAATAATACACCAATGATACACTAATAATACACTAATAATACACTAATGATACACTAATAATACACTAATAATACACCAATGATACACTAATAATACACTAATAATACACTAATGATACACTAATAATACACTAATAATACACTAATAATACACCAATGATACACTAATAATACACTAATAATACACTAATGATACACTAATAATACACTAATAATACACTAATAATACACTAATAATACACCAATGATACACTAATAATACACTAATAATACACTAATAATACACCAATGATACACTAATAATACACTAATAATACACTAATGATACACTAATAATACACTAATAATACACCAATGATACACTAATAATACACTAATAATACACTAATGATACACTAATAATACACTAATAATACACTAATAATACACCAATGATACACTAATAATACACTAATAATACACTAATGATACACTAATAATACACTAATAATACACATCCTGCATGCAATCTGCGCAACTATTTCCATCGTACCCTAACAATCCTCCAACGGGACCTTGAAAAACTCAAGAGGCTCCATTTTATTTATTTTGATGAAGTGGGTCAGGTGGATAAAAAACACACCTATGGCCTACTTGGAATGAAACACACATTATTCTTAAATTGTTTGTGTGTGTGGGGTGTGTGTGTGGGGGTGTGTGTGGGGGTGTTTGGTTATTAGTTAAATGCATAGTTTTGTCAATTAAAACAACAATAACAAAACAAATTAGAATAAATAAACTGTCCAGGGGGTCAGGATGCTGCTGGTGCTGATGCTGGTGCTGATGCTGATGCTGATGCTGAGAAGTCAAACCTGCGCGCGACAAGATGCGACTGTACGGAATCTATTTATAGATCGCTTTGTAGGGGTGGGATGCAAATCTGAGAAATTGCTTAGGTTGTATCTTTAAGTGTGTGTGTGTGTGTGTGTGTGTGTGTGTGTGTGTGTGTGTGTGTGTGTGTGTTTGTGTGTGTGTGTGTGTGTGTGTGTGTAATATAATGAAAACCCCTACCTCCAGCCGACGCCGGATGGATCGGATGTTCCCGCTGTTCCCCGTTTCTCTGTCTGTCTCCAATCCGAACCTTAAATTAAATGCTGGTTCAGGGGTTGGCAATTTATATCGACTCTACTTTTCAGTGTCTCCCAGTCTCTCCCAGGGTGTCCAAGTGTCTCTAACCTTCTCTCATCTCCGGCTCCTCTCTTCTCCTCTCCTGCCTTCCTTTCCTCCAGCCCTATTTGAAGCGCCCTACGCGCCCATTAAGTCCCGCCCCCTCTCCCCATTTAACAGTACTTATTAACCAATCAGCATCTTCATCTATTTAACCTCCTCCAATCAGATTCCAAGAGGCGGGCACTGGTTCATTTTTTTTTACCGTACAGCGATGACGTAATGGTCCTGATCTCAGATCGGGCGCTCCTGCGGCAAAAACACGAACCACACACACACACACACACACACACATTCCCTCATCGCTAGATCATACACCAGAAATAACCCTCTCTGAGAGAGACGTGTTTATGATCCACCACTGACGGGAAACACTCAACATCTAAACATCTTCACATAATCATGATATTCCAGGATTGTTTTGTATATTCACTATATTTTGTTACACTCCCTGAGATGATGCTACTTATTTGTGATGCTGGTGTTGAACCATAAAGAGCACATTTACGATACATCACACACTTTTTAGGGTTGTTGTAAATCCAAATGAGGGATAAATAAAGAGGTGGGAACACTTTAACACCAAGAGTCAACTTCTAGAAGTTAGGAGGACCCAGAGGAAACCCAGGAGGACCCCTGGAGAGCAACAACCCGAGCTCAGGATTGACCTGGGAACAATTTTTCATGTAACTTAAAAGCTTTACTCGATATGTTTTGCGATACATACTCATCTCATTAAGCGGACTTTTTAGATACACAAATAAGATATACTTGGGTGGTACCATCAAGGTCACTCAAGGGCACCTCTGTGAATAAAGAATACATTGCTAAAGCTAACACCCTGCATGGCGAAGATAAAGAACTGGAGAGAGGAGATGGTGGGGGATAAACTCTGTTAATGGATAAAAAAGTATGACATTAGATTAAATGCATAATAACTGTAATTGCTGAAATATGACGAGCCTCGTTACACGTCCTGATGTTGAGAATCTTTTCAAACCACTAGCAAAAACCAAACAACAAATATAGAAAACATTTTTCACTGTAAGCCATACGGTCTATTTGTCCACCTCCAAGGACATGTAGTACAAAGCTGGATTAATGGGTTAGTTGCTGATTATCTCAGCTTAAGCTCCTCATGGTGTTCTTCAGATCTCTTTTTTCGCTCTTCAATTCCAGTTCAATTTTATGTGTAGAGCATTTACAAACTCATAAATCAGTCCCTGTTAGTTCGTCTCCTCGTCAATCATTGGTAGGTGAGACCTGCTATGTTGTAGAGTTCAGAAACAGGGGCATGAAGCTGGAGGTGGCAGAGTTAAAGATGCTGCGAGTATATTGAGTTTATTAGAGGGACTGAGAGAGAAGGGATTGAAATGGTTTGGTCATGTGCAGAAGAGGAGCATGAGGTATATCAGTAGAAGAACACTGAGGATGGAGCCACCAGGCAGGAGGAATAAAGAAAGGCTGAAGAGGAGGTTGATGGATGTGGTGGTTGGTTCGAAAGAGGCAGATGGAGAGGACACGGTGGTATGGAGACAGATGATTCGCTGTATCATGTCTTAATGGGAGCAGCCGAAAGACGAAGAAGTCCCTATAAGTTTGTCCAAAATAAACAAACCAGCAACGAACCAGTGGTGAGAAAAAATCTCTCTGAGATGGTATGAGGAAGAAACTTTAAGCGATTTAGAAGCGAACCCATTCTTATCCTCATCATTGAACGATGATTCATTACAGTTCCATCATTATTTAGGTTACCAACTTTTCACTGATGGAGACTTTTTCATGAAAGATGTTCATGGAAATTGCAGACCTGTAATTCCTGTAGTGCTCCTGACCCTTTCTTCTCTTCAGATCTGGATGGAGTTCTGTTTGACTGGAGGCCACTGGTGATGGTTCCACATCAACAGCCTGAAGCTCCACGAAATGACTGTGCAACTCAAGATCTTTAAAGATGGATTTGGACTGTAATTAATATTAAATGATTTACATTAATTAAATTAAAATGAATATAATGAATATCTAATACAATTCACGTTTAATCACTTCTCACCTTAACAGTGACGAGGATGAGGTTCCCTTTTGAGTCTGGTTCCTCTTAAGGTTTCTTCCTCATGTCATCTCAAGGAGTTTTTCCTTCACCACCAACCGTTCAGGACCAAAACCTTCAGGACCAAACGTATACATTATTTTATTACTGCTTTATCTCAGTAAAGCTGGTTTGAGACAATGATAAAAGCACCATACAAATGAAAATGAATTAATTCAGTCCACATCCATCTTCTTGCTTCTCCAACCCTCTACAGGATCTTCATCTGTTCATGTGGAGAACATTCTCAGCAGACGTGAGTGGTTTCTATTTTGAAAAGGACTCCATCTAGAGGTGGGATGTGAGGAGGAATAAGTGAGATCTGGAACAAAGAAGGTGACAATGTACCTCAGGAGCATGTGTAGCTTCACAGAGAGACCAAGGAGAAATAGAGGATGTGTTAGAGAGAGAGAGAAGCATGGATTATTGTGAGATCAGGGTCCGAATCGGGATTCTGCCAAGTCTTGCTATAACAGCATAACTGAAAAGAAGAGCCAGAAGATAACCCAGACATGAGGGAGCTCTGGGATATAAGGTAGACACCAAAGAGCACAACTGCATCTAAACACTTTATAAAGAGTTGAACTGTTGAAGAACCATTTATTGGTTTCAAATCCTTAAATCCTCCACTCTTCTTTACTAAATTTAGCTTCACTCAATCAACCAGGACACAGAATAACTCAGTCGCCAAAGTAGTCGGATTTGTCACCGAAACGCCTCGACGTACCTCAAAAGCTTGTCTCATAAACCAGAAGTTCTCGCCTCTAGTCCCAGAGACCTCAATGCCCTGCAGGAGTTGGAACGTCTCCCGACTGCAAATGCACCTGATCCCACTGATCCGCTAATGATCGAGCCCGTCATGAGATGAATCAAATGTGAGTCAGATGTGGGAGAAGGGAAAACTTCCAACTGTGAAGTGCAGTGGGTGAGATGCTGTGCCTTTAATTAACTCGGCACATTAGACAAAAAAAAGAGTGAAGCAGCAATTAAAGTGCGAAGACAAAAGAAATAAATAAATCGAATATGTACATCTCTAGTAGAATCTACAATCAGATCATTCGAGTGGTGCAGGAGATGATTGTCTATGCCAGGAACTCACAAATCTCCCAATTATACATATGATTCTACACCGTAATGTCCCAATGAAGTTTTATTACAGTTTTGCTCAGTCGCTTTGGAGTGTTTCTCAGATCCGAAATGAAAATTCTCAAAACTACTTGTTGAACCTCCACATCATTTAGTCAATTGGGCTCATCATAAAAACGTTGGATCGAATGGCGAACGCTTTTGTACAACATTTAATGGATTGTGTACGAGTGTCTGCTGTTTCCTACAGTGTCAAGTCAAGTCAAGTCAAGTCAAGTCAAGTCAAGAGGCTTCTATTGTCATTTCTACTATACACAGTGGTACACAGTAAAAACCAGACAACGTTCCTCCTGAACCCTGGTGCTACACTAAACAATAACATAAAGCTACAACACAACACATGCTACATAAAGTGCATCGAGTGCAACCTGGTGCAAACAGTGTAGACAGAAAACACAATACAACACAAGACAAGACACAGTTGTTTATGTTCAAGTTGATCAAAATATATTCTACTGGTTTCACCTGAAACCTTTTAACCCCCAAAACATCTCAGTATCAGTTCATTGTGTACGTCATTGAACGCAAAATGGTTGAACCAGTCGTCAGAATCTGTTATTTAACATTTCTATTAAACTTTTTATTTGTAAATGTGATGAATGGATGAATTGTGCAGATGAACCTTGAACGTCACTAATGAAGGCGTGTGAACGGAATCAGATCAACCGATAATCAACCAGTTCCCTAAAACAGGTCAAAGGTGAATCTGGTGATCCTTCAGTTGGAGAGTGAATACAGACAAAACACAGAATTCTACATTCTGAAAACGGATCAACAACTAAAACAAATGAACACGTGTACAGTAAAAGTGTGAATCCTGTTCTGTCTTTTACACTCAATATAAATCAAATATCCAATCAAATAAATACATTTGTGATCTGAAACTAATCGATGGCAAACAGAAAGAAGTGAAATTTGCTGCGTTTTCAATTGCAGTGATCCAAAACCATTGTTTATATCAAGAAACACTGAAACTGTGCATCATACTGAGAACACGAATGAACATTTCGATGATTTTGTGGGAATGAGATGTTCATTCCCACGAATACTTACTTTTGAGAGATGAACAGGGATTTTAAGAAAAGTTCAGGCTTTTACAGAAAATCCATTGTGTTGTGCTGTTTGTACACATTGTTTCGAGAAATGCACTTCCTGGTTCGTGTCAAGCTGGAAAGAATTCGTTTTGACTGATACTCACTCAAAAAAGAATCTTGAATAATGTAGGAATATGTGATTGGTCACAGAAGAGTGGCTGCTGGAGACGGGACAGGGTGTCCAGCCGTCCAGACAGGGTTCATTACACTCCATAATTATACAACAAACAAGCGATTATCATAATTAAGAAAAGCAGACAGAGCACGGAGAAAAAAAACCACGCTCCCACACAGAGACCTGTAGATATCAACCTGGATATCATCCAAACATTTCATCATCAACTGACTGTGGAAAAGTTTGAACACGGCATTGGTAAAAGTACTGGGACACCTGATTTCTTCAGCCGTTTGTGGTTCTTCTCTAAACTCAGCACAAAGTTGAAAGCACACAATCGTTCAGGATAAAAATGTGGATGCCGCAGCATTATATAAATGTTTGTGGATTATGTAGAACATCTGGCTGAGTTAGTCCAAGGTCCCATCCCAGGGGTTCTCCTGGTTGAGAGCTTGATCTATCTGCATCTGCTGCGGAAAACATCAGGTTCGAATTTTGAGGATTTCAGTGGATTTATCTTTGTATATTATTCAAAGGATATTATTTTTAATTGTGTGATGATTTTGGATATGATAATCAACTAGCATCCATGATGCTTTAGTTATTATTTATGACATACTTAATGAAAATATAAATAAATAAATATTAAAGATGCAAAACGTAAACCTTTAATGCGACACAAATGTATTCATGACGTCCTTTCTTTACTTCCTTTCTTTTCTTTAAATGAATACACTGAAAAATCATTTTTAATCACTAAATATTTGTTTTACTGATGCACCAAGTCTCAAATCAAGCATTAAAATACCCCATGTTGCACACGTCCGGCGATTAAATCCGTCCGTGTGGAAACATTGCAAAAGTTCCGTTTACTGTCCTGATGATTTACATTTTCTCCAAAATTTTTGAAAAACATCTATGACCTTTGAAACATGTCTAGTCTTTCTATGTCTATGTTGATTTTTCACTAATAATAAACATGCAATTGCATTAAGGATCCATTTTTGTTTATCGTCTTATCGTATGGTGAAGTCGGTTCCAATGAGCTGGAAGCCGCAAAACAACCCCAAACCATTAATCTTCCACCTCCATGTGTGACTGTGGGGGTGAGGGAGTCTGATCACATCTTCTCTTCTGTTGTAAAAACAACATTTGGACTCCACAGAACTTCTTCCACTCATTTACTGTTTAATTCTTGTGTTTATATGTGTTTAATATTTATTTAAAAAAGGAAGAAGAAGTGTAAATATCATTAAGGACTCTTTTCTCTGTAAAACTGTTCCATCAGCGTGATGTTCCCTACTTTTCTGTTGTCATTGTGGTTACAGAGATGTAATGGATCAGATGTATTGATCCGTTGAAGAGGAAAAGCACTGACTCAGAGCAGCATAGATGATCATAATAATGATGATGACGATGATGATGATGTGTTCATGCTCTTAAATAATCCTCTGATGTCTGTACAGAAAATAAATATAGGCTTTATTTATATATATTTTTTGAAGACATCTCAGAAGGGTTATAGGATCAAATGTGTTTGGTAAACATCTTCAGAATCATAATAAGAGATAAAATAGAGAATCTGATCATCTGATTGCGGCTCTAGTGACAGTTATATGAGCTCATTGTGAGTGCTGAGACGAGGACGTGGTCATGAGCTCAGCTTAGACCCTGACTGTAATCTCTGTATTACACACGGGTCAGGGATGAGAATGGGTTTGTACTGTGGTGTGATATTAGCGCACGACTGGGGGGGTGGGGGGGTTGGGGGGATATCCCAGAGGCTTATCCGTTGAGCTAACATCTCCCAGGTCAGAGCAGCAGTAGATCACACATTCCCTAACATCTACAGCAGGTACAGGTTGGTCACATCCACATACTGTCCTGTTTTTAGGATTTGGAAGAAACCCACGCTGGAGATCTTTGAGAAAACCAACAGCGAGCTCTAAACCAGTGGCTTTGGAGCTGTGAGGTGTGTGTGAAAATGTTAAGCAAAATGATTGAATTAAAAATACTCACTTGCATGAAGATCTCACAGATGAGGAGCAAACAATATACATTTAAATATCACAGCTATCCATAGCATGTCCAACAGAGCAGAATTGTCCATGGATTCTGGATGAAAATCATGGTATTAATCTCCTCAATCTTCTAAGCCTCTTTCTTCTGTCGATCACGGCATCTCGAAACCAGTTTCGGACATCTATCAGCTTAAACTGTATGTGTGGAAGCACATGCTGGCTTTCAGCTCTTTGCCAGCCTTTAGATGTTGATTTAGATGTTGAAATTTACTAAGGTTGAGCTGGTTTGTGTGTAGATACTGTTGCATGGTAGTTTTTAGATTGATATTGGAATGCTATATACTAGATTATATAATCACTTGAACTAGGGGACGCAAACCTGTGCCCAAGCTAGATGAAGATATGAAAATTGTTTAGCTCGGATTGAGTGGAAGATCTCATGCTACAGAGCTCTGCCCTCAACCCTTATGAAGAGGTAGCTCACTGGTTAAGACATTGTATTTTGGACTAGAAGGTCATGAGTTCTTGAGTAAGATCTTTACTCCTTGAGGGTGTTTGGTAAATGCTGTAAATGTTATGTAATACATGCATTCTGTTGAACACCTGATTTAAAACCCATGTTGACTGCACCCCAGGCCTCCTCATCTCACCTCCATCAGTACCTGATTTTCCTCACTGGCTGAATGATCACAAATCCCCACAATGGTCAGATGTTCACAAACTTGTGTCCATATAGCGTATAAATAATCAGTTTTGCTGGATAGCTTTAAAAAAAAATTTATATTAATTATTATTAACGTTTTTAATACTCCAAGCACCATGGCCATGAACAAATATGAATTCTTTATGCAAATGTATGTTAATTATTAGAGAAACCAAATTGAATATAGAGCATAAAAAGAGATGTTTCAAAGGTCATGGATGTTTTTTTTGAAGAACTTGTTCATGTCTATTAGACACATCGAAATACCAGGTTCCCATTTACTTCTCTTTCTTTTCATTGAGCAAATTGAGCAATTTTCTCACACAAGCCTGTTTACATTTTCTCCATCTCCATAATCATAGAGCATAAAGAACATAGACATGTTCCAAAGAGGGTAGACATGTTTTTCAAGGACCTTGTTCATGTCTATTAAACAGGTGGGGGAAAAAAAAACATAGAAAAACCAAAGGTTCTCATTATTTCTCTTTATTTGCAACGAGCCAGTTGCTCAAACACACAAACCAGTTTACACGTTTTCAGATGATAGAGCAGAGTAACAAATATTCCAAATAAGTTTGGAAGTAATTATGGTGTTGTAAATGACGTAAATCATCAGGACACCAAACGGAGCCTTTGCTATGTTTCCAAATGGACGGTTTTAATTGCCGGATCTGTGCGTCATGGCGGATTTTGGTACAGATATCACTTCATTTAAAAAGAAAGGAAATATATATATATATATATATATATATATATATAGTGACATATAGTGACATATATAGTGACTCTCCTCTCTGTGGATTTTCCCACTTCGTCCAGGCCTGCCTCTGGATAGTGTTCTCTTCGATTGGAGGCCACTCTGTGCAGCTTGGATCGGTTTCTCATCAACGCCTTGGGTGGTTCCATGAAATTCCAGAGTAAGAACGGGATCTTTGACGATGGATTGGAATGTAGTTAATGTTAACAGTCTGCTACACTGACTCAGGAATACTTTTCGCTTCTGATCATTATCACTGTACCCCGCAACATTGTTTATCTGCTTCAAATGGACATTCGGTGCAACCCAGATGAGGATGGGTTCCCTCTTGAGTCTGGTTCCTCTCAAGGTTTCTTCCTTATGCCGTCTCGGGGAGATTTTCCTTGCCACAGTCGCCACCGGCTCGTTCATCAGGGACAAACTTACTCATAAAGAACATATTCACTTTCTGTGTAAAGCTGCTTTGAGACAATGTTCATCGTTAAAAGTGCAATACATATAAACATGAATTGAATTGAATATATCCTTTGCTAAGATATTTGAAAATGATTTATTCATATATAATTATTAATAGATGCTACCAATAGGGGGCGCCACAGCGGATCATCCGCCTCCATACCCTCCTGTTCTATACATCTGCCTCTTTCAAAACAACTACCTGCATGTCTTCCCTCACCACATCCATAAACCTCCTCCTTGGTCTTCCTCTTTTCCTCCTTCCTGGTAGTAGATGCGCTTTACTTTTATTATGACTTATAATTTGTGACCAGTATTAGATATGTAGATCAATTTCTCGTCGCTAAACCGTTTCTCGAGCGCGTTCTCCCAGCACCGCCACTGCTACGTAAATATGACGTTTCACAACACTACGGAGACAGAGGCGTGTCCTGAGAGTCACGTTGAATACAGATTAACATGGCAGAGGCAGAGCTGTAACTTCCTGCAGACACAACAGGAAAAGAACGTCTGCGTTTATTCAATCTGATTTGTGTTTTTTGCACTACAAAGGCGTGTGTGAAAGGACCATACGTTAGAAGTTAAAAGGGACGTATGTAAATGGATGATTTGCTGTGTGTCTGAACCAAAGATATAAACTATTTGTACCATATTGAATTGCTGAACATCGTATTTTTTCCATTGACTCGCATTGGAATTTGAATTTGAATGGGAATCGAATCGCACGTAGGCATCGAGATCGCATTAAAAAGTGCATCAGCCTCAGTTATGGCGATGCACATCCCTATATATTTATATATAGTGTGTATGCTGTTGTATATTCTATATTATATTACTGCACTGGTTTCCCCAATTTCCTGCCATAAATATATACGAAACAGCATTGGTGTATCTGTTCCGATAGTGTGTTTGAACACTCTGTGGTGATTCAGTGGAGAAGAGCTAAACAGAGTGAGGGCGCGGCAGAGAAATGAGCAGAGAAAACGTTCGTTGCGGTTATGAGGCGCCGCCGAAGCCATAACTCCTAATGAGTGTCACTGCGCCATGGGCTGTCTGCTCCCACCAGCTCGTTAGGGCGTGACATTGATAAAATAGGTCACTGGGATTCAGCACGAGGTAAAGGACAATGTGGTGGTGAAGAGACACAGGGAAAAAGAAAAAAGGACGAAGGAAAAGAGTGTGGGTGGAGAAGCCAATGGTCTTGAAGCACACCGAGTCCTACGCAGAACTCTACTCTATTTCGAGGCCCAGATTCAGTTATGAATATTTCAGCACAAGTTACAGCATGCGATGATAAAAACGTCTGGCTCAGCACATCCCCTCGCCGATCTCTCTCTCGATCTCATTCTTCCTGCTTTCCTCTGAGAAGGTCACACTTCCATGACCTGCTCCAGAGAGGACTCCAATTACGTCCAGAAGGACATACATGCTCATTAGAGAAGGTTTTAAACCTGAAGGGAAACAAAGATCTCCAGACAGAGAAAGCCACACTGATCTGACCTCAATTCCTCAACACAAGGGGGTGCTCATGTACCCTGTCTGATTATTTATTATTTTCAGTAGGTTTGATTGAAAAAACACGAATCCTCCAAACTTTCTTGACTGAACACAGAAACTCTGAGGTCTCAGATCCTGAACGCTTTGTTACCTCTTTCCAGAAGGCAGAAGCATGAAGAGTGTGTGAGAGTTGTGTATAAGATCAGCTGCGATGCTTCTGGCTCTTTGCAGATCTAGTGGGTGGTGGAAATGTCCAAGTCGGAAGACAGGGAGACTCCAATGATCTTCTTCACCATCCGCTGAAGGATCTTGCGATTCCCAAACCAGGATGCTGTCTCCAGAACTAGTTAAGGATGGGTGATGAGAGCTGGGCCTTTCTCAGCCTTCTCAGGAAGTAGCAAGGCTATCTTGGAGCTGGTGGTAAGGGACCAGGTGAGGTTCTCAGCAATTTGGTGTTCTTGACAATTACATTTTCAGAGGGAATGCCTTCACTATACTCTTTTGAAGTCCACAACCATCTCTCTGTTGTTCTGTCCACATTGAAAGGCTGGTTATTGGATGTGCACCTGTTAACAGTTGGACAGAAAACAGGCTACATCCTGCTATCAACATTTTCATGGAGAACAAGAGGGCAGAGTTCATACAGGCTGCCAGTGTCACCTTGTTTTTTTTTTTTAACACCAAACTGGTCTACAAAATTTTGACAGATACCGATAGCTAGGTTAGATCGTACTTTTTAATAATTGGTTATTCAACTGATCTCAACAGCCTCCCTCACCTTGTCTCCAAAACCTCCTACATGCTCTGTTTCTCTAATAAACTAATTTCGAATCCTGTCCATCGTCGTCACTTCCAACGAAAACCTCAGCTCTGCTACCTCCAGCTCCACCTCCTGTCTTTTATTCAATGCCACTGTCTCTAAACCATACTCCAAAACTCCACTGCATCTCTCCTAAACATCTCCATGCTTCCACTAATATGTCCTCTGGTCCAACCAACTTTCCACTCATCATCCTCTCAATCACTGCTCTCACTTCCTCCTTACTAATCCTATCCACTTCTTGCTTCACCATCTCCACACCATCCAACCTTCCTCCAGTTTTATATGTCACCCTGTGCTACTTCTTCTTCCTAAAAACTTATTCACCACTGCCATTTCCATCCTTTTAGCAAAATCTACCACCATCTGCCCTTCTACATTCCTCTCCCTAAATCCATACCTACCATCACCTCCTCATCACCTCTGTTCCCTTCACCTACATGCCCATATAAACCTTTCATTCTGAGGTTCACTCTTTACCACTTCATCTAACTCACTCCAGAATTTTTCCTTCTCCTCCATCTCACAACGCACTTGTGGAACATAGGCGCTGATGACATTTGTCATCACCCCTTCAACTTCCAGCTTCACGTTTATCACCCTATCAGAAACTCTCTTCACCTCCACTACACTCTTACTGTACTCCTCCTTCAGAATCCCCCCTACACCATTTCTCTTTCCATCCACACCATGATAGAACAGTTTAAACACCCTTAATGTTTCCTCTCCATCATATCAGTTCCCTCTCTCCCTTTACCAGTCATAGTGCCAACATTTAAAGTACCAACCTGAACCTCCACTCTCCTACACTTCTCCTGTCTCTGTAGACGTCTTCCTCCTCTTCTTCTCCTCCTTTGGCCAACAGTAGCCCAACAGATATGATATGAGTAAAACGTAGATTTAATACGACATTAAGGGACAGTAGACGAGCCGTACCTTGGGGACCCCAGGGTTAAGACATCAAATCCGCGTCTTCTTTGCGACTAAGGAGAAGCAGCTTACGCTCTCACGGGTGTGTGCTGTAAACTGAGAGCTAATAGGCAGGTAATGAGGCGTGTGCAGGATCATCATCAGACGGCTGCCAGGTTAACAGCAATTAAAGCCAGACTGCACCACGGCGTCTGTTCAGGAGATCAATGACCTGTGAAAGCACTGCCACTGTGCTGCCCATCACCAACCCTCAATCAGACCCTTACTATCACTCTTTATCGCTCTATCACTTTATCACTATCATTAAGTCCCACAAGTGTCTTCACTCAGAAAGCTAAGGAAAACCCACCTCACTCGCCAGATGCGGCTCCTGCCGACTTCCCCCTCGTCCCGTAAATGAAGACCAGGACATGTTCCAGGAGAACGCTGGGAGCGCAGTATTACTGTGCAAGGGGACGGTTTTAAAGGTGACGTAGATAAATAAAGTACTTTCTTGTAAACAGGGCGAGTCTCGAATCTTTTTTAATAACAACTCGTACATATCATTTTGGTTAAAGTTGATTTGCATGCATGCTCTCCATGACTCCTGGGACTTATTACTGTATATATATTAGAAATGCAGTAAAGGAGCTCATTTTGCAGTGGAAGAACAGAGGGGGAACATTTATCAGCAGTTAAGTGTAAGTATGAGAATATGATCAACAGCATAGGCAATAAAGGATGTGTGTAAACACATGGAAATGAGGAAAGGAGCCTGTGCAAGTGGTAATATATGGAATATGAATAAAAAAGTTCAGGGAATAATGCGCTCTTTGTCTCTTCATCAACTGCAACATTCAACACAAACACTACAGACGCACTCTTTCGTCATCCTTCTCCCCACACACACACACACACACACACACACACACACACACACACACACACACACACACACACACACACACACACACTCGTCCACATCCAGCCAGTGGAATACCAGGCGAGTTTTGCGAAGGTGTCGCAGATTTCGTTCATCACAGTGCTGTGTATTAAAGTCTCACTGCGGAGCTGCTGCTTTAATTACAATCTCGCTGTCTCACACCCCGGAGGTGAGCAGCTCCCAAGGATGGATCACACCAAACCTCAGACTCCTTCAGGGACGCAGATTTTTCAATATTTCATCTTTTCTCTTTCGCTATTTATAGGATACAGAACGAGAGCAGCGTTTTTTTTTTTTATCTAGATATATTTAGATGGTGTCTGTTAGAGCATTGAATAATTGACACCATTCATCTAGTATGTGATTCATTCACTGAGACGGGGGTTTGGCCAAAAGTATTGGGACACCTCAGTTTTCCAGCCGTATGTGGTTCTTCTCCAAGCCGTAACTTCTCCAAGCCAGCTCCATGAAGATTGGGTTGGAGAGGAAGATCTCCATCTGCTGACTGCACCCCAGGCCTCATAACCTCACCACCATTAGTACCTGACTTTACTAACACACATCCTTATTTACACCCCACATCTTCCCAGAGTGGAGGTCATTATACCTCTTCTGGTGTTCAACAAGGTTGAGGTCAGAGCTCTATAGCAGATCTTCCACTCCAACCCATGGAATCATACATCAGGTAAAATAAGTATTGAAAAGGTCACTAGTAAATATAAATAAAGTTTTACTCAGTAAATATATTTCTAAAGGTCCTTTTTAACCTGAATTTTTCAACAGATGTTGGGAACAACCTAAGATTTATGGACATCTACGGTTTGAGTTCTTTGCATGTGTGGATTGCACGGGTTCTTCTCAACATCTGGTAGAAATTTCATGCTAATATCACCTTTAGAAATATATTTACTGAGGAAAAAGTTCAATACTTATTTTATTTTAATACTGTATCTTCATGGAGCTGGCTTTGTGCACAGGAGCAGCGTCATGCTGGGACAGATTTGGGTCTCCTGGTTCAAATGAAGGGAATATTTCATGTAACAGCTTCCAAAGACGTTGTATACAATCGTGTCGCTCCATCTTGTGGTAACAGTTTGGGGAAGAACCACATATTGCTGGAAAAGTCAGGCGTCTTAATCCTTTTTCTCCACAGAGTGCATTGATAAAGTGACCCAATGGAGTGGATTCGGTACGCTGTTGGATCTCACACTAAGTAAAGAAGAACCAGCGACAACATAAAGAACAAAATAGCATTTTATTTCTTTTTTTTTCTAATATATTTGCTCCATATTTTCTTTAAAAAAACATGATTAATATTTAGAACATACACACAAACCGAGTAGAATGTGCAGATTAAAAATAGTCTCTTTCCAGTAAATATAACATCGTATTTAGACATAAAAATAAAATAAAATTAAATGCTCCTTGGTCCCTTTTTTCTAAATAAACTCCCAGAGAGATGGAGTTTCTCATCTGGGAAAAGGGAGGCCATGAAAAAAGAGATCTGAACTCCATATCCCCACACTCAGTCAGGACTAGAACTAAAAAAAAAATCCAGACACTTGGTATTTTTCTTGTTTTTTTTTTTTTAAAACGCAAAGACGTCCCAGCATATTATTCAATACTAAACAACTGAGAGAGAGAAAAAAAAAAAAAAACTCAAGTTTAAAGACACACCTGACAACAGCAGAAAGTTACTCTATGCTTCAGGAATAGTTTTTTTCATTTACAAGACAATTTTTATTTTTCTCTTTTTTAAATATATAAAAGTCGTTAACAGTTTTGAGCCAACCACAATTCCATTCTGATTATAAAAAAAAAGAAAAAAGAAGCAAATACCGAAAAGCAAAGCAGGTCTACGCTAACCCTGGCCTACGAACGTTCAGCAGGAACCTCTCACGGCAAAACGGAGAAAAATTTGAGTTCGTATGAATCTTTGCTGGTATTTAAATCAGATACAAACAACCTGACTCTTTCAAATCCGTAAAAATACACGGTCCCAGACCTGCAGGACTTCCTGTTTACATCAACTGTTCAAGAAATGGCTTTTTTTTGTAAGTGTGTGTGTGTGTGTGTGTGTGTGTGTGTGTCGAACACATGCGCCCACTTGCATAAAAGTTGAACTGACTACGACATTAAGCGCATGCTGGTAACAATTTTGCACAAGTCAAACGTGCACAAGTACAGTTTTTGCACTATTTTGGTTCTAATCAATTCAAATCGAATAAAATGGAGGTAAAAAAAAATAAAAACAGTCCAAAAAATCTATTAAAATTCTTTCCTTTTTTTTTTTTATGTTCAATTCATACCATATAATCTCATTACAAAATTAATTTCATCCCTTTTTAAAGATCAAAACAAAAAGAAAGAAACTGATCTCATTATGGAACTTGAACTGAAAGTGCTTCATGACGTGTTACTACTTAAGGAACCTAAAGTAGTTTTTTTTTTTTTTTTTATTAAAAACATTCAATATTAAGGCCTGCTTCCTTTTTACGTGGTGCTCGAGGGTACAACAAGAAGTACTTCAACAGTCGTCATAGCGTTAAGGTTGTATTGATTGTATTCAGGTTAAGCAATGGGGGTCTCCCACTTGCTGCATGGAGAAATATCTTGACTGAAGGCCTGAGCTCCAACCCAAATCCGTATTTATCACCACCTGCTCTGCTGATGTGGGATTAGTCACGTTCGTTTACATTCACCCCATACAGCCAAATTAAGTGCTTCTGATTTTAACTCATGACTTCCCCAATCAGTGGCCCAGTGCCTTTGTAAACTCTGGAGGAGCTGAGAGTAAATCAAACTAAGTCTGATCAGATAAAGTGAGCTGGATCGGATTGAACAGCTGGCTCGGTCAGGAGGACAAATTCTGATCAGCTCGAGCACTCGGAATCCCTTTGAGTAGCCTGAGCAGCTGGACTATGTCTGATCAGCCAGACAAATTCTGATCAGCTCAACTGGCTCGACAAAACCTGATCAGCTCGAGCAGCAGGGAAAAAAAAAATCTGATCAGCCGGACACACTAACTAATCAGCTTGACCAGCTAAATAAAATCTGATCAGCTCATCAGGCCAGACAAAACCTGATCGGGTCAATCAGGTGAACAAAATGTGATCAGCTCTAATGACTAAAACAAAACCCGATCAGCTCAAACAGCTAGAAAATTCTGATCAGCAGGATAAAATGTGATAAACTCGATCAGCTGGACAAAATCTGTTCAGTCAGACAAAAAACTGATCAGCCAAACAAAAATCTGATCAGCTGTATAAAATCTGATCAGCCAGACAAAATCTGTTTAGCTAGATAAAAATCTGATCATCCAGACAAAAATCTGGTCAGCCAGATAAAATCTGATCAACCAGACAAAATCTGATCAGCCAGACAAAAACTGTTCAGCCAGACAAAAATCTGATCAGCCAGATAAAAATCTGTTCAGCCAGACAAAAAACTGTTCAGCCAGACAAAAATCTGATCAGACAGATTAAAAATCTCTTCAGCCAGACAAAAAACTGTTCAGCCAGACAAAAATCGGATCAACCAGACAAAATCTGATCAGCCAGAAAAAAAATCTGATCAGCTCAATTTAATTAGCTCAATGACTTTTGATCAGCTGGACGGTTTGACCGACTGGGTACCGTGATCAGCTCAGACGGCTGGAAAGTGCTAGATCAGCTAGAGCGTCGGGATAATCCGAGGGCGATGCGTACATCGTGAGGTGTACACGACGAGGGTTGGAACTAAAACCTTCAGGAAAGCAGATCTTTAAAAAGCACAAAGAGGCAGAGAGTTTCAACACAAGCCACAGCAATCGAGCGCAGCATTTACAAAGCAGAATTTACATTCGGTCCTGAACGACTCTAGTAACCTTTTCCAAGAATATCTCGCTGCCTCGCAGACACCTTGAAGTGTCATAATTGGGCCAAAACTATACAGATCCCAGATGCTTCTCTTGCCTCCTGAAAAACGTCTTCCTCCTTTGCAAGAAAAGTCAGAAGCAAATTCATGCATACGAAAACGCGTTGGTCTGGTGTGTATCTGGTGTGTATCGTCTAGACGTATATAGACGTTCTGGTGCACACCACAATGGTAAGAGTTATGGCTTTTTCTTCTTTTCACCGAATCGTATGATAATTTTGTAGTATCGAGTGCGCAGCATTCCGTCAGCGTATCGATCGCCGTTAGCGGGGTCCGGGTTTTACTGACGCCAAAAGCGAAAGTGTGACTCTCAGGAGATCAGTCGAGCGGGAAAAAACGAAACAAGATGCAAGCTCGAGCCGTCTTCCTCGTGTACTTCCGGTCCGTCGGACCCCCCTATAAAACATGACTTTCTGAATTCATAATCATGCTGCGTTCCATCGACGTCACTGTCCTCCGATCGGGACGAAAAATAGTGATGCTCACAGTGGAAAATCAAATATTGCAATCCGATTACATGACCAGTAAGAAGAATGGAATCGTTTTGCGTAATGGCTCCCGATGGATAAAGGTACCGAGCGCGGAATCCTGATCGGAATCGTGTACAATTTGTCCGATCGAACGATTTTTTTGTGTTTCACTGAAGTGCGACTTTCCAAACTGCATCCAGGACATGGCTTCAGTACAAAATCTTCTAGTGAGGTGCGTTGTGTTTCGAAAAAAGAAAGAATAACAATGAACCATAAAGCGCAAAAGGAAAAGAAAATTGGTCCCGGAGGAGGTGGAAATGAACAGCGTCGCCTCAATACCTCCATACGAACCGTCTGTGACTCACAAACACACAAAACATGGAGACAAGTGTGACAACGTGAAACAAAGTGGAAATGAGGCCGAAAAATAATACAACAATATTTCTCAAATCAAATCTACACTCTATTTGACACAATATGGCTGAAAGTTTGTGGACACCTGACCATGAGATGAGAAGGTTTGTGCTTCCCGAACATCTCATTCCCCATTTAGATGTTCCACTAGATTTTTTGGGAAATTTGTGCTTAACTAAATCCAGACACTGATTGAGGAAACCTGGGGTGTGATCAGGGTTCATATTTATCCCAATAGGGTTTGAGCTCTTTAGCAGGACATCTCCTACTCCAACCCATGGAAAGCATATCTTCATGAGTGTCCCAAGCACATCTTCAAAAGTGTCCCAACACTTTTGGCCACACAGTGTGGTTAGAAAGGAAATGGAAATCGCGTTTGTGTTACGTTGCTTGTGCCGATAAAATGCGCTTGTGCTTCAGTTCTTCTTCTTCATTTTTCAGTCTATCAACCTTTTGCCAATTTCGGGACTTTCCAATTTGGTGCCTCGGGTTTGGCATCGGAATGTCGCACTGGAATGTTTCCCATTAGGGTGAAGATAAGTGCCTTTAAATTCCGCACGTCTGCGGACCAACTTTGTGCTAACGGTTTGGGGAAGAACCACATACGGGTGGAAAAGTCAGGCGTCCCAATACTTTTGCCCACATAATGTTTGTTTATCAGACCTTAAAGAGTCGTTTTCCACTCGAAGAATGGAGACTCGCAAAATCCCACACATTACAGCGTAACGTCGTTCATTTATAATGCAACTGATACCAACCTGCAAACTTTTAGCAACAACTTGACTGTCTTACAGTCTGGAAACTCCCCCCAAAAAAAAAAAAAAAAAAAAAAAAAGGTTTTGGCTCTACATGATGTACACAAGTACTAAAGACATTTCAGAGCATCGGATATAAGGATCGTGAACAGATTTCCAATGAGCTGCAATAATTCCAGGACGGCATTGTGCTTCAATATGAAACGATGAAGGAAAAAAAAACATGGCATCACACACATCTGTCATGCTAGAAAAAAAGAAAAACGGAAGAAAACACGGTTCACATCTTAGAGGTGTGGATTGAGATTTGTGTTCAAGATAATCCTGGTGAAAAGATGTATAAAAAAAAAAACAAAAAAAAACGATGGTGACATATATATATATTTATTTATTTATTAGGGCTGTTAATCGATTACAATATGTGATCGTGATTAATCGCATGTTTGTCGTGAGGTAACTCGTGATTGATCGCAACTTAATTGCACATCTGTATCTGTTGTAAAAGTACCACTTTTCAAGTGTTTAATTCTCTAATCAACGTGCGCACGAAGAAATATTGATGCCGTACCAAACATAGAGCATGCGGTCAAATATATTCTTGCTAATCTTTTTAAGTAATTTTGGTGTTTTGAATGACGTAAATCATCAGGACACAAAAAGGAACTTTGGTTCTCGTGTTTCCACACGGACGGTTTTAATTGCTGGACATGCACGTTATGCTGGATTTTGGTGACCGATTCAAAACTTTTTTTATATATTAGAGTAAAGAAAGGACGTTGTGACAATGTGTTGGTTTTAATTTCGACTCTTTTATTTTTATATATATATATATATATATATATATATATATATATATATATATATATATATATATATATATATATATATATGTAATAAATATGCTCAAAAAAGTAATGTGCGCTGCATGAATCGCACGTTGATCAGATTTGTCCCGTTAAAATAAATTTTGATTAATTTTAACAGCCCTAATATATATATATAAAATGGTTGCCAGATATTCAGTAAATCCAGCCATTGTGTTGATGTTTTGGTAGTGTGATGAATTCCTGTAGCCCTTTTATGTGATAAATACAAAGACAGATGGAAACAAAGTGAGAAAATCAGACACAATAGAAAGAAAGAAGAGAAAGATGTGCACACATACAGAGATGCTCATTAAATTCAGTACAAATTGCTGGTCTTTGGTCTCCTCTGGCATTTTTTTCCCCCTCAAACTGAAAAGGTTACTAAACATAAAAGTGGCGAATGTTTCCACATAAGGAATTATACATATATTTAAACTGGAATGGGAATAAAAAAATGAAGCAGAGATGACATAAAAAATAAAATCAAAAAACGGTATACATTCGGCGTCATGACGAGGAGTCGATAATCCGGCAGGTCGCGTGTTTTTTCTTTACGTTTTCCGCTTTTGTCATCCCGGCAGGTGACCTTTTCAATCCACGAGAATTAAATGCCTCTTTTCCACAAAATAAAAATCCATAAAGTCAATAATGAAAAAAAATCTTGATTCTAAAATCCAGATTTCTTTTTTTGTGTTCTGTTTTATTCTTAAAAAAAAAAAAAAAAAAAAATCAAAGTTCAGAAAGTGTGTTTTTACTGCCCCCTGTGGCTGTCTTGTGATATAATTCAGCTTCACGTCTGTATTAACAAAAGAAGAAACAAAGTCTGAAGAACCGTGAACGGTTTCGTCCTCAAGCAACAGGTGAAGAAAAAAAGAGAGAACTCCAAAAAAAAGGTTTATGTTCTGAACTTGAGGGAAAAAAAAAAGAGGGCAGAAAAAATATCTGTTAAAAAAGAAATACTGTTCAGGAAATGATGGTAAGGATACGTTTATGAACGTGAGCGACACTTGGCACCTTGTAGTCCGAGAAAAGTGAGACGACGTTCCTGTTTTCAGCCAATCACACGGCCGGCCTGAGAATCCTGCTTGTCCGCCATTGGACCGGATGCTGAGTAGACCACCAATCAGGAGACGGCTGTGTGTTACGTGTCGTCTCCAGGGCCAGCGATGGTGGGGAAGGGGTGGTTTCATTGGTGTGTTGACGGACGTCTACGGCTTCTGAGGACCTGGGGACAGGACGACGGGCGTGGACAAGCCGTCTACACTCAGTGCAGGGATGTGGATCTGATTACTCCCGTTAGTGGGGAACTGTTACAACAACAAGGACAACAAGTTAATCACTGCGTCTCTCAAACTCAAACCTTAAATCATTTTTCAGTTTCTATTACACATTTATTTGTTCCAGTGTTTTAGAAAACCACTGAAAAAAAATACAAATAAAAAATGTCAGCTACATACAAACATATACTGTAAATACATTATTATTTACAGTATTATTATTAATATTTTTATGCATTTCTTATCTTTTTTTATGAAAGGCAAATAATTATCTGGCAACCAGGGTAACTTGTCCTTAGAAAAACAAGAACTCACCATACAGCATGAAGACAAAATATTCCTGTAAATGTTTCAAAGTAATGATGGTGTTTTAAATTACGTAAATCATCAGGACACCTAACGACACTTTTGCTATGTTTCCACACGGACGGATTTAATCGCCGGACGATCATGGCGAATTTTGGTGCTTGCTGCATCAGTAAAACAAATGTTTATTGATTAAAAATTATTCTTCGGTGGAGTTGATCTTTTTATTTATTTTAATATCCGAGTAAAAAAAGAAGGACTGCGTGAATAAACGTGTTGTTGTGTTGAAGTTTTTTTTCCGCCTCTTTCATATTTATTTATTTATATTTTCCAGCAAAATGGTCGAACAGAAAATTGCGCTGCATTAATCGCTTTAAAATTAGTGCTTTTTAAAAATATATGTGTAATGACGTGTTATCTGGCAACCAGCGGACCTCGTCTCATTTTCCTTGAAAAACAGCAACAACAAAATTTTTTATTCTGGAACGACACAGATGTTGTGTACCTTGTTTTCTTATCACTGCTGTAGTATAATCTATTTGGACAAAAGTATTGGCAAAACTGAAAACTGAGTTTTCCACCCATATGTGGTTCTTCTCCATACTGTTACCACAAATTTGGTCTTTGGATGAAATTTTCCCTCCACTTAAACTAGGAGACCCAGACCTGTTCTGGCATGACGATGCACAAAATTATCTCCACGAAGATCTGCTTTGAATGGGTTGGACTGGAAGATCTCCTGGTATAGAGCTCCAACCCTGTTGAACCCATTTAAGATGAATTCTTCATGCTGACTGTAACCCCAGGCCCTTCTCATCTTACCTACATCCGTTCCTGACTCTACTAACTGCCTCTCGACTACAAAATCCAGAAGAACATCTTGCCAGAAGAGTGGAGGAACAGCAAATGGGGACTAAATGTGGAATGGGATGTTAAAAAGAAATAAAAAAGAAGTACATACAAATCTAAGGTACATGTTTATTCTGCTTAGCGCACTGCTAACCGTTATAACGTCCCAGCTATTCGCACGTCACGCATTTCAACAGTTTTGAGTTAAATTGAACCTCGGAAACATTCGCCAGACGCGTCGGTTCCTGTTCGCACTTACGTTAAAGCTGTGATAAACAGTCATTTCTTCACCTTCACCTCTTTCTCTCATGCTCAGCTTGTCATTTTCTCTCAGAAACAGCAACGTGTAAACTCCTCGGTCATAAACAGTTTCCCGTACAGGGTTACGTGAGCGTTAGAAGGGGCCGAGAAATAAAATATATGTTTCCGAATGTATCTACACGTCTACAATAATGTACAGTTGTAGCTGTTACTATAGAAACGATAACGCTAATAAAACCTTTCGGGTATTTGCTGGAACTTTTCGTATCGTGACGTACGAACACGTTCTGACCAATCAAACTGACTTTATAACCCGAAACTTGACTATGGTGATGATATGATATGGCAAAAAGTATTGAGACACCTGATTTTTCCAGTCATATGTGATTCTTCAAAACAAAGTTGGAGCCACACAACTGTCCATGTCTTTGGATGCAGTGGCATGAAATCTTCCCTTTAATGGACAAATTTATGCTACTTATGAATAAGAAACACGTCTAAATTACATATTATATATATGTATGTATTTTATATACGTTTTTTCTTATTCTTCTGATAAATATTTCTTCATTTTTGGTCACTTGCAGCCTTTTTTTTTATTATTATTAGTTGTGTTTATTAAACCGATTAATCAACTAATAGTTTTTAAAATGGATCCTCTATAAAAACAAAAAACAAAAAAACCCAACATAAAACAACATGCAAAATAGTACTAACCAAAAATAAAAAATAAACAGTACTGAATTATGGAAACGTGTTAAATAAAATAAATATATGAATTATATTACTAAATATTAAGGAAAATAAAAGACATGCATTCAAGTAAACAAAAAAAATTACAAAACAAATAAACAAAACGTGGTGTCAGTTGTTTGCCTCTAGAGGCCGCTCTCGTACTGTTTGACGCAACCCGGAAAAACTATAGGTATGGATTTTTGCTGATAGTTCCAGCAATAAACTATTGGTGCCGATTAATCAGAAAAACTGATGAAACTGTCGACCTCTAAACTTTAGGACTTTTAAGTTTGTCTCCAATGAGCGAGCCAGTTGCGAATGTGTTCATGGAAAAACTCCCTGAGATGGCATGAGGGATAAACCTTGAAACGATTCAGACTCAGAAAGAGACCTCATCCTTATGACTGAACACTGACTGAACTATCGTTTAGCTTTGAAAAAAAAGAGAAAAACCCCCACTACAACAAAATTTGTGAAAGGGTGCTCTGGGTGGTCTGCTGTTTGGAAATACGGTTTATTTATCAACAATTTTAATTTATATTTAATATAACCGATTCCTCTTAATATAATGAATATAATAAATATATCTTTGCTCACCTCAGGACTGACACATTCACTGTGTATTTTTTGATTTATTGAAGTGTCATACCAGACAGATCCAGCAGAGGGTGTACTTCATAAAAAAAATACAAAAATAAAAAAACCCTCTCTATATCATCCTTCCAGATTTACCTGAACACTCAAGCTTGAGTAAAAAGTTCTCAGCTCGTAAGCTCACATAAAACTCCGAACTCTTAGTTTATTGCGTAAGAGAAAGCGGAGAAACAGATATGGGTCTGTCTTGGTCTGCAGGCTCGCTGCGAGTGAAGCAGGGTTTCATGCGGATCTTCGGCTCAGTAATAAGACAGGAAGCTGAGAGGCAGCAGATGGTTCGGCGAGGCCGTGCTGGGAAGCTGGAAAAACGTGTGAAAGCGGAAGACAGGAGGGGAATTCTCACCTGGAAGGAGAGCTTGGCAGGACTGCGAGGGGCGATAGGACTCAGCGTGCTCCAGAAGTGGATGGTGGATGGGAGGGGACTCGGCGTCAACAACACCGGAGTCTGGAAAACAAACGGATGTTCGGGGGCTTTAAAAAAAGGAATCATCAGACAAGTTTTCTTTTATAAGGCAAATCTAAGTTAAATATCTAATGTTTTATTATCTCTTGACATAAAGATAATGTCTGTCTGACAGAAATAAAGACATCAACACATTTTAGAAACACAAATAAACACAAAGAGACCTACACTCAGATATATTATGTATTCGGGGTGTAACGGTACACATATTTGTACCAAATTTTTCAGTACAGGGCTTTCAATTCAATCACACGTGTACCGAATGCAATCCTTTTTACGTGCGGAACATAGTTACAATCTAAGTTCCCTCAGGAATGTATTAAGTGGCCGACCGCAGGTTTGTTTAGCCTCCGCCTCGCACTTATTTTTTGGCAATTATTATTAAACTTAAAAACATACACAACACTGCCAGGGGTATGAAAAAGGATTAAAAAAAGAAACTAGAGTTAGCGCAGTGTCACTGTGGATGCTCGCTCCGTACCGGAAATACGATTTGTAGTGCGGCGTTTTGAACATGCAAGAAATCGCTGCCACTTCCGTTTTTTTCCGACAGTCTAAAGATACGGATTCGTTTGCATTTCATGTCCAGCTTCAAGAATTTCTTTTGAAAGGAGAAAATCCTCACAATTTCGCACAGAAATTAAGACATTCGTTAAATTACGTTGAAATAAGTTGAAAAGTTACGTAGAACATATCCTTAGAAAATGTCATATTAAATATGTAAAACACACACACACACACACACACACACACACACACACACACACACACACACACACACTTATATACACATTTGTATTGATAAATGAAGTAACAAATAAAGAAACAAATGGAACCTATAAAATTCTTCCAATATAATAAAAAAAAGTGTAGTGCATTCATGATTTATTTAATTTAAATGCATTTCATTTGTATAAAATATTCTAAAATATTATTTTCTATATTATTTTCTATAAATGTATTATTTCACTATAAATTGTTTACACATTTTCAACTGTGGATGATCACAAATGTTAATAATAAACCGTGTTTTTAAAAAATGAGAGCAATTTTATGTTTTGGATTTGCGTGACTTTTCTGTACTATTACACCCTTGATATATTTTATCATTTAAATTATTTTTTTTTTTATTATATTTATTATTTTATATGAGACACACACAGAAAAAAGAGACCGACTCAAAAACCAGACACAAAAAAGAAACGATTTAAAATTTAAGATAGAGACAGACAAAAAGATATATACACACACACACACACACACACACACACACACACACACACAGGTCCCAGACTAAACAGGCTCAGTATCATGAATATGTTCCCCCAGAGTTCTCCTAATGTCTTGCCCACTCTGACTATTTTCAGAAATGTTTCTGGTTCTCCTGAGCTCTGGGTTGAAACAGAAATAGAGCTACAGGTTTTTTTTTGATGAATAATTCCTGGGCCGTGTGTCAGCACCACCCACGCTGTTCTCTCCCTGGGTCTGCCTCGGGGGTGGAGGCTGGAACTGTCAACTCGTACGTCACTGAAGGAGAACCGGCACGCTGCAGAGGACTACACTCAATCTGCTGCTTTGAATACACTCGCACTCAATAACACAACATTACACTACACACAACAGTTCACGTCCTAAACACAAACATACCAACAGCCAATTTACAATTTAATTTAGTCTCATTTATCGAGGAATTCATGATAATAATGATCTGAATAATTCATTAATGACACACAGACACACACACACACACACACACACACACACACACACACACACACACACACAAAAGAGAGACATATTTAAAAAACGACACAAAAAAATAAACATAAAAAAGAAACTAAGATAAAGACAGACACAAAAAGAGAGACAGATGCAAGAAGAGAGACTCAAAAAAGAGACAAACAAAAAGAGATACATACTCAGGAAAGAGAGAGACAAAAAAAGAGACTAAAAACAAAGACAAATAAAAAGAGAGACGTTTAAAAAAGAGACAAACAAAAACATAGAGACACATTTTAAAAGAGAAAGACAAAAACAAGACTCAAAATACTCAATAAAAGAGATACACAAAGAAATACTCAAACAGAGACAGAGATAGAAACAGAAACAAACTTAAAAAAGAGAGACACAAAAGAGAGACACAAAAATGAATCCTAAAAAGAGATTCGCTCACAAAAAAGGAGACACAAATAGAAGACACAAAAAAAAACAGACACACACACACAGACATACACAAAACGAGATAGACACACTCTTTATCCAAAATACCTGAAGCTACACTCCACCGACCCACAGCACCTGATCCAGCAATACAGTGCTGTGTGTGTGTGTGTGTGTGTGTGTGTGTGTGTGTGTGTGTGTGTGTGTGTGTGTGTGTGTGTTTCTGGTGTATCATGACAGGAAAAGACCAGTGTGCCTCCAACGACATTTTCCCAAAATACCCAGCCTTGCCTTTAATCTCCCCTCAGGAACCTACCCCCCACCCACCCCATCACACTGTCTGATCTCTCCATTGAAGTCTGGACACCAATCTCAGGCCTTTCTGTAAAATCCAAACTCAAAAGAAAGGAACGCACAAAAGAGACAGACTCAAAAAAGAGACACACAAAAAGAGAGACACAAAAAAGAGACACGAAAAAAGAGAGACACACAAAAAAGAGAGAGACACAAAAAAGAGAGACAAAAAAGAGACACAATAGAGACACACAAAATAGAGAGACACACACAAAGATGAGTGACACAAAAAAAAACACAATATAGACACACAAAATAGAGAGACTCACACAAAGATAAGAGACACAAAAGAGAGACACGAAAAAAGAGAGACACAAAAAAGAGACACAATAGAGACACACAAAATAGAGAGACACACAAAAGAGAGACACACTAAAAAGAGAGACACACACAAAGATGAGAGACACAAAAGAGAGACACGAAACAAGAGAGACACACAAAAAAGAGAGACACACACAAGAGAGAGACACAAAAGAGACACACACACACACACACACACACACACACACACACACACACACACACAAAAGAGAGACACACAAGATAGAGACACAAAAAGACACAAAAAAGAGAGAAACACTCAAAATAAACAAACTCAACAGAAAGATAGACACAAAAAGAGAGACACACACAAAAAGACAAACAGACAGATAGACAAAAAGAGAGACAGACACAAAAAGAGAGACAGGCACAAAAATTGCACACTTTTTGAAGAAAGATCTAAATAAAGATTCACACTTAAAGGAAAGACAACCAAATTAAAAAACACAAAAAGAAAGATACATAAAGACACACTCATACTTACACAAAGAGAGAGAGACGCGTTAAAAAAGCAAAATACTTAAAAAAGAGAGAAAGACTAAAAAACAGAAAAAGACACAAAAAGGAGACACAAAAACCCGAGAAAATCACGAAAAGAAAGACACACACACACACACACACACACACACACACACATTCCAAAAAGCTAAATACTAAAAAAAAACAGACACACAAAAGATACAGACTCAAAAAAAAAACACTCCCTCAAATTAGAAACAAACAAAGAGAGACTTGCTGAAAAGAGAGAACCACACAAAAGATACAAAGAAAGACACACACAAAAGAGTGTCTTTTTTTTTGTTTGTAGAATAAACTGGTGAACAAGGTGTGTGTGTGTGTGTGTGTGTGTGTGTGTGTGTGTGTGTGTGTGAGTGTGTGTGTGTGTGTGTATGGAGGATACTTACCAGGGCGTGAGAGGTGATGACGGTGGGTGTGAGGGTGTAGGTGTGTGTGTGTGTGTGTGTGTGTGTGTGTGTGTGTGTGTGTGTTTGTGTGTGTGTGTGTGTGTATAAAGGATACCCACCAGGGCGTGAGAGGTGATGACGGTGGGTGTGAGGGTTTGGATGTGTGTCTGTGTGTGTGTGTGTGTGTGTGTGTGTGTGTGTGTGTGTGTGTGTGTATAAAGGATACCCACCAGGGCGTGAGAGGTGATGACGGGGTGTGTGTGTGTGTGTGTGTGTGTGTGTGTGTGTATGTGTGTGTGTGTGTGTGTGTGTGAGTGTGTGTGTGTATAAAGGATACCCACCAGGGCGTGAGAGGTGATGACGGTGGGTGTGAGGGTGTTGGTGGTGCTGGCTGAGGCCAGCAGGCTGTTGACCGCAGCGCTGACTTTATCCAGAGACAGGCCTGGGGGGAGCGCCACAGGGGACGAGGGAAGCTCCAGCACGCGAGGTTTCTTGGATTTGGGCGGATGCACTTCCTGTGCGGAGGCGGGCTGCGGCGATTCGGCGGTGCTTGAGTCCTCTCCTGAAACGTCCAATGACAGAGATGAACATCTGAGCTCATGAAAACCATGGAAGTGTACCGACACTGAGCCGTGGTGTACCTGGATTTTGAGACTCATCATTCTGGTCCGATTCTAACAAAACAGGCTCTGGGCAGGAAGCTGGAGAAGCATCGACGTTCACCGGAACCTCCGGAGTGGACACAGGGACCGTCTAGGACAGAAGACACAATGGTTTAAACGGCGCAGGACAACAAAAAAAACAGCAGAATTTGGAATTTTAAATCCAGACCTCAGATTCGGGTTTAACGTCGAGGTCCACGATGTCCAGCAGATCTTCTCCGGAGGCGATGTTCACGTCTTTGGGCTCGCCGACTTGCGGTGGCTTTATGACCACGAAGACGGGGTGACCCTGCTGAGAGCTGACCACACAGTCGCTCCCGGCTACCTGGATCAGCGAAGTCAGAGAGCTGGGGTCCGACATGCTCGTCAGGTAGATCTGAGGGGGATCGCTGAGTCCCTGGGTCTTCTGCGGCTGCCCGTTCTGAGAAAAATGACAGGCATTAATATTCAGGAAGAAAAACGTCTCTGGGAAAGGAATGGACTAGACTGATTATAGGAAATGGTAACTAGTGTAATAATTCTAAAGTAGTCCAGATAAATCCCCAAGTTTGGGTTTATCTTTGTTTGGTTTGTCCAACCTTCTTGTCCCCTACTACAAATAATACTCTAAACAGGAAATCTGCTGGACAAACAGCACATGGCATAAGTGATTCCCCTCTAGAGGCCGCTCTCATAATGACAGCAGACCTTCTCAGCCACTCCAGCAATGGACGCAACCCAGAAAAACTATGGCTATGCATTTTTAGATAGTTCCAACAATCAACTCTCGGTGTCGATTAATTGGCTAAACCGATAATTCGGTCAACCTCTAGAACCATCCTCACACAGAGTGATCTCCAACTGAAGAGACATTGAAGTGTGCTTGTGGAAATTTGTGGAGATTCATTCAGCCACAAAGTCAGGTAAATTGAAGAGGCTTGAGGTGCAGGCGGCGTTCCAATTTGTTCTTGTACAACAGGGTTGAGGTCAGAGCTCTATAGCAGCAGATCTCCTGCTTTAACCCATAGAAAGCATACCTTGATAGATCTTTGCACATGTTGTCATGTTGGAACAGGTTTGGGTCTTCCATTTCAAAGGGAAAACTGCTAACAGTTTGGGGAGGAACCACAAAAACGCTGGAAATGACCCAATTTATTTTCAGATAAAGTTCAGCAGGCATGTGAGGAGCAGCTGCATTACAAAGCAAGCTTTTTTCCTCCTTCCTTTCTTCAGGCACAAAGAGCCCCTGCATGCTGTGGCACCTCTGTTTGTTTTTTCTTCACCTTCACCGACTCACAGGTAAGAACTTGTTTTTTAAAAACAATCTGGGTGTAACGTTACAACAAAATCACCAGGAAATCGCTCGGATTGTAATCCCACATACAGACGCACAAGTGTCCGGCGGCGCATTCGAGGCTTAGCAGGTCCCGGCCCGACACAGTGTGACAATAAGACTGTGACAACACACACACACACACACACACATGCGTACTGACTGGTATAACACCACTGTGCCTGCCAAATTAGCTGATAACAGCAGGCACAATAAACATGTTTACTCTGTTGGACTAACGTGAGGAAACAAGGCCTGATAAAGCAGGGCTGGGAATTATTCTTTTAATCACGTTTTCTGCAGCTGTACAGACGGAAAAAACACGACAAATCGCAAAAATAATCCCTAAAGGAAGTACCAAATACTTTACGAAATACATCTTTGGATGCTGTAGCATTGCGTTTTCCCTTCACGTGAACGGCAAAACCCAAACCTGCTCCAGCATGATGGGCACAAAGCCAGCTTCATGAAGATATGGGTTGTGAGTGGAAAATCTCCAGTTACAGAGCTTTGACCTCAAACATTATTGAACGTGAATGAATTGTTCTATGAAGAATCTTATAAATCCTCTAAATACTTAATGTACACACCCTAGGTGAGAACTTCCTGAAGAAAATTTGAACTATTCGACAATGTGGTATAAAAACGATTTTATGTAAAAGTGAGTGACCCACCGTAGGGGCAGCAGCAGGGGCAGGAGGCGTCTGTGGGCTGAGGGCAGGAGTGGTGCAGGGGGAGGGTTGTGTCACTATCACCTGGAGCCCGCTGCTGTCCGCTGTAGACGGACTGACCATCGCAGCCTGCTGAGCTTCTGTTTGACACACCAGCACCTGGAGAACGTAATTAATTAACATGAACAGTTTAAATCATATTTAGACCTGCGTTTTAAGTCATTCATTTTTTACATGTCATATACGCATTACAACAAAGTGACATGGAGTCTTCGCATATTCCAGTGGTGTCACTCAGGGGGCACAGGGTTAGCCATGATACAGCGCCCCCTGGAGCACAGAAACTAAAGGGCCTTGCTTGACATGCTGGGGCATGAAAATCCCCCAATCTTTTGATCAAAATCCCATCAAGCTACTACTCCACATTGTTCCCTCAGAAACAATTATGCAATGAAGCTTGTAAATTGCATTTTGCTCTGAAAATATGTGATGGTTTGACCAAGCTCACCGCTGCGGCCCGGGTTTGATCCCCGGTCAGGGAACCGACCCCAACCATTAGGGTTGCACAAGCCTTAGTGCACTCTTAGTGCCGGTCCCAAGCCCGGATAAATGGGGAGGGTTGCGTTAGGAAGGGCATCCAGCGTAAAAACGTGTGCCAAATCAAACGTGCGGATCATGAACACGGATGATCCGCTGTGGCGACCCCTAATGGGAGAAGCTGAAAGAAAGTTTTTCAAATGAATACTGGATAAAAAATTAACACTACATGTAAAAAATTTTATAAAACAGTACTGAATCTTAAAAACTTGAGAAATGCAGTGATTTACCACTAGAGGCCGCTCTCATAATGACAGCCTTGTTTTGTTTGCCACTAACACTAAAGCTCGCCCACAGGAGCACAATTCTTCTCCACTTTACGTTTCCAACAGGTTTGTTCTCCTCAGTGAAGCCCCCGAAGAGAAGAGCTCTTGTTATAGGAGACTCTATTCTGAGGCATGTGAAATTAGCGAGGCCTTTATGGGCACCAACAGCACAGGTCAGGTGTATACCGGGAGCCAGGGTCCGGGACATAGCGGGTCAGCTTAGGTCACACAGGAGCTAATGCCTTCAACATTCAGAGGTTACTAAGAGTAACATTATAGATGTGTGTAAATTAGCGAAAGCAATGTCCGATGCAGTAATATGTTTTGCGCAGCGTGGCGATGTAGCTTACAGCAGGTCATGGTCACTGAACAGCTGCATGTCCAAATAGTGCTTCAAAAACAATGTGGGCATCATAGATAATAGGAGCAATTTTAAGGCAAAGGCTGGCCTGTTAGGGTGGGACGGTATCCATCCCAGTCGGGAAGTGCTGCTCTCATTTCTTGTAATATTGGTCATAGTCTCAAAAAATGCACTAGTTAACCAGTGACTGTACAGAGCCAAGGCCAGGGAGCAGACAAACAGGCTAAACCGACTGTCTGCTAGTCATCACTCAGGACTCACCATATTGAGACTGTGTCTGTCTTTACACCAACATAAAATATTTAGCGTCTGAAAGCAAGTATAGGTAGAGTCTGGTTCCTCTCAAGGTTTCTTCCTTATGCATCTCAAAGTTTTTCCTTCACTACAGTCGCCACTTATAAAGAACAAACTTATTCATTCTTTAACACCGCATTATCTGTGTAAAGCTGCTTTGAAACAATGTGCATTGTTAAAAGTGCAATACAAATGAAAATCAATTGAGTTGAAAAAATTTAAGCGGAAAAATTTAGCTTCGGAAAAAAAAAAAATAGACATATAAATAAAAACATATAGAAAAAAAGAGATTCTGCCAAGCAGTAAACTCAGTCCTCACCTCTTGCATTGGGCGCTCAGTGCTGCTCGGTTTGGGCGTGTTCTCCACAGGCAGCTCAGTTTTTACAGCTTTGCTGGAGCTCTTGCAGGGCGTCTGCAGGGACTGGATGGTAAAGGTGGAGTAAAGCCCAGACTTCATGTAGTCGTTACGGGAGCTGCGCTGCACTGAGCTGGGAGACGAGCGCTGAGGCAGCAGGCTCTTCGAAAGGGAGGCAGCTGTGACGCTTGAGCACCCCGAGGCTTTAGATTGGACAGACGCCTCCGCTTTCTCTCCGCTGATGAGCTTTTGGGCGTCCTCGGGGCTTTTGAGGCCGTCAGCCGAGTTAGGATCAGGAAAGGTCACAAACTTGTAGACGAACTTCTGACCGCTGACTTTTTTTATTATGTTCTGGAGGGAAAAAAAAGTCAATTCAAGTGACTCGAATCAATAATATCGACAAGCTCAGAAACAGCTACCTCCAGAATGAACATCTCGCTTACCTTGTCGTAGTAGTAGCGTAGCGCGCGGCTCAGCTTATCGTAGTTCATGTTGGTTTTGTTTTTGCGAAGCCCCCAGAGACGCGCCACCTCCTCTGCATCCAGCAGCTTGAACTCGCCGTCGTTGGACGTCCAGGAGATCAGGTGCCGCTGGTTCTGATCATCCAGGAGGTGCAGAAGAAACTGCCACAGCGTAATGGACGGGTCCATGGCTGCACAAAAACATGAACAATACGTGCATATAAATATGTTACATGGACTTACGTGGTTCGTCGTCAAAACACAAAGTTGGAGGCATACATTTGTATGCGGGAGATTTAAATTCTCCCTTCGAACTCGGAGACCCAAACCTGATCCAGCATTAAAATACACAAAGCCAGCTTCATGAAGGTATAGGTTGGAGTGGAAGATGATCTGCTGTAGAGCTTAAACCCAATTGAAGACCTTAGGCATGAATCTTTCACACAGACTGCACCCCAGGCCTCCTCACCTCACCTACATCAGTACCTGACTGGCTAAATGACCAAAGATCTAGTGGAACATCTTCCCAGAAAATTGTAGGTCTTTATAGCACTAAATAGAGACTAAATATGAAATTTTCAAAAAGCACATACCAAGCTTATTCTCAGGTGTCCACAAAATATTTTTGCTTCGCTGGATCAAGGGCAAAGGTCCACATTATTAGTGGACAAATCAGTTAGCAGAATAAAACAACCTTTTAATCAATGTCAAGGTTTCTCGTCTGCGCACAACCTGGGAACGTTTCTACTTCGTTCTCAATTGCGATGACCTTCTATTTTGATATCGTGACCATGTGACCAGCTATTGGCTGCACAGCTCTGAAGTATACAGGGACGAGCGAGGCCGAGTCGGAGATAAGAGCGGTATTATGAAGAGCTCAAGGAGAACATTTCTGCTATACAGCAACAGGGAATATGTTTAATGTAGAAGATGGAGATTTAATTTTAGTATAAAATCTTTTTAAAAAGCTTCAATATAAAATTCGCTGAGACGAGATGAAAAGCTAAAGGAGCTGAAATGTAAAAAAACTAAAATAACATAGTAAAAACATTTTCATTTGAATAATAAAAATAATAATCATCATCATAATATAATGCTATTATTTATTAATACACTAACAGACTCAGGAACAGTTTTTACCCCAGAACCATTCGAGAACTGAACATCAACTATTGCGTTAATTCACTTTACAGACTTTTACCTCATATTTATTTATTTCCAACTGTACAATCTGTATAAAAATATTGTATGTGCAATACCTTAATATTCAAATGTGCATTGCTTAAATATTTAAATGTGCAGTACTTTAATATTCAAATGTGCAAAACGTTAATATTTAAATGTGCAATACTTTAATATTCAAATGTGCGAGGCCTTAATATGTGGAACTGGTATTTGAAGCCAAGAAAGTTAGATTTACAGAAATATAATTTTTTTGATTATTGTTTATTAAAACATACGCATGTGATTCCCGAGATGTGTACCGATGACCCTATTGTAATTCAAAAATATGATAAGTGAAGACATGGCCGAGCCTGACCAGGAGTCTTAAAGAGGTCCGGTTCAGTATGAGGTAGTGTACGGTCATTTGCCAACAACTGAATTAATTACCGTACATCATTCAGCAAAACAGAGCAATTTACACTAACGTACATCAACAGTTTATATTCTTTATATTCTTTGTGGTGCTCAGTTCATAGCGCTGATACTGATTCATCTTTTCCAATAGATTTTTTTATCTTTTATGGGCCTTTATAAAGGCAAAGTGTCAAATTCTTCAAAATCAGTCAATCAGAATTAGAGGTCAATCGATATGGGTTTTTCTCTGGCCGATGGCGATATTTAGAAATCACACAAATAGATATATGACGCCGATTTCTTTAACCGATAAGTTTCACCGATTTACTTTCCCTTCATCTCGTAAAAATCTAATATTTCATTAATAAAACATGATACAGAAAATTGCTTGAATTAAACATTTATTAAACAGCACAAGCCTCTCAATTCAGAGTACCAGGTTTTGGTTGTCCGTTAGCCTAAACCACAGCTGGACGAACGTTTGCAAACAAATACAGTTCTGAATTTTACTCACATTCTCTCAACAAAAACATCATCATATTTAACCAATGAAATCTATAAAACTAAAATAATTAAGAACCAATTATAAGAACTTAGGGGCGGATCTCATTGGCGAGAAAGAGAATCCGATTGGCTAATTAGCTTAGCGGTAGAAAGGCATAAAGGCAGGTGGAAACGCTGAGTTGCTTTATATATTCGCAGTTGTAGATATTTCGATTTCCTTGTTTGGACGCCGAATACAGACTACCGCCACCTGCTGGTAGGAGAGAGTTATGCTCTTTCTGTTCGAATTTGCAGCACAATCAGCCGATGGCGATTAATGATTAAAAAAATGGCAACTCATTTGGCAAATTACGATACAAACGTAGACGATTTATTTCCTACACTCCTTCCGTACTGTAGAAACCTTAGTTTCTACGCATGTGACAGAAATTTTTATTGTTTTTTTTATTTTTTATTTTGAATCGCTGTCGTCATTGTAAGATCGATCGTAACCGAACACATTCGTGGTGGGATGAGAACCGTTTTCTTCACCATAAAAAGAAACGTTTTTTATAACACAAATCTCGTCAAACAATGAAACATTCGTACCATTGAGAGGGTTTTTTTTTTTTTGGTCTATTTTACGGAATTATTTTCTCCAAAGAAAACAAAAAGAGAGAGAGAGAGAGAGAGAGAGAGAGAGAGAGAGAGAGAGAGAGAGAGAGAGAGAGAGAGAGAGAGAGAGAGAGAGAGAGCATGGGGATTTGACAACTGATATAATCCCAGTCCCGGTGTTTATGCGACTCGCGAGCCGAGGAGTTCGCTTCTAGAGCGTTTTTTCGAGCACGCAAATCAACCATATTATCCTTCCCCCCTCCCTTCGTATAATTACGCAAGGCGCGTTGAACACCTTAGAAACCATCGCCATGGTAAAAGCGTTGAAGCAACAGTAACTATGGAGTAAAGACAGCGTGTGAGAGCTCCTGCGTCAGGCTGAAATGACTGATAACACAATTACGCTCGACTTTTTTGCAACAGCGGAGGAACACTAATGTAACACATTACAGTCGAACTGCAAAGAGCTCCGAAACACAAAGAGCTATTTTTATTTTTTATATATTAGATTTCCATTTAGATCCTGGAGTCATAGAGATGTTACTCAGGTTGCATCACAGGATCCACAATCCACAAGGTCTCTTCCATTATTCCTTTTGCTCTTTGGTCTGAAGAAAAAAAATTAACAGATGTTCTTTTCACTTAATGAAATGGAAAAAACAGGTACAGGAGCAGATCTGGAGGCATCGTGCTAATCGAGGTCTCTGATCACGGGGACGCGACCCAATACCACGCTGTGGATGAGTTTCTACCTGGGCAAAAGGATGTTCTGGGGGGGGGGGGAAACAAAACAAATGAAACAAACACTAGGATCAATTCTTCTTGGTACATATGCACAGATTTTGAAGGAGTTCGAGAGGTAGGTTGTTCCAAACGTCTTGGAGAATTAAATACAGATCCTTTGTGGATGGAGGTTGCTTCAAATCCTTTAGTCTCTTCATGTTCATCCCAGACAAACTTGATGATGTTGAGATCAGGGTTCTATGGGAGCCAAAATTATTACTGTAGAACTCCTTGTTCTTCTCTACGAGATTGGTGGGATGTTTGGGGTCATTGTAATGCTGAGGAACAAATTTGGGGCCGAACTGAAGCCTTCTTCATAGTATTGCATGATGAATAAGTATCTGTCTATGGTGTATAAAAAGTTTGGAGACCTTTGTTACAGAGTGTTTTTGTGAACTGGGATGCGTGAATGCTGTCCAAACTCATACGTTCCCTCAGGTTTGTTAATAGTGGAGTGGTGGCTACCTTTTATCCCAAAGCTCCTTCATGTCTGTTTTACCATCTGGCTCTCCCTTTCAGTTATGTCCAAATGTGCATCCTGATCTTTCATAAGTATCCTGTGATCCTGCCCCCTAGTTCCTGGACCTCCATCCCAACTCCCCAGGTTGGAGTTCTTCTCAACTAGAAACCACTCTCTCCATATGAACAGCCCAAAGATCCATGAGGTTACTGTAACGAGTTGGAGAACCATGAAGATGGATTTGGACTGTGAGAATTAGAGGTTGGCCAAACATATTTTACCAATAGCGATAATTAGGATCGTAATTGCCGATAACTAGGGATGCAAAATTCTGGGAATTTTCAAGACGGGAAACTTTCCATGGGAATTAACAGGAATAAAAAGGGAATTACAATGATTGCAGGTGAGTCTATAACAGGGAATTTAAATAAACATATTACTATTTTTTATATTTTTGAAATAAATATTATGTTCTACTTACAATTAAATAAAATTTTAAAAATCAATTATTTTTTTTTTTTAATCTGTATTAGTTTGAATGCATGACAGGTTACAACCAAACAAAATGTTTTTATATTTGTTGTATAGGATACGTTTTTTGTATACATTCAAATTCAATTAAAATTTTAATTTAATTTCCTAATTCCTATACATTCCCATAAATTCCTGGTAAGTGTCCAACTTGGAATATTTCCAAAATTCCCCAGATGAAGTTTTCAACAAATCTTTGCCCCTTTGAAAACATACCGATCGATTAATCAACCAATTAATACAAATGACTAAAAAAAAATAAAATAAAAAAAAATAACTGAAACATGAATATGTGCTAAATTAAAATCTTTTTTCACCTGCTCCGGTTAGGGGTCGCCACATCTGTTCCTCCGTCTCCGTACCACCCTGTCCTCTATATCTGCCTTATGAATATATTAATTCTATAAATCAATATAATTATATAATAAGTAAATAATAATTAATAAATATAATATAGCGCTTTCTGCGCAGCCTGCAGTGTCACATGAAAAAACAAACAGGGGTTGATTTGCCTGTAGAGGCCGCTTTCGTGACAACAGCGGAACTTCTCAGCCACACCATAAATGGATGCAACCCGGAAAAACTATCGGTATGGATTTTTGCAGATAGTTTTAGCAATCTATTACCGTTGCTGGTTAATCAGAAAAAAACGATTAACTACTTGACCTCTAGTATTTCTTATAAACTATTTCCTTCACAATTCAGGGTACAATTTCAATAAATTTTTACCCTCCGGTCTCCATTAGTGAACCGTAGCGAACCTCAACAGTGAAGGAACTATAATGAATAAACATGTGGTAGGTCTGGTTCCTCTCAATGTTTCTTCCTCTTTCTCCACTCCAAGAAGAGATACACTTATGACGTTCAAATTTTAATTGCAATATCTATGTATTTCTATAAAGCTGCTTCCGGAACAATGTCATCGTTAAAAGCGATGTACAAATAAAACTGAAAAGATTGTTTATTCTTTTGTGTAATTTTTTTCTCTTTATTTCCTTATGGCTGCTGGTCTCTGAGAGCGACCAAACTAAATTCGTTGTAACTACAATGGCAAAAAGTCTCCTTATCTTTATCTATGTTGTGTTCGACACATTTATAGTAGGGTCACGGTGGTGCAAACGGTGAAGTCCTTTACTTCTTGACGAATACAATCAAAGCAAAAAGTGGGCGGGGTTAGATTAACGTTCTTGGTCGCATCTAATGCCAGCAACCAATCAAAGCAAGCTAATGCCGAGAAGGTGTATGGATAGCTACACATGACAATCTGTAATGGTAGAGAGGTATTGTTCCCCAAATCCAGGTTCTTGAAGATCATTCTGAAGATCGGACTGCAGTGTGTCGTCATGTTCACCGCAGTTCTTTCACAATGCTTATTTTCACAACAAGTGTCATGCAGCTATTACTCACTCCTCAGTGGAGCATCTGTGGACGTGATGCAAGGACCTCGGAAACTTTCGGACCCTTAAACACGTATTACTCAGAGGCAGAAATGAAGGACAATCAGGGTGAAAGAGTGGAAATTTCAAACGTGATGATTGTTTGAGCTAAACAGTAAGTTGACCGACCTCATGAACCATCCTGCGTCTACGATTAGGTGTAAATGGATTGGTCGAGGCTAGCATGCTGAGGTCGAGCGCCACATTCGCATTTCAATAGTACAAAACTATATCGCCGGGTTACTCCACCTAGACCGGATTTCAGGAAATAAACCCATAAAATAAAGCTGATATTAGCTGCACATGTACTAACCGTATGAAAGATCTCAAACACAGGCATGGAGACAGCCAATCAGAACGCAAGTGTACAAAAACATGTTTTTTTTTTATTTTGTCTTATAAGACCTGAGAAGCTCCGCCCCCTTTATTCTTGCATTCTGTCACAGTAAACTGAGAAGAAACATTATCCATTTCATCTCCGAGATTTCATTATATTCATAAGGAGATTTTTTTTAGTATTTCTGGAAAAAAAATGCATCCTAAAGAAAATAAAAAAGGTCTATAATAAAGTGAAAGGAAGAAAGAAAAAAAGGATTTATAATCGAAAGAAAGAGGAAAAAAATAACGATTTAAAAAGGAAGAAGGGAAGTAGGAAACGAAGGAATAAACTGAGGCTTTACAAAGAAATAAAACTTTCTTGCTTTCCTCCTTTCTTTGTACATACTTAATTTGCGAAGGAAAAAAATAACAAAGGAAGAAATGAAGGAAAGAAGGATGAGGGGATGTATTTGCAAAGAAAGAAGGGAAGAAAAAAAGAAGGACGAAAATATGAATGTGCAAGAAAAGAAGGAAAAAATAAGTAATTTACAGAGGAAGGAGAAAAGGAAGAGAAGCGGGAATGAAAGAATTTGAATGATTTACAAAAAAAGTAAAGAGAGCAAGGAAGGAAAGAGGGATGAATTTACAAGGGAAAAAGAAAAGAAAGCAGGATTCATGAAGTAAGGAAGAAAAAATATGGACGGATGGATGGATGGACGGATGGATAGATAGATAGATAGATGGATGGATGGAAGTAAAAAAAAATGAAAAAGAAAGAAAGAAAGAAAGAAAGAAAGAAAGAAAGAAAGAAAGAAAGAAAGAAAGAAAAAAAGAAAGAAAGAAAGAAAGAAAGAAAGAAAGAAAGAAAGAAAGAAAGAAAGAAAGAAAGAAAGGAGCTACATGGTTAAACGAAAGAAAGAAAGAAAGGAGCTACATGGTTAAACGCATGCTATATTGTGTATATATCATTATCACAAGGCTATTACAGTGTAATGAATAAAAGCAAACACACACACACACACACACACACACACACACACACACACACACACCTGTTTGCGCAGAAGGGAGGATGTGAATAAAAGAGCTGACAGAGAGGAGGAGGAGGAGGAAGGGCCAGCATAAATCTGCTTTTAAGTTTGATGACCTCAGGAGGACGGAGAGATGCCTGTGATCTGTAATAGCCAATTACCTTCAGCTCTCCGCCACTGAGGCCTGGAATCACCAGCAACACCTCCAACATCTCCTATACCTCCACCAGCTTCAACATCTCCTACACCTCCACCACCTCCAACATCTCCACCACCTCCTACACCTCTACCACCTCCAGCATCTCCTACACCTCCACCACCTCCAACATCTCCTACACCTCCAACATCTCCTACACCTCCAACATCTCCACCACCTCCAACATCTCCACCACCTCCTAAACCTCTACCACCTCCAAAATCTCCCACACCTCCACCACCTCCAACATCTCCTACACCTCCAACATCTCCAACATCTCCACCACCTCCAACATCTCCACCACCTCCTACACCTCTACCACCTCCAAAATCTCCCACACCTCCACCACCTCCTACACCTCCAACATCTCCTACACCTCCAACATCTCCTACACCTCTACCACCTCCAACATCTCCTACACCTCCAAAATCTCCACCACCTCCGACATCTCCAACACCTTCAACATCTTCATCAGCTCTGACATCTCCAACACCTGAGAGCAGCTAACAATTAATGTTAGCGTAAGATCAGGAGACACCAAACACACACACACCCACAAAAACACAGAATCAGCACCATATATAATACAAAAATTGAAAGAAAGAAAAGAAATTTCACCTATGGAAGGAGTATGAAAAGAAAGAAAGAAAGAAAGAAAGAAAGAAAGAAAGAAAGAAAGAAAGAAAGAAAGAAAGAAAGAAAGAAAGAAAGAAAGAAAGAAAGAAAGAAAGAAAGAAAGAAAGAAGAGCAGGAGGAGAATAAAGAAAAAGAAAAAAAGAAAATAAAAAGAACATTATATTGTAAACATGATCACTACTACATAGTTATTACAGTGTAATGAATACACACACACACACACACACACACACACACACACACACACACACACACACACACACTTTTCATGGTGTGACCCTGTGCTCAGGTTTCTATCACTTGACCTCCCTTTCTCTTTCCTGGGTGCTCAGGTTTCCTCCCTCTGTGAAAAGCACAGGGGACGTGTCCTGTCTACGCTACAGTGCGTCTGGGAGTGGAGGAGAGACCCGGTGTCCCGTCCAGCCCGTATTCCCGACTGCTGCTTGGTATTCCCGGGATACACTCTGGGTCCTGACCAGGAGAAAGTGCTTACAGAGAGACTGGAGAATGAAAACAGAATAAAAAGCTGAAGCAGATGATCCAACACGTCCAGACTGACGGACAACCTGATGGGCATGAAACCCGTCTGGGTCACGTCTGAGAGTCACGCAAAGCTTTTTTCGGGAAGTTTTGTGGAAATTTATTTCAGCACCTCACTACATGATGAATTGTGGCAAGTGTTGGTTGGAATGCTGTGGTTCTCTGGAACGTCCACCTCATGTTCAGACGTCAGAAGCACATGTAACGCGGAGTGCTATGACGCTACGCTCCAGCTCCTGTCTGGTTTCACTATATCGAGGCACTACTATTCTGTAAAATCTGTGAAGAATATCCGAGTGGACAGACCTGATCTTCTGGTTTACAGAGAGCTGTTTGGTGGTGAACACGCCGAAACGTGCTACACGGAAATAGTGAATTTGCAACAATCACACTCTCATATATAAACACTGCTGAGCTTTATCAGCGACATCGCACTGAAAATGACGAACAAAACAACTGCTATGGTCTCAAACTGGACTCACTCTGGTCTCGCTTGCTCTGGTCTCGCACAGGACTCACATTGTTCTAGCCCTGGTTTAATTAGCTTTGGTCTTACTAGCTCTGGTATAAAACTGGACTAGCTCTGGTCTCACTACTGGACTCGCATTGGTCTCACTAGCTCTGCTCTCACACTGAACTCATTCAGATCTCACTAGCTCTGGCCTCACTAGCTCTTGTCTCAAACTGGTCTTTGCCTCACCTCATTAGCTCTGGTTCCACTAGCTTTGATCCCAAACTGGATTTGCCCTGGTCTTGCTCACTCTGGTCTCACACTGGACTCATTCTTGTCTCTCTCTGGTCTACCTCTGGTCTCACACTAGTCTCACCCTGGTCCTATTAGCTCTAGTGGCACTAGCTCTGATCCCACACTGAACTTGCTCACTCTGGTCTCACACTGGACTCACCATGGTCTCCCCCTGGAATAGTTTAGGTCTACCTCTGGTTTCACCGTAGCCCAGCTCTTGTCTAGAGTAGTCTAGCTCAATTTGCTCTCGCTCTGGATTCACAATGGTCTCATTTTGGTCTCATGGGACGCCGTCTCAATCCAACGAATCAACACTGTGTTCTTTAATCGCAGCTCTTTTTTTTCACCAACGAGACATAAACCAAGAAACAAACTCCTGAGAAAGAACGACATTTTTGAAAGGAAAAAAAAAAAGAAAGATTTTAACTAAAAAATCTAAACTCACTCTGCATTTCCCCCAGGGGCATTTACATGTACACACACACACACACACACACACACACACACACACACACACACACACACACACACACACACACACACACACACAGCTCTGGATTACTGGTCAGAAGGTCAGGGGTTCGTGTCCCAGCACAGCCAAGTGCTGCCAATTTCAAAATCTGGGGACCAGACAGCAGATTTTTGGGTTACTTCGTCCACAAAACTATAAAAAAAAATCCAGCTTCCAGCTGTCCAAAAATAAAAAACCATCATCGTGGAGACGAGAAGCGTTTTCATTTCAGCGTTACGAAAATAAAACAGCAGACATTCGGTGATCATTTTACAAGCACACTAATGAAAAAAAAAAAAAAACAGTCTGGCAGACGAGAGACGCACGGAACCCCCGAGCCGTCCCGAATCAACCTGGAGTGTTTCCTAGGTGTTTTAAATCCTCAACTAATACAAAAGACAGTGAATTTTCAATCCTTGTCTAATATCTGCATGTTCTTCCTGCATCCTTACAGGTTTCCTCCTGGTTCTCCAGTTTCCTCCAACCTCCCAAAGCACACACGGTAACAACTTAACCCTAAACTCTAGGCGTTTGTGTGCGAGCATATAAACAACACCCTGCATATGACCTGCTGATCCTCTTCTCCATAGCTCTGGTCTCAACCTGAACTCACTTTGGTCTCACTAGTTCTGCACTCAAACTCGACTCGCTTTGGTCTCACGCTGGTCCGCCGTCATTCCCAGCGTTCCCGCCACAGTCTCCTGATCTAGCAGACTTCTAGAAGAGGACACTTATTTCACACCTGTCGATGCCCAAGATCTCCACATCCAACAGGTAAAGAGCTAAAGGAGAATTTGGCAGCCAGCGTGTGCATGCAAAAGCGTGATCAGGAACCGTGCATGCAGCATCTCATTCTTCATCAGCTTTCCATTCGTACATCATGGGAAAGGAAATCTTTGTGAAGTGTCAGAGGGTAAAACAACAACAACAACAAACAAACGCAGTCTGGAATCAAACAAGTCAAGTGTGTGTGGGTTTATAAATTACCTGCTCAGGTTTATTGCATGCTTGTATTTTGATGCATGTGTGTGTTTATTACATGTATATACACACACACACACACACACACACACACACACACACACACACACACACACACACACGTTTGCATGCATGCACAGGGGAAAAAACATGGAAAGCAAAGAAGAAGGAGAAGGAACTCACCACTGATGAGAGGGTTGGGATCCATGTTTGGTTCGCTTTTGGATTGGATTCGACCCCCCTCCCCCGCCCCCCCCCCCAAAAAAAAAGAGATCAGACCCAGGTCCACGTGTGTGCGTCTAGACCGCTTTCCAGAACCGAGACGAGCGCGATTCGCCTTCGGGATTACATAAAGTGATGCTGGGGTGTATATGCACCTCTTCCTCCATGTTAGCTAGCAAGCTAGCTCTGTGTGTGTGTGTGTGTGTGTGTGTGTGTGTGTGTGTGTGTGTGTGTGTGTGTGTGTGTGTGTGTGTGTTTTCCCTTTTCCCTTACGACCACCGCTCAAGGCACTCACGGCTTGGAATTCTTAACAGTAGAGCAAAAAAAAAAAAAAAAAGAAAGAAAATAAACGTCGATCACGTTTCCTGAGAATAAACAAAGAAGGTTAGTTCATTATTCTAACATGGTTACGAGCCCCCTGCTTCTTCTTCTTCTTCTGCTGTTACTGCTGTTGCTGCTTCTTCTTCTTCTTCTACTACTACTACTGCTTTCGTGCTAAATCATCATGAGTTTCCTCCACACTGTCTGAAGCAACCTGTTCTCGTTCCTCACCATAGTGGAAACCTCCACCCTCTAAAGTTCCCTGATCATAAAACACAAATATTCCTTTCCCCAAATTCACGTTGCTTCATGTTCTGTCTCAAAAAAAAAAAAAAAACACGCTGGTTATAACTTCACTTCACTACACTTCTCTTCTCTCTCTTTCTCTTTCTTTCACTCTTTCAGTGGGGCGCCTGCGTCACGTGACGTCAGGGAAACGAGAAGAAGAAGAAGAAGAAGAAGAAGAAGAAGAGAGGGGGTGGAAGCAAAACAAAAAAAAAATGGAAAAGAAAAGAAAGAAAGCGAGTGAAAAGATGAAAAGCAGAAGGATGACAATAATGTATTATGCACGTGTCAATTCCAAGAGAGGACAACAACACAAAAACACACAATCCTGTTCCTACACACAGCAGGAACCTGAGCACAGGGGCTGCAACCACTCACAGCAGGTGCCAATACTTTTGCATCCCAGGTTAATTGTTGTGTTAGTTGATCAAATTTATTGTCATTCCCGACATATGTGGAGACACACAAGGAGCATACAGGTGCAACATCTAGAAACATCTGAATGTACATGGGTATATAGACATAAAACAAAGAGGTATATGAGCATATAAAACCCATATATTACACATATAAACTATATAATATACATATACTATATAATATATAACATAAACTATATAATATACATATACTATATAATATATAACAAACTATATAATATACTATATAATATATAATATATAACAAACTATATAATATACAACATAAACTATATAATATATAATATACAACATTTCATTCCCCAGACACTTCTCCGTGTCCAGGGATCGGGCTGTCAAGGCCTAATATACAACATAAACTATATAATATACATATACTATATAATATATAACATAAACTATATAATATATAACATAAACTATATAATATACTATATAATATATAATATACAACATAAACTATATAATATACATATACTATATAATATATAACATAAACTATATAATATACAACATAAACTATATAATATACATATACTATATAATATACAACATAAACTATATAATATACATATACTATATAATATACAACATAAACTATATATTATACTATATAATATATAATATACAACATAAACTATATAATATACATATACTATATAATATATAACATAAACTATATAATATCCATATACTATATAATATATAACATAAACTATATAATATACTATATAATATATAATATACAACATAAACTATATAATATACATATACTATATAATATATAATATACAACATAAACTATATAATATACTATATAATATATAATATACAACATAAACTATATAATATACATATACTATATAATATATAATATACAACATAAACTATATAATATACTATATAATATATAATATACAACATAAACTATATAATATACTATATAATATATAATATATAACATAAACTATAGAATATACATATACTATATAATATATAATATACAACATAAACTATATAATATACTATATAATATATAATATACAACATAAACTATATAATATATAACATAAACTATATAATATACTATATAATATATAATATACAACATAAACTATATAATATACTATATAATATATAATATACAACATAAACTATATAATATACTATATAATATATAATATACAACATAAACTATATAATATATAACATAAACTATATAATATACTATATAATATATAATATACAACATAAACTATATAATATACTATATAATATATAATATATAACATAAACTATAGAATATACATATACTATATAACATAAACTATATAATATACTATATAATATATAATATACAACATAAACTATATAATATATAACATAAACTATATAATATACTATATAATATATAATATACAACATAAACTATATAATATACTATATAATATATAATATACAACATAAACTATATAATATACTATATAATATATAATATATAACAAACTATATAATATACATATACTATATAATATATAACATAAACTATAAAATATACTATATAATATATAATATATAACAAACTATATAATATACAACATAAACTATATAATATACTATGTAATATATAATATATAACATAAACTATATAATATACTATATAATATATAACAAACTATATAATATACAACATAAACTATATAATATACTATATAATATATAATATATAACATAAACTATATAATATACATATACTATATAATATATAATATTTAACAAACTATATAATATACTATATAATATACAACATAAACTATATAATATACTATATAATATATAATATATAGCATAAACTATATAATATACTATATAATATACAACATAAACTATATAATATACTATACAATATATAATATACAACATAAACTATATAATATACTATATAATATATAATATATAACAAACTATATAATATACATATACTATATAATATATAACATAAACTATATAATATACTATATAATATATAATATATAACATAAACTATATAATATACAACATAAACTATATAATATACATATACTATATAATATATAATATTTAACAAACTATATAATATACTATATAATATACAACATAAACTATATAATATACTATATAATATATATTATACAACATAAACTATAGAATATACTATATAATATATAATATACAACATTAACTATATAATATACTATATAATATATAATATACAACATTAACTATATAATATACTATATAATATATAACATAAACTATATAATATATAACAAACTATATAATATACATATACTATATAATATATAATATACAACATAAACTATATAATATACTATATAATATATAATATACAACATAAACTATATAATATACTATATAATATATAATATACAACATTAACTATATAATATAATATATAATATACAACATTAACTATATAATATACTATATAATATATAATATACAACATTAACTATATAATATACTATATAATATATAACATAAACTATATAATATATAACAAACTATATAATATACATATACTATATAATATATAATATACAACATAAACTATATAATATACTATATAATATATAATATACAACATAAACTATATAATATACTATATAATATATAATATACAACATTAACTATATAATATAATATATAATATACAACATAAACTATATAATATACTATATAATATATAATATACAACATAAACTATATAATATACTATATAATATATAATATACAACATAAACTATATAATATACTATATAATATATAATATACAACATAAACTATATAATATAATATATAATATACAACATAAACTATATAATATACTATATAATATATAATATACAACATAAACTATATAATATACAACATAAACTATATAATATACAACATAAACTATATAATATACAACATAAACTATATAATATACAACATAAACTATATAATATACTATATAATATATAATATACAACATAAACTATATAATATAATATATAATATATAATATACAACATAAACTATATAATATACTATATAATATATAATATACAACATAAACTATATAATATAATATATAATATACAACATGAACTATATAATATACTATATAATATATAATATACAACATAAACTATATAATATACTATATAATATATAACATAAACTATATAATATACTATATAATATATAATATACAACATAAACTATATAATATACAACATTAACTATATAATATACTATATAATATATAATATACAACATAAACTATATAATATACTATATAATATATAACATAAACTATATAATATACTATATAATATATAATATACAACATAAACTATATAATATACTATATAATATATAATATACAACATAAACTATATAATATACTATATAATATATAACATAAACTATATAATATACTATATAATATATAATATACAACATAAACTATATAATATACTATATAATATATAATATACAACATAAACTATATAATATACAACATTAACTATATAATATACTATATAATATATAATATACAACATAAACTATATAATATACTATATAATATATAACATAAACTATATAATATACTATATAATATATAATATACAACATAAACTATATAATATACTATATAATATATAATATACAACATAAACTATATAATATACTATATAATATATAACATAAACTATATAATATACTATATAATATATAATATACAACATAAACTATATAATATACTATATAATATATAATATACAACATAAACTATATAATATACAACATAAACTATATAATATACTATATAATATATAATATACAACATAAACTATATAATATAATATATAATATATAATATACAACATAAACTATATAATATACTATATAATATATAATATACAACATAAACTATATAATATAATATATAATATATAATATACAACATGAACTATATAATATACTATATAATATATAATATACAACATAAACTATATAATATACTATATAATATATAATATACAACATAAACTATATAATATACTATATAATATATAACATAAACTATATAATATACTATATAATATATAATATACAACATAAACTATATAATATACTATATAATATATAATATACAACATAAACTATATAATATACTATATAATATATAACAAACTATATAATATACTATATAATATATAATATACAACATAAACTATATAATATACATATACTATATAATATATAATATTTAACAAACTATATAATATACTATATAATATATAATATACTATATAATATATAATATACAACATAAACTATATAATATACAACATAAACTATATAATATACTATATAATATATAATATATAACAAACTATATAATATACTATATAATATATATAAAAAACTATATATTACGCATATACCTATATAATATATAACATAAACTATATAATATACAACATAAACTATATAATATACATATACTATATAATATATAACATAAACTATATAATATACATATACCATATAGTATATAACAAACTATATAATATAGATATAACTATATAATATATATAACATTTACTATATAATATACATCTACATATACCTATATAATATGTAACATGACCTATATAATATACACATACTATATAATATATAACATATAACCCATAAAATATACATCTACATATAATATATAACATATAACCCATATAATATACATATACCTGTATAATATATAACATAAACTATATAATATACATCTACATATATCTATATAATATATAACATATAAATACATTTTTACATCCTCTGATTGGTTGGTCAGAGGGAAACTGTTACAGTCGAGTTTGACTGGTAAAACACGTGTGTAGCTCTGCACACATTATTACATCTGAGTTAGACTTTTTTAAACTTAAAAATCAATTTTGAAGAAAAGATAGACATGGTAAGGAGGTCGGCCAACCCCGAAGCTAGCTAGCGTATCTCATCCCTGAAAGGGTTTGTGAATACGAGCGCTACCACTGGATTACAGCCTCTGAGGGGCGCTGCACATAATGAGTCTGTGTCTTTGGTGAGTAGGTTCTATTTTATTAAAATTTTTTATTTTTTGGTTATGTTATTATACAAACATTGATTCTGACTGGTCCAGATGATGTAGGTGCACAGTTGCGGTTGTAGTGTAGAGGTTTGGAGCTTGCTTTAGTAAAATGGTATTTACCGTCTAAATGTGGAATTTCTCTGCATCTTTGAGGAGAGCAACGATTCTAATTCTCAAATCCTTAGAGACTCTTTACCATGAGGTCCATGTTGAACATCCAGTGGTCAGTATGAAAAAATTTGACTCAAAGCACCACATTTTACCTGCTCTAATACAAGATACACACATTTGTATGGTTCTGACAGGCAGACGAGAACATGTAGATGAGGAACAGGACGTGTGGCTTTGCACATTTACACCATGTACAGCTCTTATCACTTAGTGTGTACTCACTTTTGTTGCCAGTTATTTAGTCCATAATTGTTTAAAGTTGAGTTATTTTTAGGGGACAGTAAATCTATAATGCTTTCTCTCTCTCTCTCTCTCTCTCTCTCTCTCTCTCTCTCTCTCTCTCTCTCTCTATATATATATATATATATATATATATATATATATATACACACACACACACACACACACACACACACACACACACACACACACACACACACACACACACACACACACAAAAGGGAGTACACTTATGCACCGAGTCTCCAAAATCCGCCATGATGCACACATCCGGCAATTAAAACCGTCCGTGTGGAAACATAGCAAAAGTTCCGTTTGGTGTCCTGATGTTTAACGTAATTTAAAACACCATAATTACTTTATAAAATGTATAACAATTTTGTCAATAAGCATTTGTTAATGGCCATGTTGATTACAGAATTAATTTAAGGTACACATAGAACAGATAAAAATGTGCAATTCATTTGCAATTAATCACGAGTTCATTCATGACAATCAATATAACATATAACCTATATAAATCTACATATACTTACATAACCTCTGTAAACCTGCGGGTATACACACACACACACACACACACACACACACACACACACACACACACACACACACACACAAACACACACACACACATTCAGGGAATGATAGTATGATTGTTGTTCTCAGACTCATTGCATTATGTTCACACTTCCGGTTTTGATTGGAGGAAGTAACGACTGTCAGAAGTTTTTTATGTAGACAGATTAATTCCAGAATGAAACAATTGTTGTTGCTTCACCCAACCAGGAGCTTCTGCCTATCATGGGGATTTGACTGATCAGTTCATTCAGCCCATAGTAGAGCTTTGTCTGACGGTCGGCTTCTGCGCCTTATTAGGGCTTTGCCCAGGCAGGGTCTTACAGCAAAACAATCAATGAGATCATTTTGGCCATCATCAGACTTATTCCAACAACTGGATCTTGTCCAAATAAATCTTCGTCCAACAGAAGGATGTTATAATGGGCTTTTTCCAAAAAGAAGATCTTGTCCATTATGACACTTTGTCCAACAAGAGGCTTTTGCGTATTATGAAGCTTCGTCCACAAGAAGACTATTGCCAATCTTGGGACTTTGTCCATTAAGAGCTCTGTCCAACAACAGAATATTGCCTATCAGGAAGCTTTGCCCATGTGGAGGATCTTTTTGGAGTTTTATCCAAAAGATGCTTCTGTCCAGTATGGCGCTTTGAATGTGAGCATGTTATGGGCTTTGTCCAATGAGAGTCCAGTCCATTATGGAGCTTTGTCCAACAATTAGATATTATAGGGTTTTGTCCAATAAGATGGTCGCAGTGTTACACTAAACATGTTGTGTTGTTTTTTTTTTTTTTAGAAATTTACACTTACATTAGTAAGAAATGAATTCCTTTTTTTATTTATTCTAGTCGTGTTCTGTTGGATCCGGAGTCGATCCGAGGAACACACGTGTGCGGACGTCCTACCTGGCACTCTGCTTTAGAGTAATATGTGAATGTAATTTTTTTTATATCCCATTTCATTTTCATCTCATCAACTCCAGCTGCCCGCACGCACTCAGAGAGAAGGCCACGCTAAATACGTGACGCGTGCTTGTTGTGCAACGAGTCCATTTGGACCCATGCGTCTTTGTAGGAAAGAAATATAAATCTATTTTAGGAAGCTGGTCTTACACTCCTGCTGCTATTCAACATCTAGTTTCCATGGCAACCCGGATACTAGCGTGATGGCCGTATTTGTCACGGCGAAGCAGCCGAGCTGGAACGCCTCATCGTCTTCCTCGTTCCTTATGCAGGAACGGTGCGTTAGTTACCTGTAAACCCATGACTGGTTCTTGATCAGATGCATAATGTACGAGGAGCTTCTCATTTCCAATTAGAATGGATGGAAGGTGGAAGAACATCAACTTCTCAGGATCACTTTGACCTCCAAAAATAGTGTCAGGATTACAGCCATCAACTACATTACCCATTAGCCCCCTGCATGTCACATGACTTACTCACACGTGACTGATTTCTCATACCTGTTTCTGGTCACTTTGCTCCTGGTCAGTGGTTAAAATGTTGGACCTTGGATTAGAAGATCATCAGGTAAGAAGACAAACACAACGGACAAGAAAAAGATGAACAAAGAAAAAAAATTAAGGATACAAAAATAAGCCAAAAATATGAAGAAAAAGATGAAAAGAACAAAAAAGCTGAAGCAAGAAAAAAAATTCTAAGAATAAAAGGTAAGTATAAATAAAACAAAATGTGAAAAAAAATTCACGGAAATAACAATAAGAGAAAAAAATCGAAGAATAAAAAAATTTAAAAAGAAAGAAAAATATGAAAGAATAAAATCATAGAAAGAAACAGAGGGAAAAAAAGTTTAAAGAAAAGACTCCCCAAAAACAAAAAGAAAAAGAAGAAAAGAAAGAACAAAAAAGACCAAGCAAAAAGAAAAGAAGAAAAGATACGAGATGAAGAAAGAAAGAATAAAAAGTATTAAAAAAAAAAAAGGTAAAAAAAAAAACTTACATAAAAAGCAAGAAAAAAAGAATGAATAAAGAACAGAAAGAAAGAACAAAACGAATAAAATCAAACAGATGAAAAAATAATACAAGGTATAAAATGAAAGAAAAGATAAACTCAAAGCAAGAATAAAAAAGAAAAGGGGGGGTTAAGAAAGAAAAAATTAAAAAAAGAATGAAATAAAGAAAGGAACAGATTAAGAATTTAAAGGAAGAAAATGAAGAACGGATAAAAGAATAAAAGGAAAGGAAGTATCAAACGCAGGAAAGAAAAAGTATAAAATTAAAGATTTAAATAAAATTTTTTTTAAAAAAGCAATGAAAGAAAGAAGTCCTTGTCCAATTACAGTTATTCATATATCAAAGCAGATGAGGTTTGAGGGCCTTGTTCAGGGGCCCAACATGTAATGTGGTGTTGAATATGATTGGTTTCTCTCAGATCCATGAGGAGCATCGTGTCTGATGATCTGGTGACTTCATTAAGGATCTGCATCAGTAGTGAGTCACTGATTTCTTTTCCTTTCCCAAAAAACAGTTAGTCACAGGCAGGAGGCTTCAGATCACAACACACTTTATTCGACTGTAACAGTAAAACCTGTTAAAATACACACACACACACACACACACACACACACACCACTTTACAGTACAGAAGCTTCTGCAGCCGTGCCTCCGCTGCCACCATCACCATCATCATGCACTCAAAACACCTCCTGCCTCGTCGTCTCTGGAAGATCCTTCAGACCCTGTAGCTCCCTCAGACCCTGTGGAGGACATCGAGACCTTTTACTCAAACAACTGATCCAAAATAACGATTTATATACAGCTCTACAATTTTATCACCTGTATGCGAGTGTTCATGCAGGAGGAAAAAGACTCCATAAAAAATATCCATAAATAATAAATAAATAAAATACAATAAATAATAAAAGTATTAAATAAAATAAATAAAATTAGATGTAAAAATAAAAAAAAATATATATATAAAAAAAAAAAAACCCAAAAAAACAAATACGACTGATACCAGAATAAAATCGAGATCAAATAAACTTATAAAGGAAAGAATTTACAATCGAATACAATAAAAAAAATATCAAAGATTAAAAATAAAAGAATTGTGATAAATAAGTGATGCTGAAAACTGTAATATTTACAATGGAATTAAATTTGATTTGATTTGAAATCAGGAATTGAAATGTACAGAATCGGGAATAGAAACTGACCTCCAGAACCATGCGGATGTGCGCTTTGATCTTCGCCGCGTCTTTGCTTAGAACATCGCTGTACCTAAAACGGGAACGAGAGGAAAGTAAATAACGCTGAACGCGGGTTTGGGGTGACGTGACGAGTCCGTGACGGAGACGAGCGAAGAGCTCACTCTGTAAGCTGCCCGGTTTTCTTCTCGATGAAGGTCAGCGCTTCTGAAAGAGTCAATTCCAGGAAAAATCCGTATCCGACCGCAACGAAGATTCTGGAAGTGTCCGGTCTGGAAAAAAAATCCAACATAAGTGGAACATCCAGTGATTCAGGGGTGAATAAAAATATTATTCACACTATTGACCAAAGGTTTGTGCACACCTAACTAAGATCAAATGGCAATTAGTTTTTTTTTAAACATCTCAGTCCATATTTGCTCTTATAATAAGCTCCACTCTTAGATGTTCCACTGGATATCATGAAGATTTTGTGCTCGCAATCCCGTTAGTAGAGTCAGGTACTGAGGAAGCCTGAGGTGCAGTCTGCTTGCATTCCAAAGGTGTTCAATGGGGTTGGAGATCTTCAACTCCATCCCATGGAAAGCAGATCTTCATGGAGCTGGATCTGTGCATGTTGTCATGCTGGAAAAGGTTTGGGTCTCCTAGTTCAAGTGAAGGAAAAATGTCATGCTCCTGCATCCAAAGACGACCCAACATTTTGAAAGCACGTACGGCATATGTGGAAAAGCCGGGTGTCCCAATACCTTCTCTGCTCTGTATCAAGCTGGGAAATGTGAAGAAAGAATTGTCTTCTAACATACAAGCTGCGTTCCTCTGGGAAGTGTCCATGAAGTCTTCTTTTCTAAACGTGTCAAGCACCTTCGGCGGTGTGAAAAACGCCGACCTTTGAGCCATATCATAAGGTGTGCGGAAGATCATGTTGTTTACAGCGAGAAACTCGCGTGTGAGGAGAGCTCAGTAACACGTGCGCACGTGCTCATAGTAGCAGACGTGGGAACCCACGTGGTCGGAGCAGCACCAGTTGCTGATGTAAAAAAATCTGATGGCTCCTGATGTACACAGGACGATGACACTGACTTGTGAAGATTGGTGCTCCATTTGACTGTGTGTGCAGCCTTGTGCTGCCATCTGCTGGCATGTTAACAAACTACTCTCAAAACTTTTTACCACCTCGTATATACGGAATGGTGTCCGAGCATCTCAGGATGACTTTTGCGTTAAAGAAACTTACACGTGAGCCTGGACGTAGAAGTTACAGCCGAGATCAACATCCGTCTTCAGCTCTTTGCTGCCGGTTTCCTGTAAGATGTAAAGACAAGGTGATCATGAAGGTGATGCAGGAGGAGGAGGATGATGACAGAGTGAAACAGAACTCACCTGGATGCTTTTGATTGTATTCTTCAGCTGAAGGTACTGGGAGATTTTCTCATACACACCATCTCTTTGCTCCAGAACCTTCCTAATAAAGATGATATGGAAAAATGTAAATACAGGAGGGGAAAAAAAGGGGCAGATGTTCTGAAATGTGGTGATGGAATGAAACTGGACTTGTGCTTACTGCAAATCTCTCTTCAGAACATCATTGATGAAGGATTCATACTGCAGCACTTTCTCGTGAATGTTCTGCTTTCCAGAGCTCATTGTGGGAAAGGAATGATGACAGATCACTAAGAACAGAGAAGAAAAGGTCCATCATCATCATCATCATCATCATGTTATAACAATATTAGACTTCTTCATTAACTCTATTAAATCTATTAACGAATTAATGGTGATTATCAGCAAATAAACCACAAACCAGAGAATTCAGTAAAGTATTTATCCCTAATATTTATATTTATTCTCCCTGAATCACAGCCTCAAAGAATTTAAACCAGTAAATACTAATAAAACACTGAAACATGCGCGTACCATGCAGGATTTGTTGACACGATACCGGAAATAGTACGCCAAACAACCGGAAGTAAGTTAAACTCGGTTTTTAGGGTTTGTTTTGTTTGTTTTCAGTAAAACACTTTGACCTTTACTTTCTTTTTTAAAAAGACATTTTTATAAAAACTGTTTAAATAATTATTTTTAATCCTGCCTATCCAATCCGATATCTAGACATTGGATATCGGATTAGAGTTCACTTTATATAAATAAAATGTAATTAAAAAACGCTACTAATTCTAAAAACATCTTACTATTGTCATCCCCGCAATTTAATTCGCTAATAACACTAATTTTTAATGCTAAAGCGAACTGTTATCTATTTAAATCTTGGAATCGAGTATGAAACCGACTTCTGTTTGAGTAGTATAACTTTATATTTAAAGTTGGAAAAATAAATAAAAATATGTATTGATTTTAATTAACTTTTAATCGAATTTCTGGCGTACCATTAAAACATTTTGTGACTAAATTATTTCGTTTAGTTTTGGGAACTTTTGTGTCGAATCGACTCCGCAAAAGAGTCGACTCTCAACCTTTTATGAATCGAATTGCACGTCGACGCATGCGCGTTTCCCCTCACAGCACAGCGCTCTGGCTAAGTCCCAAATAGGCACCCGATTTTTACGCAGGCGCACTATCTAGGGGCGGAAGTAACGGGTTTAGCGACCTATGTAGTGCACTGTATTTTAAAAAAGGACCCATTTGGGATGCGCCCAGACAAACCGTGCGGTGAAGTTGAAGTAGTTTATATGTTGTATTATTGTATTTTCAGAAAATATAAGAGTTTGTTGAAATGTGGATTATGTTAAAAAAACGTGTTATTAAGTTGTAAAGTATTTATTTAGTTATCTAACTCAATCCACGGGGTTTATTTTTTTGACTTTGATAGTTCAACCGGAAGTTGTCCGACTGGAAGTTCCCACATGCGCGTGTCAGTTCATCAGCTGTCCCTGGTTATAAATACTACTAATAAAGTGTGGCGCTCAGGTGAACATGGCGGGTCCAGAACTGCTGTTGGACTCCAGTATCCGTGTGTGGGTCGTGCTGCCGATCGTCTTCATCACGTTTCTGGTTGGAGTTCTGCGCCATTATATCACCAAACTCCTCCAGAGTGAGCGGAAAGTGGAGTTGGAGCAGGTGTCAGACAGGTGACACACACACACACACACACACACACACACACACACACACAGCAGTTAGAAATCTCTTCTTTTCTTTTTTTTATTAATATTCTTTTTCATTGGGAAGGTAGAGCACACACGTGCAAAAAAGTCGCCTCGTGACGTCACTCTTTTTTTTTTTTTTTTTTAATTTTTTTAGTAGTGATCAGTGATTGGCTGTTTGGAATAGTAATCATATGTGATTGGCTGTAGGAAAAGGATAATCAGCAATTGGACGTTGAAAGCAAAGCTGCCCAGTGATTGGTTTTTGAGAACGATAACGTTCAGCGATTGGCCGTTGAACGGTAACGATCAGCGATTGGCCGTTGAACGATATTGATGTTTTTCTGTTTCTTGTTTCTTTGTTGGCAGCCAAGTATTAATGCGCAGCCGCATACTGCGAGAGAACGGCAGGTACCTCCCCAAACAGGTAATCATCTCCAAACGTTTCTTCAAGGCTGAATAAGTGCAGGTCGGAGATCCTGCAGTGATTTTTCCAAATTTTTGTCTCATTGCAGTCGTTTGCTATGCGTAAACACTATTTCAACAACGCTGAGACTGGGTTCTTCAAGACGGTCAAGAGAAAAGTGGTTCCTAAAAACCCCATGACTGGTGAGGGAACATCTGACGAACTGTAGAGTAGCTCTGAGTTCTGATCTATACTGAGAGATACACAGAGTCTTTTTTTTGTAATTTTAGATACCAGCATGATGACGGACATGATGAAGGGGAATCTCACCAACGTCCTGCCGATGATTTTAATAGGTGGATGGATCAACTGGGCTTTTTCCGGATTTGTCACTAGTGAGTACGACAGACCAGAACTGCTCCTTCTACCACCCCACTCATGGTCAGAAGAAGTTCATTGATCTTTTAGAGCAGTACAGCTTCATGTGAATTTTTTTTTATCATAGTATATACAGTGGAACCCGGTTATCTCGCCCTCGGTTACCTCGACAGCCCTATTAAGTCGAAGTTTTTGAAGTGGAACCGCCAAATTCTCGCTTTGTCTCAGCATTTTTTATCGGTTATGTCGACTTTTTAATTGTCGCCGAACCCTGATATCTCGAGCACAAGGGGGGAAAAATTAGCCATTTAACGTCGGTTATCTCGGTGCACCTGACACGCTAAAGGGGGCCGAAGGGGGCGTGGCAGGTGGATTACTGACAGATAAACATGTACTGTATGTATTTTTATAACATGACTTCATTAAACAAATCGCAGCAACGCTGTTGTGTAAAAAAAAAAAACTTCAGAAACACGTGCATGCACATTCTCATTTATTAACGCACATCATGTACATAAAGAAATTTCAAGCACGTTAATATACTGCCGCCATTTTGATTTTCGTTTATCTCGATCATCGGTTATCTCGATGCTTTTTGGCGACCCCCTAGGACATCGACATAACCGGGTTCCACTGTACTTTATTCCGCATTTAGTCCCATTAGCTGTTCTAATAACCTCCACTCTTCTGAGAAGATGTTCCACTAGATCTTGTGTAGGTTGGTGCTCATTCAGCCAGTTAGTAAAGTCAGGTACTGGTGAAGGTGAGGTGAGGAGGCCTGGGGTTCAGTCAGTGTGAAATAATCATTCATGTTTAATAGGGTTGAGATCAGAGCTCTAGAGCAGGAGATCTTCCACCCTGACCCATGTGAAGCATATCTTCATGGAGATGGCTTTGTGCACAGGGGCAGGTCATGCTGGAACAGGTTTGGGTCTCCTAGTGCACAGGGAAAGTTTAATGCTACCACATCTGATGTTCTATACAATTGTGTCCAAATACTTTTGTTCAAACTGGGGTTTTTTTGTTCCTTAGCGAAGGTTCCCTTTCCACTGACTCTGAGGTTTAAACCCATGCTGCAGAGGGGAATCGAACTGGTGTCACTGGATGCATCCTGGTGCGTTATAGCTTCTTCTCTTCTCTTCTCCTTTTATGTCCTTTTACTTTTTCTTTAGTTTCCCTTTGCTTAACCCTAACCCTGATCTGATCCTGAAGCTCTGTGTGTGTCTGATTCTGAAGCTCTGTATGCGTCTGATCCTGAAGCTCTGTGTGTCTGATCTTGAAGCTCTGTGTCCTGAAGCTCTGTGTCTGATTCTAAAGCTGTATGTGTCTGAATTTAAAGCTCTGTGTCCGGAAGCTGTATGCATCTAATCCTGAAGCTCTGTGTCTGATCTTGAAGCTCTGTGTCCTGAAGCGCTCTGTGCGTGCGTGTGTCTGATCCTGAAGCGCTCTGTGCGTGCGTGTGTCTGATCCTGAAGCGCTCTGTGCGTGCGTGTGTCTGATCCTGAAGCGCTCTGTGCGTGCGTGTGTCTGATCCTGAAGCGCTCTGTGCGTGCGTGTGTCTGATCCTGAAGCGCTCTGTGCGTGCGTGTGTCTGATCCTGAAGCGCTCTGTGCGTGCGTGTGTCTGATCCTGAAGCGCTCTGTGCGTGCGTGCGTCTGATCCTGAAGCGCTCTGTGCGTGCGTGCGTCTGATCCTGAAGCGCTCTGTGCGTGCGTGCGTCTGATCCTGAAGCGCTCTGTGCGTGCGTGCGTCTGATCCTGAAGCGCTCTGTGCGTGCGTGCGTCTGATCCTGAAGCGCTCTGTGCGTGCGTGTGTCTGATCCTGAAGCGCTCTGTGCGTGCGTGTGTCTGATCCTGAAGCGCTCTGTGTGTGTCTCGCAGGGTGAGTTCTGCCTCGTGGTACTTCCTGAATGTCTTTGGGCTGCGGAGCATGTACTCTCTGATACTCGGACAGGACAACGGTGAGCTCTTTCAGTCCATAAAGAACTTCACACACACACACACACATCACTGTTAGTTATACGCCGCTCGTCAGTCCGTTTACCATCGCTGTATAACATCACTATTACAGATTAGACTTCCACAGGGACGCGCGTGCACGTCGATGTTCGGCTCCCACGTGCCATATAGAGAACGAACTCAACACTCGACGGTCTGATCGCAGGGTAAACACTCGTAATTATTTATAACTAAATCACGTTTGTGTGTGCAGCTGCTGATCAGTCGAGAATTATGCAGGAACAGATGACTGGAGCAGCCATGGCCATGCCACCAGACCCCAACAAGGCCTTCAAGGTGAGAAGTCCATGTACATACAGGGTTTCTGCAGGGTCTTAAATTCACCTAGTTATTAAATAAGGTTTATACGTTTCGTTTCTTTCTTTTGCTGGTCCAAATATAATTCACTGTAATACGACTTGCAAATGAGACCAGCAACAGCCAATCAGCTTCCTGTTATCGGTGCGAATCTCAGACGCAACACGATATTTTTTTCTTTTCAGCTACGGGAAAGTTTAAGTTTAGCGATCCTGGAAACGAGTTTAGGGTTTAAGACCAGTCGCTAACAACGTTTTTATACGTGTGTTGATGTGATATCGGTCTCACGTTTCATTGTTGACTCCTTAAAACGTCTTTAATCTGACTTGGTGAAACTGCAGAAACTCTGTCACTGTGGTGGAATTTTCCACAAACACTACAATAATTGACCATGGAAAGGTCTTCAGAACAGGAGACCGTGTTTTGAGCTTTATAGGTTTTTCATTGCATTTTGGTTACCTTCAATATATGGCCAAAAGTATTGGGACATCTGATCTATATATATATATTACTTTTTTTTTCCTGATAATCCATACCCAGTTCTTACCAAATACATTGGCGTATCGAAAACGTCATTCAGTTGCCTTCATTCAGGGAAATTAGGAGACCCAAACCACAATATATGATTTTTAAACTATTTATTTGTATGATACAGCTGCAAATAAGTATTTGAACATCTGTCTATCAGCTAGAATTCTGACCCTCAAAGACCTGTTAGTCTGCCTTTAAAATGTCCACCTCCACTACATTTTTTATCCTAAATTAGATGCACCTGTTTGAGGTCGTTAGCTGCATAAAGACACCTGTCCACCCCATACAATCAGTAAGAATCCAACTACTAACATGGCCAAGACCAAAGAGCTGTCCAAAGACACTAGAGACAAAATTGTACACCTCCACAAGGCTGGAAAGGGCTACGGGGAAATTGCCAAGCAGCTTGGTGAAAAAAGGTCCACTTTTGGAGCATTCATTAGAAAATGGAAGAAGCTAAACATGACTGTCCATCTCCCTCGGACTGGGGCTCCATGCAAGATCTCACCTCGTGGGGTCTCAATGATCCATGTATTGCGAGATTTTGGGGAACAACCTCCTTCCCTCAGTTAGAGCATTGAAGATGGGTCGAGGCTGGGTCTTCCAACATGACAATGACCCGAAGCACACAGCCAGGATAACCAAGGAGTGGCTCTGTAAGAAGCATATCAAGGTTCTGGCATGGCCTAGCCAGTCTCCAGACCTAAACCCAATAGAGAATCTTTGGAGGGAGCTCAAACTCCGTGTTTCTCAGCGACAGGCCAGAAACCTGACTGATCTAGAGAAGATCTGTGTGGAGGAGTGGGCCAAAATCCCTCCTGCAGTGTGTGCAAACCTGGTGAAAAACTACAGGTAACGTTTGACCTCTGTAATTGCAAACAAAGGCTCCTGTACCAAATATTAACATTGACTTTCTCAGGTGTTCAAATACTTATTTGCAGCTGTATCATACAAATAAATAGTTAAAAAATCATACATTGTGATTTCTGGATTTTTTTTTTAGATTATGTCTCTCACAGTGGACATGCACCTACGATGACAATTTCAGACCCCTCCATGATTTCTAAGTGGGAGAACTTGCAAAATAGCAGCGTGTTCAAATACTTATTTTCCTCACTGTATATCTGACTCGGTACACAGCGAAATGAGACCACGTTCCTCCAGAACCCTGATGCTACCTAAAAGAAACCTCAGAGCTGAGGACTATGAATAATTGAATATATAAATGTATTTATAGTGTGGAGTTTCTTTAATATAAATCGAAGACTAAACGAATATCTGCTGCTTTCAGAGCGAGTGGGAGGCTCTGGAGATCGTCGAGCACAAGTGGGCTCTGGAGAACGTCGAAGAGGAACTCATGTCCCGAGAGCTGAATTTCCGAGGACTCTTCAGCGATCGGATTCGTGATCGGAGTCACGGCACTGTGTTCTAAACGTACGCCGACCCACGGTAGTTCACGCACTGCTGTGAAGACGTCAAGATAATTACGTGCGTGATGATTTTTCTGGACAAATCGACGTCTTTAGCATAAAGACACGTGTATGAAGGAGGTTTTTTTCTTTTCTCCTTCAAGATTACCTGTAAATGTGAAGCCAGGAAGTGAGACAGAAGTTAAAATCAGGGCGCGTCACGTATTTCTGACATACGATGACGTATTTATACCTCAATTCTTCATTTCATTATTTGATCCTTTTCTTTTCTCCTCGAAATAAATGAAGCAATCGTTTAAAGAAACTGAATAAATGGCACACAGCGCCCTCTGGTGGTCTGAAAGTGTTTCCTGAAAGCGAGCAGGGGCAAAGACGCAGCTGAAACGTGCGGTTCAAAAAGTCGCACGTTTTTGGTCCAACCAATTAAAAAGTTGATGATGGAAAGTTGAGACAGTTTTTATTTATGGTCTGGTTTAATATGGAATTGTTTTTGACAGGTTCATGATCCTTCATTCTGCCTCTTCACACTTACTATGTGATGCTTTAATGGTACGTGCGAGTAGGTGTTTCTCCTGCTAATGTAATAAGCTAGTTGGGACATGGAGGTGCTGGAAGATGTAACCCAGACCTTTGGGTTTTGGTCTTGTGATGGAAAGGTCTCGAGTTCAAATCGCAGCACCATCAATTCACCTTCATGAAGATCTGCTTTCCATGGGTTGGAGTGGAAGATCTCCTGCTATAGAGCTCTAAACCTATGAGACGAATTGGATCGCTCACCTGACTATGCTATAAGAGCCAATGAGCATACTAATCCACAAACTTATATACAGTATTTTACTAAAGTAAATGCACCCCTCACATTTCAGCAAAGGTTTTAGTATCTTCTCAAAGGACAATACTGTAGAAATGGATATATTACAGTTTCAGTGTGCAGTTTGTGACATTGTCTAAAAAACTGGTAACAAAATATAATGCAGTAAGTGAACATTTTGTCCTCAGAGTTGATGTTAGAAGCAGGAGAAATGAACGAGCGGAAAGGATTTCAGCAACAAAATTGTGACGTCTAGACGTCTGGGTCAGAGCGTCTCCAAAACGGCAGCCATTGTGGGATGTTCCTGGTGTGTAGTGGTCACAATATATATAAAAGTGCTCCAAGGAAGGGACAGTGGTGAACCGGTGACAGGGTCACGTGCGGCCGAGGATCACTGATGCACGTGAGGAGAGAAGGCTGGTCCGTGTGGTTCCGATCCAACAGACCCGCGTTCCCGTAGCTCAAACTGCTCAATTAGTTCATGATGTTGATGATCGATGGGTCGTGACTGTTTTAGCAGCAAAAGAGGGACCGATAAAATTGTGTATATGTATGTATTTATACATACACACGTAAAAGTCACACAGCGCACAAATATAAAATCGTACTAATATACAATTATCATTTATTCATATCAAAATTTAAGTATACAATTTCCATCAAAGTCGAACCCAAGCTGATCCCTAAAACCCCTGCATTCGAACTTCACTCATCAAAACTATGTATTACATACAAAAATACTGTACAGTCCAGAAACCACTCTCATTAATCTCTTTATTAATCCCCACTCACTTCCTCCATCCTTCCCTACGTTATATTACAAACTAGAGCTGGAAAATACACCTCTGTTCACCCCCCCCCCCCCCCCCTGAATATGATTAAACAGCAGATCAAGAGGAAGGAAAATAACAATAACAGCATTAAAAATTATTTGGAAGATCTCGAAGCTTCGGCCGGGCCGATCCGTCACTCGGCGGTTCGTTAAAATGAAAAAATAAATAGATCACGACGAGCGAGACGAGGCGAAGCTTCTTTATTCTAATATTCGGCTTAAAAAAATACTTATTTTCACGTATTGCAACAGTTCCTGACATACGGATTATCCCTGATATCACCGAGAGAAAGAGAGCGGAGGGAACGGTGAAAAACTCTAACTTGGTTAAAGGTCAATGAAGGCCGCGATGCGGACGTACGCGCATGTACGTTTTCGAGACGTCGTGGCCCCGTGGTCTTGTTTTGGTCACGCTATTCGAGCTGGAAGTTCGGTTCGGTATAATGAGCCAAAAAAAAAAAAAAAAGGTTGAATTTGTGAGATACAATAAAAAAAATAAAAAAAAAAGTCATAAAAATAAAGCGGGTTTCAGTATAAAGAATCCAGATGGTGGAGCAGCTGTTTTTTGGTCCCTTTTTTCCTGAATGAATCTTCGAAGACACGACGAAGGCGACGGTTCCTATAGCGTACGTAGTGCGCAAAAGCCCAGACGAACACGGATTCGTATTTTTTTATTTTTTTTATCGCACGAAAATATCCCGGGGACGGTTTTAAAGGAAGCGTTCGGAACGCTGATGCGAAGAATTAGCATAGAATTAGCATAGAATTAGCATGCTACACAGTGACTCCCAGTCAATGAATAAAGCACTCGGGTTCACACCTGCACCTGAGAAAAAAAAAAAATCAGGTTCAAGGAACATTTACAGACACACAACATGAATGTCAATTTGGTGGACAGGAATCAGGAATAATTATGTATATTATAATCTTTTTCATTACCTAAAATTATCATAAATTATATTATATTCAATATTATTCAGTAGTACTGGCTTAACTCCTCCCACACACACACATTTGATGGCACATCACCTGAAACCTGATGCGAGAGCCCAATGTGTTCGAACATACACAGATGGTCAAAAATGATCGTAAGTAATGGCGCCCTTGCGCTCACACGTAGCCTGTGGTGATCTACCTCATCTCCATGTCCAAGGAGAAAGCACCGAGGTTATGGAGATACCGTTCCAATAAAGGATCAATTTCTGAGAGTGTTTCTGATTGAATCTGATTTAGGCTTGTTGTGTGTCTGAAGAAAGACGTTTCATTTTAGATTGTTCGGTAAACCTTGAGACCTTTTTTTTCCGCCTTTTTTGATTTTTTTTAAAGAATATACAGCTGGTCTGATCTATAAATAATAATAAAAAAAAAAACAATGTAGCTACAGTAACTATTTTTTTTATCTGGAAAACAATAAAAAAAACCTCAGTGTTGAAACCTACGCAGCTTGAATAGAGATACTCCAGAGGTTTTTTTTTTGTACTGCATTTATAACACGTGCGATTACCGCAAAAACGTCAACGCGCCGCCTCGATGACTGGAAACGTCGAAGGGCAAATGTTGGGATGTCGCGAAAAAAAGTTTCTTACCATTTCTTTTGGTCAAATAAAGACGACGATGTTCCACGGAGATGACGAACAAATGCGTGGAAGAGTAAAAAATACCCGAGCAGCTTTATATTTTATTGCTTTGGCGTTTGAAGGCTTCCGATACGCCGTTCTGTCGAGCCTTAGAGTCATTGTGGCGTAGGGGAAAAGGGAAATTTTGGAAGTAGGAGTTGGCAAACCTGGGGTTCTGCACCACCTCACTGGCGAGGGGTCCAAATTTTCCCATTTCCCAGCACCACACTGTATTTTCTGTTCTTGTTTCTGCAAGTCGTGTATATTACAGTCTAACCACTGCCCTTCTATGTCCGGTTGAGGTGAAGATGTTTACAGCTTGCACAGTGAGAGGTGCCTCAAAAGTCATTAAGTTACGAGCTGAAAAAACCTGAAGTTTAAGTTCCTAAACTACAACCGGTACAAAAGTATTGCTTGATTTAAAAAAAAGGTAGAAAGTTGCAGCTCTTGCACTCGTGGCAGGGAAAGTGGGGGGAAGGGAAGCAGCTTATCGCACCCTGAAATTCTAAAGAAGCAGCAGACGCAGATACTCACACCCACCTCAGACACTTGCTAGACCCTGACTAGACGTCCCTGCAGCTGGTCGTAAAGAAATAACTACAGCCTTTGCTCAGCTTCCTACCCATGATGCCTCTGCACCGGCCTGAGAGAATACTGAACTTCCCGTTTCTGGGAACTCAAAAAGGCAGAAAGTTTAAAAAAAAATAATTAAATAAAACAAATTCCCTCATGAACCTGAGAGCAGGAGAGAACGCAAATATAGGAAGAGAACGAATGAACGAAGGAAGGAATGCAAATAAAGACGGGGAAAACCAGTGAAACACCGAACGAATTTCAGTCAACCTCCATGGCCCCGCCCGGTCCGTCGTGATTAGTGGAGGAAGTGGGGAGATTTTCAGGAGAAGGGAGGACGGGGTGCCGGATCTTGTCTTGGCGCTGGTAGAAGAGAAGGTAGGCAGCGTTGGTCTGAAAACACAAACACACACTGATCAGGTTCGATGATCCGTTTCCTGTTAAGTCAAGTCAAGTTTATTTGTATTGCGCTTTTCACAACAGACATTGTCTCAAAGCAGCTTTACAGAAAACAACAGTGAAGGTGAATGGTGTGTATTTATCCCTGATGAGCAGCCGTGGCAACTGTGGCAAGGAAAAACTCTCTTAGATGTTATGAGGAAGAAACCTTGAGAGGAACCAGACTCAAAAGGGGAACCCATCCTCATTTGGGTGACATCAAGAGTTTGATCATAAATCCTGTCCTCAAGGTTACACTTTTTTTTTTTTTCACTTTAAAATTCAATACTTTTCCAGATTTTAAAGACCGTATTTAACATCTGACATGATGAGTTTAAATTCCTATTTTTTATGAGCGGAAGGTTGTAGCTACTGCAGCGTATAGAAATTACCACAAACCACATTCCACACACAGCATTCTATTAAAACTGCAATTCCAAAAACAGCGCCATGTTGATCATTTATAAGTGTCATTTTTACAACCTTCAATTCTACAGCAGCAGAACTCCATTAACAAAAACACCTTTTGACGATTTCCACACGAATACGTTGACGTATTTTCCTCTCCGTTTTTGCCCTTTTTTTCTCTCTCTCCGTTTTTTGGCCTTCCGATGTGAGCGTTTTCAGACGATTCCGTGTGAATGAACAACTTTTGGGAAACGACCGAAAGCAAAAGTGTGGACGCGGAAAGGTTTTGGATGAAAAAACGGCATTTCTGAATTTATCAAGATTTATCCAGAAAGTCCTTTTTTTTTTTTTTTACCAACTAATTATATAAACTACAACTAAACTACATTATATAAACAGAGTACAGTAATAGTATGGAAACACAAATATTTTGCAATATTCTGTGTTCTTTTTAACCCCCCGCATAATAATCCAGACCTGGAAATCACTCGAATCAAATTCCATACTTTTTCATACTTTTCCAAAATGTGTATGAACCCCGTGTCCTGCTACTGATCCTAAACTGGGGAAAAACACAAATGGTTCTGAAGGTATGAAGGTCGGTGCTCCCTGTGACTGTGCGTACAGCCTCGTGCTGCCATCTGTTGGCGTGCTACAAAACTAGTCTTGAAACCTTTTGATATCGCCTCGTACTAAGAACCTACAATTGTTATGTTTTTTTTTTTTTTTTTATGAACATATTGAAGAATTGCAGAATTAAAATTTTTTTTTATTGCAGACAAGAATGTGACTAAAAATTCAGAATTTCAAAAGATCATACCCAGGTTACATTTATGTGAAAAGGAAGTTGTTACAGCCAATCAAAATGAAGAATTCAATTCATATGGAAATGGAATAGAAACAAATGGAATGGGTGATTCTTACCACAATTTGTTCTTCCTTGGCGTAGGTCACCTTACTATCGTCAAAATAATACCACTGGCCGTTGTCCTTGTTCCGAGCGTAGCTGGTATCTGTGTAAAAGATGCAAAAAGAAACATAGGATTGTAAAACGGCTGCTTTTTTAACAGTCAGTCGTCTGATATTTATTCAGGAACACATGAAGAACGCTAAAAATGTTCTATAAAGCATTGGTTCAGGCAAACACCAGGAAAGAACCTGAGGTCGGCACTGATAGTTGATTGCTGAAACCGTCGGCTATCGGCAAAAATCCATACCGATAGTTTTTCCGGGCCGCTGTCATTATGAGAGCGGCCTCTAGAGGCGAATCACTGACACCACGTGCTGTGTGTTTTTACGTGTGAGATTGCGTGCTGCACGGAGAGCGTGATATTATATTTATTATATATAATGAATTAATTAATTTATTCATATTTACATAATTTTCATAATTCAGTAGTATTTTTGCTTCCTCGAAAAGCAAAGATTTATATAACAGCAAATGGCTGACTATAAAGCAGACTAAAAGCATGCATAAATTTTACGGTTAGGTGTCCACTAACTTTTGCCCCGTATAGTGTTTATAAACAGAAGAGAAACGTACAGTGTCCGTCTCTGAGGCCTCCATAGTGGTTAGACACAGCGATGAGGTCGTACGTGCTGGGAGGCTCCGAGTCGGTTCCTGTCTTCTTCAAAAGGAAGTTGGAGAAGTCCAGCTTTCTAAAAAAAAAAAAATAAAAACAAAGAGAAAGACTTCAGGTTCCACATTTTTTCACGACTTCAATGACAGCAGCAAGATAACACGTGTAAAAGGGCTACGAAAACGGGGAGTCGTTGAAAATATTGCAAAAAAGATGCTGTTTTAAAAGGAATGAGGAGGAAAGAAATTTGGCAAATAACAGATTAACAGCAGAGACTTGCTTTTGTTATTATTACTTTTTTTTATATATTTTTAAACGCAATAGCGTTTTTTTTTACATATTTCTATATTAATATATCCATTAAAAAAAAAACATTTTGTGCATGTACGCATTGTTTAGTACAGTATATTATTTAGACAAGACACGAGTAATGTCGTTACATTTACATTTCTCTCGTTCATAATTAGCAACTTTGCGGTTAAGGGCCATCCTCAGGGGCCCAGGAGTGGCAGCTTGGCGTCGCTGGCATTTGAACTCATGATCTTTTGATCCAGTGTCCAATTTCTTAACCACAAAGTTACCACCTCCACACGTAGTTGGGACATGGTGGTGCTGAAAGGTAGTAGGTCACTGGCCAGACGGTTGATCAGACGGTTATGGGTTCAAATCCCAGCACCACCCAGCTACAGCTGGCCCTTGATCAAGGCGAGTTTTGAAGCTTGTATATGCGTGGCCTGGTAGCCAATCTACACTGATTGCATGACTTTCATACGGAAGAGCAGAGACTACTTTATGCATACTAAATTATTTTCAGCTTCCAGTCCACTGCTATAACGAGAGCGGCCTCTAGAGGCGAATCACTGACACCACGTGCTGTTTGGTCTTACGCGCTTAATGAAGAGTGCTTTATTATATATTTGTTCATTACAATTAATTAATTCATTATTTAAATATGCAATAACATTTATTAATGAAAATATTCACATTTATTTCCTGTACTGAAATCAAAGAACCGTGCTAATCATGTTCAGTACTATTTTACACGGAGTTTAAAAACACAAGGGATTTTAGGTTCATTGTCCAACTCCTGTAGTTCCTAAATACAACTCAGTTATCAGTTACAAACAGAGAACAAATGTTCATAAACACGCTCGAGCCGTTTTCATGCTTTGGCTTCCTCCTGAGTCACATACACGTTTCCAAAATTCATTAGAGATAAAAAAATTATTATTATTTTTGTAATTGTAATATTATGTTTTGGAGAATTTAAAGAGCGTTTCACATTAAAAGGCAAAACCAACCGGAGAGGGAATTCGACGATGGTGTCCAGCTTCTCCCGGGAATATTTTGTATAGGAGAAGCGTTTCAGGTGGATGATGAGGACCTCAGGAAGAGACCAGAGATCCAACTTCTTAGTGGCGAGCTGGTGCTTTTTACATGTTGGGCAGTACCTACAGAGCATCAGCATACCAAGTTTATCTTTCTGACATAATCAGTGCCCTGGGTTTAGTACATACATTATATGGAGGAAAGTATTGGGACACCTGAATTTTCCAGCAGCCATATGCAGTTCTTCACTAAAATGTTCAGAATTGTACAAGACATATAAGAAGTTCTGGAACTTGGAGACCCAAACCTGTTCCAGCATGACAATGCCCCTGTGCACAAAGCCAGCTCCATGAATACATAGATTGGAGCAGAAGATCTCCTGCTATAGAGCTCTGTATGTGAATACACCCCAGGCCTCCTCACCTCACCTACATCAGTACCTGACTGGGTGAATGAGTTCCACAAAATCTAGTAGAACATCTTCCCAGAAGAGTGGAGGTTATTATAACAGCAGACAGGGAACTAAATGTGGATTGGGTTATACAATCTTATCAGGTGTCCACAAACTTTTGGCCATATAGTGTATAGTGAATTCAATAATATCTTCCACTGCTTATGTGTTTAAGCACTAACGTGTAAAGCGCATTACCAGGGATTTTCATCCTCGAGCGTCTCCATGTTGGTGAAGAGTCCGATACACTCCTGCAGATGGACTGTGGTCTGCTGCATCGGGACGTCCATGCTCTTGTCCTTTACGTATTTCTACACAAACAAATACAATTCAAAATCCTGAGAAAGTTCTCCCGTTGTACAGACATACAAAGTGAAAACTCTGAGCTTTTTATCTGCATTTTTACGTTTTACAGACTCCAAAAAAGAAAAAGAAAATCTTCATGAGAAGTGTCCATGAAGTTCCTCAATTGTAAACAACCAAAAATCCATACCGATAGTTTTTCCGGCTTCCGGTCTGCCGTCATTACGAGAGCGGCCCCTAGAGGCGAATCACTGTTTGTTTTTGCAGGCGAGACTGCGTGCTGCACGGAGAGCGCTATATTATATTTATTATTTATAGTTCAACTATTTAAGTATATTTATTAATGAATATATATATTTATTTTAGTAAATTTCATGAGTCATGATTTTTTATTTCTTGTGTTTGCAATTGAGTTCAGTACTATTTTACATGGAGTCTTTCGTTGTTTTTTTAATCCAGTATCTATTTTAAAGTAATTATCAGTTGATTAATCGGGTTTTGGCGAGTACGATCCGACCTCACTATCGTTAACATCCACTAACCATCGACACCTAATTCATTACGCACTTTAAAATTCAGGTTCAGTTCTGGATTGGTGATAATTTTATTATAAAATCTTACCTCAGCCTCAGTGTCATTGTAATATTTCTTTTTCATGTCCGGGTCCCAGTCGATGGCCACATACAACTGAGCTGTGAAGTGACAAAATAGAATATTACACCACTGTTATAATCATGTAGTCCCTCCATACCTCCATCCTCTACCACTGATTTCCCTCCATCCTCTACCACTGATCCCTCTATATTCTACTATTAATCCCTCCATCTTCTACCACTGATCCCCCCATCTTCTACTATTAATCCCTCCATCTTCTACCACTGATCCCCCCATCTTCTACTATTAATCCCTCCATTCTCTACCACTGATCTCCCTCCATCCTCTACCACTGATCTCCCTCCATCCTCTACCACTGATCCCCCCATCTTCTACTATTAACCCCTCCATCTTCTACCACTGATCCCCCATCTTCTACTATTAATCCCTCCATTCTCTACCACTGATCTCCCTCCATCCTCTACCACTGATCCCCCCATCTTCTACTATTAATCCCTCCATTCTCTACCACTGATTTCAATCCATCCTCTACCACCGATCCCTTCATCCTCTGCCACCGATCTCTCCATCCTCTGCCACCGATCCCTCCATCCTCTACCACCGATCCCTCAATCCTCTTCCACGAATATATTACAAAGTATTAATACACAAAAATCTCCGTATAGCTAAAACACACAGGGACCCAGGGTAGAACCGCAGTAGAATATCCTGAAGGTGACTCACTGCTGAAAGGAAGATCGCTGTTCCCGTCCCCGGTACTTCGGTCCATGGTGCCGTTGGAGTTCACGGCCTGTATAGTGAAGAGCAGCTTCTTTCTTTTCTCAGCACAACGCCGTCTACTCTTCATCCTTTTATTCGCCTGAGCGACGGCTTTACCGTTCTCTCCGTCATCCTCTTCTTCGTCTTCCTCCTCCTTTTTCCCTGGAGTCTCCGCTGCAGCAGCCTGCTCCCCATCGACTGCATCTTGGGAGTTGTCATCCTTGCCGCCGCATGCCAATTGGCCCTCGTCCGTGCCACCGCATGCCAATTGGCCCTCGTCCGTGCCGCCTCCACCGCTGTTCGATTCCTCCTCCCCTTCTTCTACTTTCTCCTTCCCTTCTGGATGGATGCTGTTCTGCTGAGAAGGCTCTTCTGTTTTGGATGTTCCTGCCTCCTCAGACTCTTCTTCAGCCTCATCTGTGTGGAAATGAAGAAAGAAAGATGACCAAAGATAAACATGGATTACATCAAATATTAGAGAAAATAAAGACTTTACCTCCACTGAGTCCATTGGTCTGGTTTTTGTATATTTCTTCTTCATCATCATTCTCTTCGCTACAATTTTCCTCTTCCTCCTCCACTTCTTCTGTGGGGTCTGGCTGACGCACGTATCGACTGGAAAAAGGACACTGAGCTATTACACCCTTACACCCTGTTATAAGACTCTCTGAAGCCTTAATTAAGGCAGAATTGACTGCATGACATCTGAAACAGGTCTTTCAAGGTTTCATCCTCGGGTTTTTCCATCACCGCTCTGACATCTGACTACTTCAACAGCAACCCAGGAATCTATACAGCTGTTCTGTACCTTCTATAGAGGGACAGATGAAGAGGAGGACAGAGAGTGAGACAGTAAGAATAAGATAGAGGTGCAAAGAGAAAAGAGAGACAGAGAGAGTGAAAGACAAAAGCGAGGGAAAGATGAGAAAACAGGAGAAAGGAGTATAGCATAAGAGAGCAAGAGAAAGACATAAGGACAAAGGGGGGAGAGAAAGAGAGAGAGAGAGAGAGAGAGAGAGAGAGAGAGAGAGAGAGAGTGTAAGAGAGAGATAGTGTAAAAGAGAGAGACCGACAGAGAGAGAGGGGGGAATGAGACAGTAAGAGAGAGAGAGAGAGATAGAGAAAGAGAGAAGGGGGGAACACAAAAAAGAGACAGAAGGAAAGAAGGAAAGACATTAATACAGTAAGAGGGAGACATATGGAGTTAGAATAGACAGACTGAAAGACTGAAAGAAAGACTGAAAGAAAGAAAGAAAGAAAGAAAGATAGAAAGGGAGACAGAGACAGAAAAGCGAGAGCAATAGGGAGAAGGGGGCAGAGAGTGACACAAAGGGACAGCGATGTGAGAGAAAGACAAAGGGAGAGGGTGACAAAGAGACAGAGGGACAGACAGAAGAAAAAAGGCGGAAAATACAAGTGATAGACAAAAGAAAGGGAGAAAGGGAAAGAGAAGATAAGAAGAAAGAGTGAAACAGCGAGACAGGGGGACAGGACACTTTGCCCCAACTTGTCACTTCTGGATTCAAAATAACTAAATAAATGAGTGAATGAGTTAAAGTGTGGGGATTTGATCAGGTCTTTATTGAGAAGGTCCTGGTGGACTGCTCGGTGCTCTTCAGCCTCGGGGGATCATGCGTTGGTACTCACGCCAGGCGCTGGAGAAAGAGCTGGTAGAGGGCGTCTCTGGTGCACTGTGCCCAGGGCAGTGCCATCAGCAGCGGGTGGCCGAACAGTGACGTGCTGTAGTTGTTGCCCCCTGAGCCGTAGTCTCTGTAGTGGGAGCGTTCGCGCATGTACACGGCCAGCAGAACCTCTTCATCCTCCTCCTCCACCTGATCCGCAGTGCTCCTGCTGCTGCTGTTCAGCTCGTACCTGCGCAAACGAACCAGACGCGGTTTACTATTACTGACTGTTTGGTCGGAAGTATTGGGACACTTGACTTCTCCAGTCATATGTGGCTCTTCTCCAAACTGTTCCCAGAAAAACAAAGGCACACAATTGTGCCAAAGGAGGAGAAGGACAGAAGGAAGACGTCTACAGAGACATCAAGGAAAGAAGAAGTGGAGGTTTGTACTTTAAATTTTGGTACTATGACTGTTAAAGAGAGAGAGGTGTCCGATATGATGGAGCAGAACATTCAAAGGTGTCCTGTACAATCATGTGCCTCCAACTTTCTGTAACAGTTTTTGGAAGAAGAACATCATCGTATGGCTGGGCTGGAGAAAGCTAGATGTCCCAATACTTTTGGCCACACAGTGTAGCAATAAATGGAGAAATACGTATCAGTACTAAGTCAGTGTTAATCCAAATGACCCCGAGGAACTCAACATTATCACCATGCTCAGGCCAAACCTGCGAAAACAGATGAAACGCACACTTACACGAAGATGTCGTCTCTGTCCAGGATCAGGCTGAGGGACTCGTCAGCGTGATAGATCCTGTAGAAGCGATGGTTAAATACATCCGCCACTACCATCTGATTTAGGAGAGGGGAGAAAAAATGGCATTGATATTTACTTTGGCTCGGCGTACGCACACACACACATACAGCTTAGATCAGACGGAAAATGCAGGTTGTGTCTCTCACCTTCTCTGCAGAGATATTGGTAGCTTGAGACATAGCGGTGCATAAATCCATCACTCGACCAGCTTTAGGGACCACCACTCTGTACTGCAGAGAGAGAGAGAGAGAGAGAGAGAGAGAGAGGGAGAGAAAGACAAGAGGGACAAAGAGTGAGACAGCATTTGAAACAAAAAGGGACAAAAGATAGAGTGGCAGTAGGAGAGACGAGAAAGTACACAAAAAGGGAAGATAAGAACGAGAAACAGAGGGAAAAGGTTGTGAGATGGAGAAAAGAGAGTGAGACATTAAGAGAGATGTAATGAGAGAGAAGAGACAGAGTGAGACAAATAAAGACAGTGGGACAAAAAAAGAGATAGTGAGACAGTAAGAGACAGAGAAGAGAGAGCGAGACAGTAGGAGAGAGAAGAATTTGATAAACAAGAGACACAGAAAGACAGTAAGAGAGACAGTTAGACAGTTAGACATAGTGAGAGAGAGGATACAGTAAGACAGTAAGAGAGATGTGGTGAGATACAGACGAGACATAGTGAGACAGAAGGAGATGTAGTGAGACAGAAGAGACAGTGAGACAGAAATAGAGATGCAAGACAGAAGAGACAGTGATAGAGATGTAGGGAGAGAGATGAGACAGAGAGAGAAAGAGAGATGTAGTGAGACAGAGATAGGACAGTGAGGCAGAAAGAGAGATGTAGTGAGAGAGAAAGGGAGATGTAGTGAGAGAGAAAGAGAGATGTAGTGACAGAGAAATAGAGATGTAGTGAGACAGAGAAGAGACAGAAAGAGAGATGTAGTGAGAGAGAGAGAGAGAGAGAGAGAAAGAGAGATGTAGTGAGAGAAAAAGAGAGATGTAGTGAGAGAAAAAGAGAGATGTAGTGAGAGAAAAAGAGAGATGTAGTGAGAGAAAAAGAGAGATGTAGTGAGAGAAAAAGAGAGATGTAGTGAGAGAAAAAGAGAGATGTAGTGAGAGAAAAAGAGAGATGTAGTGAGAGAAAAAGAGAGATGTAGTGAGAGAGAAAAGACAGAAAGAGTCAGTGGCTCTTTAATCAGGTCCAGTGTTAAAAGTGGGGTAAAACAGGGGCAAACACGGCCCTCTGGACCACATGACGCTTACCTGAACAGGTTTGGCCAGAGGGTCAAGAGAAACAAAGAACACCTCCATGACCCTCTCCTTGCTCACGGGTAAGGGAACGCTCAAGTAGCAGAAAGGGTCAAAGGTCACAGACACCTTGCTGCACTCAGGGCAGACCAGCGTGGATTTGAAGAGACCATGAAATGTGTCCACGATCACGGAATCGTTCCGTCGCCTGTGGTTACACCACGCCTCCTCCGCCACTTCCTGTACAACGGACAAGAACCAAAGTGCTTTCTAAACATCTCATTTCACATTTAATCTTCATATGCTATTATTATAAGCTCCACTGTTCTGGAAAGATGTTCCACTAGATTTTCCTGCTAAAGGGTTTATAGCTCTATAGCAGGAGATCTTCCACTCCAACCTGTGGACAGCATATCTTCATGTACCTGTCTTTGTGCATAGGAGCCTTGTCATACTGGAATAGTTTTGGGTCTCCTAGTTCATTCAAGTGATGGGAAAACTTCTGCATCAGGTACAGTTGTGTGCCTCCAACTTTGTGGTCACAACTTGGAGAAGAACCTCATAAGCCATGAGAAAGTCAAGGTGTTCCAATTCTATACACACTTCAGCAAATGTTTGGCGTAATGCATTCTAAACGGCCCTAATCACTAGAGGTCGATTGATTCATTGGTTTCACTGATTACTTGGCGCCGAAAGTTGGAGCTATCTGCAAAAATCCATACCGATAGTTTTTCCGGGTTATGAGTACAAGAGTGGCCTCTAGAGGCGAATCGCAAGACTGCGCACAGTTTATTTGAAGTGTCTTTTTTTTCCCATTAATTTTGGATGGAACTGTTTTTATTTATTTGGAGTATTTCATTTTAAAGGCATGTCTTATTTTTCATAATATTTATTAATATAATAAATATATTGAAATTTATTTTGTTTAATACTTTTTCTTTTTTTTGATAAAGTTTGAATTTTTTATCCGGTACCCATTTAAAAAACTATCACACTAAGACACTTTAAAACTGGACTACTGTTAATATCGCTGTCATACATAAACATGTCCTCATACACGTGACGAACTGATCTGCATGTCCCTGTGCTCTGTTTCGAGTCAGTACCTGGTCTGGTCTTCCGTCGGCGTCCTTGAGCTCAATGTACTCTTTGTTCTTGACGCGGTTCAGGTCCTCGTGCAGGCCGTCCAGCAGAAAGGACAGAAGCTCCTGGGAGTCGTGCTGTTGGTAACCCAGGAACTGGGACGCAAAATGGCCCACCTTGGTCTGTGCGCGCGCACACACACACACACACACACACACACACACACACACAGGTTATGCTCCAATTTTTATTGTGCATTAATATTATGCTGGAAGCTTCTGTCAGAGCTGCTGTTACAGAAGATGAAGATAATGAAGATATTCTCAGGATAGATGATGTTTGATCTCTCCTCACTTTAAAAACACGCGGCACTACGGAATAGTGTCTCCCCGACCACATTTGCTTGATGACGTCGGCGTAGGCCTCGGCGATTTCGCCCTTCATGCCCAGAGGGTTGGTGAAGTTCAGCTGGTCCAGGTACAGGTTCTTCAGGAAGTACTCGGTCAGCGGGGGCGTGTTGCTCAGACACTGTGAAGATCACAGTTAGCACCAGAGTTTACTTCTCAGCATGACAACGTTCCTGTTGATGTATTTGATGATCACATACCTGTAGAGCAGAGTTCATGAAGCAAGTGTTGCCCAGGTTAGTGAGACCACACACTCCAGGCTGCCCTCGGAACGTGTCCTGGTCCTCCGTGGATCTACTCCTGAAAGCGTGCAACCACAAGATTACGAGGACAGGTCAGAAAAAATGTTGCAGGTATAGAAATTAGTCCATCTTTGACACCTGATATTATAATTATAATTTTAAATTAACATTTTTTATTTAAATTTTTATATTTAAATTTAAATATAATAATAAATTATAACTGTATATAATTCTAGATTCTTGTCTATTATCTTGGGTACGGTTGTATATGCCAAATACATAAATCTCACATATACAGCACACATACACTGTCACACTATATGTCAAAAGTATTTGGACACCCGACTTTTCCAGGCCAGATGTTTTTCTTCCTCACACTGTTACCCCACACAATTTTATAGCATGTGGAGGCATGAATTTCTTCCCTTCAATTGAACTAGGAGACCCAAACCAGTTCAGGCATGACAATGCCCCTGTGCACAAAGCCAGCTGATGGTTTACGTCGGTTGGATATGGTGGAAGATCTCCTGCTCCTGATCTCCTCCAACCCGAACACCTTTGGGATGAATTGAAGGTTTAGCAAATATGTGAAATGGGAACTTACGGTCAAACGTTTGTAGTGTTTATATACAGTGGTGTGAAAAAATGTTTGCCCCCTTCCTGATTTTCTTAGATTTTTTTTTTGCATGTTTGTCACACTTCATTGCTTCAGATCGTCAAACTAATTTAAATATTAGTAAAAGATAACACAAGTGAACACGACATGCAGCTTTTCAATGGATGTTTTTTATTATTATGGGAAAACAAAATACAAAACTACACGGCCCTGTGTGGAAAAACTGTGGTTGATCACACCCGAGTTAAATTTCTTCAGCCACACCCAGGCCTGATTACTGCCACACCTGTTCACAATCAAGAAATCTCTTAAATAGGATCCAGAGTGACAACGTGAAGTAGACCAAAAGATCCTCAAAAGCTAGACATCACGCCGAGATCCATAGAAATTCAGAAACAAATGAGAAAGAAAGTAATTGAGATCTATCAGTCTGGAAAAGGTGTTACCTTTTACTAATATTTAAATTAGTTTGATGATCTGAAACATTAAAGTGTGACAAACATGCAAAAAAAAAACCCCCCAAAAAATCAGGACACTTTTTCACACCACTGTACATGACTTAAAAAGCTTATTTAATGACCTCGACTCTTCTGGAAAGATGTTCCTCGAGATGTTGGAGTGTGGTTGTGGAGATTTGTGGAGATTTATTGTCAGTTAGTAATGTCAGGTGGGTGAGGAGGCCTGGGGTTCATCAGCATGGAAGAAAATCCTCCCAAATATCCCCAATGGGGTCAGAGCACTATAGTTTCAGATCTTCCACGCCAATCCATGTAAAGCAGATCTTCTAAACCGGCTTTGTGCGCAGGGGCAACGGTTTCATTTGACCACATCCGAAGGCATCCTTCCATCTTTGTGCTAACAGTTTGTTAAAGAACGACATATGGCTGGAAAAGTCGGGTGTCCCAATACTTTTGCCCATACAGTGTACAGCTTGGGACAGTGTAAAACAATGCGGATTCCACAGTGTGGGTCTCGACACAGGTTCACTCACATGATCTGCGGTCTAGAGCTGGGCCATGTGCCATCTGCATTCCTCATCTCCATGATCACTGTCTGTAGAATAGGCAGAGCATGTTATAACACACACACACACACACACACACACACACACACACACACACACACACACACACACACACACACACACACACACACACACACACACACACACACACCACCTCAGAGCTTCAAATCTCCACATCATCTCCTTATAGAAACATTCTCAATGTTACTAAATTACATGTTCATGTCAGTGCAAGATCCTGGTCCTCACAAGAACAATAAGAGAAAACAGTGTCTCTGTGTGTGTGTGTGTGTGTGTGTGTGTGTGTGTGTGTGTGTGTGTGTGAGAGAGAGTTTACCATTCCCGTGCTCAGACAGGCATCCAGGACAGTCATGTGGATGTTCCGTAGCCTCTCGCAGTTGTTATCAGAGCTTTTTATCCATAGCCGTGGTTCAGCGTCCTCTGTTACCTCAAACTCTTTTTGTATTACCTTCTGAATGCTGACTGAAACACACACACACACACACACACACACACACACACACACACACACACACACCACAACGAGGTCACCCTCAATTGCGCCACACATCAATAGTCACCCCAATATCACAGAAGCGGGAGTGGTTAGGGTATTGGACTTGAAGGTTGTAAGCTCAAATCACAACCTCACCAAGCTACCTGGGCCCCTGAGCAAGGCCCTTAATCCCATAGCTGCTCAGTTGTATTATGGGGGAGGTGTCACCTCAAAGATCAAGGCTCCGGGTTACTGATCAAAAGGTCAGGAGTTCAAGCCCTGGTATTGCTAAGCTGCCACTCTTGGGGCCCCTGAGCAAGGCCCTTGACTCCAAAGAATTTTGCCGTGCTCTAAAGTACATCTGACAAGTATTAAGCACCTTTCTTTCCTTTTCACCATTCTTAAATATTTTGGGGAGGTTGTAGCTTTGTGGTAAAAGCATTGGACTTTGGATCCAAAAGGTCAAATCCCAGCTACATCAAACTGCCACTCTTGGGCCCCGGAGCAAGGCCCTTAACCCCATAACTGCTCAGTTGTATAAATGAGATAAATGTAAATGCAAAGCCCTCGAGCAAAGCCCTTAACCCTCAGTTGTAAGTCTCTCTGGATAAATTAAGGTCAGTTACTCACGTATGGTGTCTGCTCGGCTGAACTGGCCCGTTACTGCATTGTCCATATCGCTGTGCAGACACAGGAACAGTTCCACAGGGTAGATCTCGACTTTCAGGGTGCTGGGAAGATCAATGACCTGCGGAAAATACAAAGAAAATTCGGAATCCATAAATCAAACCAATCCCCCAAGAGTGGACTCGAGATGTTCGAGTCTAGTGTTAGAAATGAGAGGATATTACATTAAAACGGAAAGTCATGAGTTTGATATGTTTATATTTGATAATGTAGATCGATTTCTCGTCTAAACTGTTTCTTGAGCGCGTTCACTCAGGCTATGTGAATACGCCGTATCGCAACACTACGGAGACCGAGGCGTGTCCTGAGAGTCACACAGATTCAGATTAACATGGCAGAGGTAGAGCTGTAACTTCCTGCAGACACAACGGGAAAAGAACGTCTGCGTTTATTTCATCTTTTTTTCTTTTGCACTACAAAAGGTGTGTGTGTGTGTGTGTGTGTGTGTGTGTGTGTGTGTGTGTGTGTAAAAGGGGCCGTGTGTTAGAAGTCAGAAGGCAATAAATGTACACACACACACACACACACACACACAGGTTAAAGTATCAAAAATTTATATCTGATTAGAATTTTTTTTTTTTAAAGATAGCAAAGCATGCAGCACAGTGAGCACATTTTACTTTCATTTTTACTTTGCATCTTACTTTCCTTTCCAGAGCAGGCTGGTCCTCCACCTTGCCGTACCATGAGAGCAGCTTGCGCCAGGCTTCTGCTGGCACCAGGATGAAGTCCTCGCCCTCTGCCAGCCTCTCTTTCAACCTGTACGAGTCCAAATCTGCATCACACACACACACACACACACACACACACACACACACACACACACACACACACACACACACACACACACACACACACACACACACACACAGTAAAACATCCTCCATATAGAACATGTGTATAAATATCATAAAAAAAGGAATGAGTAAGGCAATATAAAGCGAATGAGAGAAAAGAAGAAGAGAGAGACGGAGGAAACATGAGGGAAGAGAAACTTGTGGCGAATAAGCTTCCATTTCTTCCCATAATTGTACATCGGATCTATATCTCTACACACACACCAGCTGGCCATTCGTCTGCCCTTTTTACACTTCCTGGTGTCAGGACTCACCATCGAACAGCTCTGTATTATCGATGCCCCCAGGGAATGACGGAGAGTTCTGATCGCCACTCTTCATGTACTCGCTCCACAACCCGTACCACCGTCGGCCCACCAGATACCTGTGAAACAGAGCCATCATCATCAAGGACGTTCAAATCTGTGAGTCCAGGATAGCTCGACATTTATCGGCCTGTGTTGAAATAAAATACATTTAAAAAAAAAAAAAACAGACCAGTCATGAACACATTTGCCTGTACTGAAGGAAAAATTCTTAGTTTACTCCAAAAATTTCATTCCCAAAAAGCTGAAAGAAATCTATTTTATAAAATTCATCTCATTTTCGGAATTTGCCTACAAATTTTCTCTCAGTCCCCAAAAACTCAAGTCAAAATCCACAAATAAACCAGACTAAAGAAAAGTCACAGCTCGTATACAAATATAGACATGTAACATTTATATAAAAGTGACAGCTCAGTGGATAAGATGTTGGACTTCTGCTTCGGAAGGTCATTGGTTCAAATCCCAGCACAACCAAGCTGCCAGTGCCTTAGGTAAGGCTCTTAACCCCTAAACTGCTCAACCGTACACATGAGATAATTGGACGTTATAAGGGGAGGTGGTAGCTTCTGAGCAGAAGGTTGTGAGTTCGAATCTCCTCACCACCAAGCTGTCAGTTGTGGGACATTTAAACGAGGCCCTGAACTGCTCAGTTGCATAAATAAGATCATTGTAAATCACTCTGGAAAAGTCCGTCTGCCAAATGTTTATTTAATTATTATAATAATTTTTTCTTTCTTCCTCCATCACCATCACCCGGCTTGTTTTTCCTCTCCAACGCGTACGTTCTGCGCTCCTCAGAGCATGTGAGGGTGTTTGTAGAGTCACACCCGTGTAACTCTCGCAGGTTTCATTTCATTTTCTTTTCTTCGACTGGAAGTGAAAGCTCAAAAAGAAGCAAAAAAAAAGGGGGGGGGGGGAATTGCTTTGTTCACTGCATTATTATTAGATTTTCTCAAGTCTTTTCTTTAATGCTACGAAGCAAATCAACCAGCATGCCGGTATCTCTCAGGAGTGACAGGTATGTTTATCCAATCCAGGTGTGCACAGATGCTTGGACATTAGACTATTTTCCCTGGTTGCCAGATTGAGTCATTAGAAGCAGAAGGAAAAACAGCCTGATATTCCACGTATACATTTACATGGCATGGGTGTGTTTGTGAAAGCAGTATCATTCTCACAAACCAATTGCACCATCATGAAACTACAAAGGCGCACACACAAACACCTCACACACCGTAATTCATCAGAACGGACAGGAGGTTTCTTCCAGTACAGTATGTGCTTTAGCATGAAAACGAAACTACTCCCGAAACCACTTCAGAAAAGGTGGCACACCTTGGCCTGAAACTCAAAAGTGAAAGTTTGGGAAGATAACAACGCTGCTTCAATGCGATTATCCTTCCACAAACACATGAAATGCTGAATGTGAATAGCCTGCTTATAACACACACAGCTGATGAGATGTCTGGACGATCACTAAGAACCCTAGACATTGTGTATAAAAGGTACAATGATGTCACTCCATAGTACGTACTTCTGTAGAGCTGCAAACCAAAGAGCAAGCAAAACCTGGAACATCATGCTCTTGAAAAAAGTACCTGAAGTCCCTCCAGCATGCATTTTCACTCTATTGTCAAAAGTATTGGGACACCCGACGTTTACAGCCTTACGAAATTGTATAGCACGTCATTGGCTGCGCTTAGCATCACATTTTCCCTTCATCAACCTGTTTCAGCATGACGGTGCACAAAACCAGCTCCATGAAGATCTCCTGCTATAGAGCTCTGACTTCCACCCTATTGAACATGAATGAAAAGGAATGCTGACTCCACTTCAGGCCTCCTCACCTCACACACGCACGCACGCACGCACATCCACGTAGCTGAATGAGCAAAAAATCCAGTGGAACATCTCAGAAGAGCAGAGATTATTCTAACAGCAGTAATATAATTATGTAATATGCTCAATTTAGTGTACTGTAGTATGCTCTATGTAATATGCTCAATGTGGGGTACTGTAGTATGCTCTATGTAATATGCTCAATGTGGGGTACTGTAGTATGCTCTATGTAATATGCTCAATGTGGGGTACTGTAGTATGCTCTATGTAATATGCTCAATGTGGGGTACTGTAGTATGCTCTATGTAATATGTTTTATGTAGGCTACTGTAGTATGCTCTATGTAATATGCTCTATGTAGGGTACTGTAGTATGCTCAATGTGGGGTACTGTAATATGCTCTATGTAATATACTCTATGTATGCTACTGTAGTATGCTCTATGTAATATGCTCAATTTAGTGTACTGTAGTATGCTCTATGTAATATGCTCAATGTGGGGTACTGTAGTATGCTCTATGTAATATGTTTTATGTAGGCTACTGTAGTATGCTCTATGTAATATGCTCTATGTAGGGTACTGTAGTATGCTCTATGTGGGGTACTGTAATATGCTCTATGTAATATACTCTATGTATGCTACTGTAGTATGCTCTATGTGGGGTACTGTAGTATGCTCTATGTAATATGCTCTATGTAATATGCTCTATGTAGGATACTGTAGTATGCTCTATGTAATATGCTCTATGTAGGATACTGTAGTATGCTCTATGTAATATGCTCTATGTAATATGCTCTATGTAATATGCTTAATGTAGGGTACTGTAATATGCTCTATGTAATATGCTCAATGTATGGTACTGAAATATGCTCTATGTAATATGCTCTATGTAGGTTACTGTAGTATGCTCTATGTGGGGTACTGTAGTATGCTCTATGTGGGGTATTGTAATATGCTCTATGTAATATGCTATATGTAGGGTATTGTAATATGCTCTATGTGTGGTACTGTAGTATGCTCTATGTAGGGTACTGTAGTGTGCTCTATGTAATATGCTCTATGTAGGGTATTGCAATATGCTCTATGTAGGGTACTGTAGTATGCGCTATGTAGTATGCTCTATGTAGGGTAATGTCATATGCTCTATGTAATATGCTCTATGTAGGGTACTGTAGTATGCTCTATGTAGTATGCTCTATGTAGGGTAATGTAATATGCTCTATGTAATATGCTCTATGTGGGATACTGTAGTATGAGCTATGTAATATGCTCTATGTAGGGTACTGTAATATGCAAATGTAATATGCTTTATGTAGGGTACTGTAGTATGATCTATGTAATAGGCTCTATGTAGGGTACTGTAGTATGATCTATGTAATAGGCTCCATGTAGGGTAATGTAGTATGCTCTATGTAATAGGCTCTATGTGTGGTACTCTAGTATGCCCTATGTAGAAAGCTCTATGTAGGGTACTGTAATATGCTCTATGTATGGTACTGTAGTATGATCTATGTAATAGGCTCCATTTAGGGTACTGTAATATGCTCTGTAATATACTCTATGGGTGGTACTCTAGTATGCTCCATGTAGGAAGCTCTTTGTAGGGTACTGTAATATGCTCTATGTAGGGTACTGTAATATGCTTATGTAATAGGCTCTATGTAGGGTACTGTAATATGCCCTATGTAGAAAGCTCTTTGTAGGGTACTGTAGTATGCTCTAAGTAATGTCCTCTATATAGAGCAGTTCTATAGGTCTGAGGCAAACATTTGGGACACAAGAAAGCAAATGCTCATTCCTTTACTAGTCTCTATACTCTTTATACTGTAACTCTTTATATAATTGATTCTTAAACTTAAATTATTCACTTCCAATCTACAATATTAATCCAAATCTTTAAAAATTAACGGAATAAGCGTCCTGACAGTTATCACTTTTCAACCAACTTCTTTTTGTACAAACAGAGAAACATATAAGCGGTGAGTTAAAAGGAAAACGAAACCGACATGACAGTAAAACCTAGTTAGCATGCTAGCCAAGTCAGAACCAGTGGCTCTTGTATTAAAGTATATTTAAACACTACAAACATTATTCAAACTTCCAAATCAAATCATTAAACCCAAGTTATAAGCCGTAAAAGGACATTAATTGCGGTGTATAAAGCGAATTGGGTGTTAGATTTGACCTGAATTCCTCTAATGCTACGTCTGTCAGAGCATACTACTCTACCCGTACTACAAAGTATGCCACGCTAGTGCGCAACGCTATAACAACGCATACTACTTAGTACGCTAGTATGGTTGGCGCCAAAGCTGTAGTGCCAGTCTTACCAGCAGTCCCCGAGCCGGAGCTCCTGGTCCCGGATTAAACTCTCGATTTCTTGCCGCTGTGATTCCAGCCCAGGAGGCTCTGTGGCCGCCGCGGTGCTGCTAGAAGCCATGACCATAAGTCATAAATATTTTTTAACAGCTCTAAGAGTCACCCGCTGCATAGAAACACCGGATTGGTATATACCGGAAGCAGGAAGTACATTTTCTATGACAACTTCCTTATTCCAGAAGGCGGGAAGGAGGAGTGTGAGCGATAGGGCGTGGCACGTGTTCCGTATTTCTTGGAACTGATTGCATAAATTAAAACAATGAATTAATTATTGAGTAATTAATAAATGATTTATTCCATTTTTCTTTATTTATAGTTTCACCTCCACTTTTTACTCAGTAATAATAAAAATAAATAATAATAATAATAATAATAACCTGTGCATGTACCTTGTGCAATGACTTTAAAGATGAATCAAATCGAATCAAATTAAATCTAATTAACTGGTTTACACTGAATATCTTTATACCGTCTGTATATAAACTATGTATAACATTTGTACTATTATACGTGCAATAAACCCATCTTATATTGTACATTTATACTGTATATCTCATATTTCTCTACATTTATTGTGCTTTACACGTTTCTTGCATGCGTTCTTAATCTTAATTTTTACCTAAAGACTTTATATATTCGTACTGTAATTCAGTGACAATTCACATTTCAATATTTACATATTTATCCCAGCTATTAGTATTGCACAAGCCAGCGCACTCTTAGTGCCGGTCCCAAGCCCGGATAAATGTGGAGGGTTGTGTTATGAAGGACATCCAGTTTAAAAAATTTACCAAATCAAACGTGCAGATCACAAATCTGAATTTCATACCGGATCGTCGAGACCCTGGTTACCAACGATCACCACAGGTATCGTTAGTCAACAGGGTACTGGTGGAAAGTGGGCTACTGTTGGAGAAAGGAGGAGAAGGAGAGGAGGAAGACGTCCACAGAGAGATCAGAAAAAGGAGAAGTGGTGGAGAATGGAAGTTACTATGTTGGTACTATGACTGATAAAGGGGGAGAGGGAGCTGATATGATGAGAGGAGAAATGTTTTTTGCTAAAAGAAGGAAGAAGAAGGAGGATCATAGGGTGACGTATAAGAGTGGAGGAAGGAGATTGGAGACTGTAAGGTGTTGGCGGGCAGAGGAACCGAGCTGGGAAGGATGTGCTGCAAGTTAGAGCAGTAAAGAATGGAGATGGCAATGTGTTGATTAGTGAGGAGAGTGTGTTGAGAAGATGGAGGGAGTATTTTGAGCAGCGGATGAACGAGGAAAATGAGAGAGAGAGAGAGAGAGAGAGAGAGAGAGAGAGAGAGAGAGAGAGAGAGAGAGAGAGAGGGTTGGATGATGTGGAGATGGTGGAGCAGGAAGTGAAAAGGATTAGTAAGGAGGAAGTGAGAGCAGCGATTAAGAGGATAAAGAGTGGGAAGTCGGTTGGACTAGATGACATGCCAGTGGAAGCGTGGAGACGTTTAGGAGAGATGCAGTGGAGTTTTTAACCAGATTGTTTAAAAGGATTTTGGAAGGTGAGAGGATGCCTGAGGAATGGAGAAGGAGTGTGCTGGTACTGATCTTCAAGAACAAGGGAGATGTGGAGACCTGCAGTAACTACAGAGGAATAAAGTTGATCAGTCACACCATGAAGTTATGGGAAAGAGTAGTGGAAGCCAGGCTGAGAGAAGAGGAGAACATCTGTGAGCAACAGTATGGTTTCATGCAGAGGAAGAGCACCACAGATGCCTTCTTTGCTTTAAGAATGTTGATGGAGAAGTATAGAGAAGGTCAGAAGGAGTTGCATTGTGTGTTTGTGGATTTAGAAAAAGCGTACGACAGGGTGGAGAGAGGAGTTGTGGTATTGTTTGAGGAAGTCAGGTGTGTCAGAGAAGTATGTGAGGGTGGTGCAGGACATGTATGAGGACAGTGTGTGGAGGTAGCTTAGTGGTAAAGGCTTTGGACTCAGGATTTGAAGGTCTGAAATTTGTGCGTTTAAATCCCAGTCATACCAAGCTGGCACTCCTGGGCTCCTAAACAAGGCCCTTAAACCCTTAGCTGCTCAGTTATATGAATGAGATATTTATATTATGGGGACAGTGCATGTAGGACGTTTTGGAGACAAGGTGAGGGAGGTGAGATTGAGATGGTTTGGACATGTGCAGAGGAGGGACATGGGGTATATCAGTAGGAGAATGCTGAGGATGGAGACACCAGGAAGGAGGAAAAGAGGAAGACCAAGGAGGAGGTTTATGGATGTGGTGAGAGAAGACATGCAGGAAGTTGGTGTGAAAGAGGCAGATGTAGAGGACAAGGGTGGTATAGAGACGGATGATCTGCTGTGGCGCCCCCTAGTGGGAGCAGCCGAAAGAAGAAGAAGAAGAAGAAGAAGAAGAAGAAGAAGAGGCTTTACATACTGTACATCATGCTCATATATATATATATATATATATATATATATATATATATATATATATATATATATATATATATATATACAGTGAGGAAAATAAGTATTTGAACACCCTGCTATTTTGCAAGTTCTCCCACTTAGAAATCATGGAGGGGTCTGAAATTTTCATCGTAGGTGCATGTCCACTGTGAGAGACATAATCGAAAAAAAAAAATCCAGAAATCACAATATATGATTTTTAAACTATTTATTTGTATGATACAGCTGCAAATAAGTATTTGAACACCTGTCTATCAGCTAGAATTCTGACCCTCAAAGACCTGTTAGTCTGCCTTTAAAATGTTCACCTCCACTACATTTATTATCCTAAATTAGATTCACCTGTTTGAGGTCGTTAGCTGCATAAAGACACCTGTCCACCCCATACAATCAGTAAGAATCCAACTACTAACATGGCCAAGACCAAAGAGCTGTCCAAAGACACTAGAGACAAAATTGTACACCTCCACAAGGCTGGAAAGGGCTACGGGAAAATTGCCAAGCAGCTTGGTGAAAAAAGGTCCACTGTTAGAGCAATAATTAGAAAATGGAAGAAGCTAAACATGACTGTCAATCTCCCTCGGACTGGGGCTCTATGCAATATCTCACCTCGTAGGGTCTCAATGATCCTAAGGAAGGTGAGAAATCAGCCCAGAACTACACAGGAGGAGCTGGTCAATGACCTGAAAAGAGCTGGGACCACCGTTTCCTAGGTTACTGTTGGTAATACACTAAGACGTCATGGTTTGAAATCATGCATGGCACGGAAGGTTCCCCTGCTTAAACCAGCATATGTCCAGGCACGTCTTAAGTTTGCCAATGACCATTTGGATGATCCGGAGGAGTCATGGGAGAAAGTCATGTGGTCAGATGAGACCAAAATAGAACTTTTGGGTCAGAATTCAACTAAACGTGTTTGGAGGAAGAAGAATGATGAGTACCTTCCCAAGAACACCATCCCTACTGTGAAGCATGGGGGTGGTAGCATCATGCTTTAGGGGTGTTTTTTTGCACATGGGACAGGGCGACTGCACTGTATTAAGGAGAGGATGACCGGGGCGACGTATTGCGAGATTTTGGGGAACAACCTCCTTCCCTCAGTTAGAGCATTGAAGATGGGTCGAGGCTGGGTCTTCCAACATGACAATGACTCAAAGCACACAGCCAGGATAACCAAGGAGTGGCTCTGTAAGAAGCATATCAAGGTTCTGGCGTGGCCTAGCCAGTCTCCAGACCTAAACCCAATAGAGAATCTTTGGAGGGAGCTCAAACTCCGTGTTTCTTAGCAACAGGCCAGAAACCTGACTGATCTAGAGAAGATCTGTGTGGAGGAGTGGGCCAAAATCCCTCCTGCAGTGTGTGCAAACCTGGTGAAAAACTACAGGAAACGTTTGACCTCTGTAATTGCAAACAAAGGCTCCTGTACCAAATATTAACATTGACTTTCTCAGGTGTTTAAATACTTATTTGCAGCTGTATCATACAAATAAATAGTTAAAAAATCATTTATTGTGATTTCGGGATTTATTTTTTTAGATTATGTCTCTCACAGTGGACATGCACCTACGATGACAATTTCAGACTCCTCCATGATTTCTAAGTGGGAGAACTTGCAAAATAGCAGGGTGTTCAAATACTTATTTTCCTCACTGTATATATATACTTAGTGTTCTTGCTCATCTGCCTTTATTTATATGTCATAGCCTTTATATCTATTCATTTGTTTGCACTAAATCATTAATTTTTCACTGCTATGGCCTTTATATTTATTTGTTGTTCAATCAATCAATCAATCTATCTATCTATCTATCTATCTATCTATCTATCTATCTATCTATCTATCTATCTATCTATCTATCTATCTATCTATCTATCTATCTATCTATCATCTACGTAAATTATGTAAATATAATACTATCAGACAGCAGGTGGCGCTGTTTCACCATGCAAATTTCTCTATCCCTTTGGTTTTGACTGTTAGTTCCTTCAAGGCTTGTTTGATTTGCAGTCCTATAAGCACAGCAGCTAAACACCCCAGCATATAAACAGGTCTCATGCAGAACAGTGTGTGTATTTGGGGGTCCAGACAGGCTCGCATCATGCTAATCCATATCCCCCAAAAAATACATAACAGTAAAGAAATAAAGTAGTGCTGAGCACCGAGGCAGAAATGCTGACCTTATAGAAATAAAGCCAAAGCCATGAATTAAACATCAAAAAACAGGAAGTAATGACCAAATATGGAAAGTGCATCAAAATTCTGTATATTCTCCATCCTATATTACCTTTATATATCTCTGTATTCTCTCTATATACTTTTATATTTATAATTTGGGTCCAATGCACATATATTTTATATATAATTGAATAATCCTGCACATATTTCTATATATTGATATATTATATAGACAAAAGTATTGGGACAGCTGACCTTTCCAGGTTCATACGAGGTTCTTGAACTGAAGTATTGGACGTCTTTAGATTAAATTTTCACTCTATTGAATGTAGACCCAAACCTGTTCCAGCATGACAATGCCCCTGTGCACAAAGCCCAAGATTGGAGTGGAGGATCTCCTGCTTCAGAGCTCCAACTCTGATAAACACTGCATTTCGGGATGGATTTCTCACATACCCCAGGCTTTATCACGTCACCTACTGGGTCTGAATGTATATATATCATACATATATAATGTATTAGCAGGAGGTACATTTTATAAAAAAATATGGAAGATGGATGTGTACTGTATATCTTAGAGTCGGTGTGCAAAAATACACAAAAATACACAGTGTACAATGTTTAAAAGAAAAAAAAATGAATATTTGATATTCTGCACTATTCCAAGCACACAATGGAAATATATGTAATATTGATCTACAGTACAGACCAAAAGTTTGGACACACCTTCTCATTCAAAGAGTTTTCTTTATTTTCATGACTATGAAAATTGTAGAGTCACACTGAAGGCATCAAGGGCTATTTGACCAAGAAGGAGAGTGATGGGGTGCTGCGCCAGATGACCTGGCCTCCACAGTCACCGGACCTGAACCCAATCGAGATGGTTTAGGGGCGAGCTGGAGCGCAGAGTGAAGGCAAAAGGGCCAACAAGTGCCAAGCATCTCTCGGGGAACTCCTTCAAGACTGTTGGAAGACCATTTCAGGTGACTACCTCTTGAAGCTCATCAAGAGAATGCCAAGAGTGTGCAAAGCAGTAATCAAAGCAAAAGGTGGCTACTTTGAAGAACCTAGAATATGACATTTTTCAGTTGTTTCACACTTTTTTGTTATGTATATAATTCCATATATAATTCCACATGTGTTCATTCATAGTTTTGATGCCTTCAGTGTGAATCTACAATTTTCATAGTCATGAAAATAAAGAAAACTCTTTGAATGAGAAGGTGTGTCCAAACTTTTGGTCTGATGTAGGAGTAACACTTCATCTAAAAACTCCATTGTGACTTATATAAGAGAGAGAGAGAGAGAGAGAGAGAGAGAGAGAGAGAAAGAGAGAGAGAGAGAGAGAGAGAGAGAGAGAGAGAGAGAGAGAGAGAGAGAGAGAGAGAGAGAGAGAGAAAAAAGGCAGCATCTCATCCTCTTTTAGCTCTTCTCATTAATTGGCCTGTTAGTGATCCATCAGATGACAATCTTTCTCTCCTCCTTCTCGTCTGTCATGTATGTTTAATGCGCTCTATAAGTGGAGCTGCTTTGATTTGAGTCTGTGGTGAGGATGAAACGGCCTGACAGCAGGTCGCACACTCTCTTAATGTGCTTAGAGAGAGAGAGAGAGAGAGAGAGAGAGAGAGAAAGAGAGAGCGAGAGAGAGAGAGAGAGAGAGAGAGAGAGAGAGAGAGAGAGAGAGAGAGAGATAGAGAGATAGAGAGAAAGGGAAGAAAGGGCAGCTGGATGTCAACTCCTTTGTAAAAGTCGTCTTGTTTCGTTCTTACATGCAATAAAATGTAAGTACTAAATGAAACACTTGGGAACATTCTCTTATAGGATAACAAACAAACCTGTATGGAGTCAATCAATCAATCAATCTATCTATCTATCTATCTATCTATCTATCTATCTATCTATCTATCTATCTATCTATCTATCTATCTATCTATCTATCTATCTATCTATCTATCTATCTATCTATCTATCTAAAACATTACTGTACATAATAAGCAATATTAAATCTGATCCAGTACCTATTCAGCATGTTATGGTTTATAAAAGTGCATACATCATAGTTTTACATTTTTCAGCCACTTCCTATGAGGTTGTATAAAAAAAAATGTCGAGATAGTTTTGTTACACGCCAGCAGATGGCAGCACAAGGCTGCATGCACAGTCACAGGGAGCACTGGCCTCCATAAGTCAATGTGAGTATGTGAGTAAGTCAATGTAAGTCTATCTATCTATCTATCTATCTATCTATCTATCTATCTATCTATCTATCTATCTATCTATCTATCTATCTATCTATCTATCTATCTATCTATCTATCTATCTATCTATCTATCTGTACAATGGAAAAAAAAATCAATTCCTCCATCATTTTATTCCCAGTCGTAATTATCAGTCTTTACTACTGATCCCTGTTTACATTAAGCTCCTGTTAAAACTCATTAGAGTATTTGGCAGATGCGTTTATTCAGTGCAACTTACATTTACTCATACAACTGAGCAGCTTTAGGGTTAGGGGGCCTTGCTCAGGGGCCCAGCAATGGCAGCATGGCATGTCTTGGATTTAAACTTATAACCCTCTGATCCAAAGTCCAATGCCTCAACCACTAAGCTGCCCCCTCCCCACTATACTGACACCTCGAAACAATCGTTTACCTTCACCAGCCTTTCTTTATTTTCCCTTTATCTTGAAGTTTGTCACAAAACTCAACAATTATCAAAGTGGAGTAAAAGATCTTGGAGGTCGGAGTGAAAGCTCTTGAGTGGCCTGCTCTGGAGCTCTGAACTCAACCTTATTGAACACGTTTGGGATGAATGTTTTTACACTCACTGCACCCCAGACCTTCTCCACTCACCTCCATCACTACCTGACTTTACTTTAAATCTCTTCAAGATCGAGTGGAACATCTTTCCAGAAGAGTGGAAGTTATTATAAGAGCAAATGGGGACTAATTGTGAAATGGTGATGTTCAATAAGAAGCAGATCTTTAAATCTTGTGGTATCTTTAGAAATTGGTTACCACAAGCCATCAAAATCCACAAATGTCATCGTGGTCCCTGAGTTCAACCCTCCACAGGAATCCTATGTATTTTTAGCATGAAATCAACAAAACCAAGACGTTCCACATGATGCATGATCTGACTGTCCAAGCAGCTCAGAATCTCAGAAACATTTGTTTTCCTCGTGTTGACTATTAAATTGGAATAAATTGAATTG
>NC_139584.1:2440993-2553493 GCF_946808225.1 Silurus aristotelis
GCATTTACATTCATTTATTTATCTTTCTTTCTTTCTTTCTTTCTTTCTTTCTTTCTTTCTTTCTTTCTTTCTTTCTTTCTTTCTTTCTAATGTAAGTATTTTTATTTACTTAATTATTTTTTATTAATAATTAATCAAATTAATAAAAAGGACAAGTGGAAAATTACTCTAAAGATGTTTGCATAGAGATGTAGAAGAAAAAAATGAAGAGAAATTGTAATAAGTAAAGAGCATCTGAGGTCATGAAGATCACCTGGAGTGACCTGTGTGTGTGTATGTGTGTGTGTGTGTGTGTGTGTGTGTGTGTGTGTGTGTGTGTGTGTGTGTGAGTGTGTGTGAGTGTGTACGTGTGTGTGTGTGTGTGCGTGTGTGCGTGTGTGTGTGTGTGTGTGTGTGTGTGTGTGTGAGTGTGTGTGAGTGTGTACGTGTGTGTGCGTGTGTGCGTGTGTGCGTGTGTGTGTGTGTGTGTGTGTGTGGTGCCTCAGGAGGCAAAGGTGCTCGTTTCTTGTTCTCTGCCTTGAGTCAAAACTTTAACATAATGTTGTTAGAAAAAAACCAGACACCTTCTTTTCTTTTCTTTTCTTTCTTTCTTTCTTTCTTTCTTTCTTTCTTTCTTTCTTTCTTTCTTTCTTTCTTTCTTTCTTTCTTTCTTTCTTTCTTATGATCTCTGTTATAATCAGTATATCATTATTACTTTGATTGTAAATGTAAACGTCCTGCAATGAAAGTTTTACCGTTGAGGAGCAAATCGGGAGCAGTGAACTGGTTACCATAACTACAGTAGAAAAAAAAAACCCTAACATATAGAACAGTTAGAATGAGAGTCTGAGATGATCACAGCAGTGCTGTTCAGTGGGTGTGGTCAAGCAGATCCTGGACACCCGAGTGAGTCGGACTCGAGTTTGATTTACCTGCTACTGCGTCCTGTCCGGTTCCATCTTGGTCTCGCCGTTGTGCTTTTCGCTGTTGGTGTGTGACAGACGAGTGGACATGGTGGCCGCCTGAACCACAGCCTTGAAGCTGCGCTTGCGTTTCTGAACGTTCTGCTCGGGGTGAAAGATGATGATGTACACTTTGGGGAGGTAGAGCATGCCCAGCGACACCGAGGCACTCAGGCTCATCGACACGGTCAGCGTGGTCGTCTGGATGTACATCTGTAACAGTCACAATCCACAGGTGAACAATCTATCTATCTATCTATCTATCTATCTATCTATCTATCTATCTATCTATCTATCTATCTATCTATCTATCTATCTATCTATCTATCTATCTATCTATCTATCTATCTATTAAGAATAATAATAAATGGCGGTGCACTACATGGACACAATTTTGAGGACATCTGACCATAAGATTGGTGTGTGCTTTTTTTAACATCCCATTCCACATAGTCTCCATTTGATATTAATAATAAGCTCCACTTTTCTGGGAAGATGTTCCACTAGATTTAATGGAGATTTTAGTGAGATTCATTCATCCACAAGGATGTTAGTAAATTAGGTATTAATGTAGGTGAGGTGAGAAGAGACCTGTTGTGAAGTCAGCGTGAAAAGTCCATCCCCGAGTTCAACTTATCTTTTATTTGAATAGATTTGCAGTTTCATACATTTTTATTTGGACTATTATACATTTACATGAAATTTAACTTCAATTTTAATAGAACTTAACATTTAATTTTACCGTCAGGCAGACAATTATACATTTCCATGAACATCAGCTTTAAGTTTAATAGAAATTTAATGTAATAATAAAAATATTGTAAAAATGTTGATGTTTTTACCTATCTTTATTTTTTTATTTTTTATTTTTTGGATTCAACATTAATTAGCGGACCCACTGCAGTACCGCCGCGGACCACTGGGTGAAGACTCATGTTCTAGATCAGGGGTCACCAACGTTTCTAAAAATAGCTGTTTCCTACTTTGTTAAATCATTGTGAATAATTATTACGAAAAATCATTAACATGATCAGCGTAGTCACATAGATAACTTTTATTCGGCTTCTCCCGCTAGGGGGCGCCACAGCGGATCATCCGCATGTTTGATTTAGCACATGTTTTTACGCTGGATGCCCTTCCTAACGCAACCCTCCCTATTTATCCGGGCTTGGGACCGTCACTAAGGCTTGTGCAACCCTAATGGCTGGGGTTGGTTTCCTGAGCGGGGATCGAACCCGGGCCGCAGCGGTGAGAGCGCCGCATCCTAACCACAAGACCACCAGGGAACCTGTGTATTTACATAGATGAATATAATTAATTATTAATAATAACATATAATAAAAGGTAAATTGAGCAAATTTGTTATTTCAGATCAAACTGAAAACGGTGTGTATCAAACTGGTAGCCCTTTACGTTAATCGGTACCCAAGAAGTAGCTCTCAGTTTCAAAAAGGTTGGTGACCCCTGATCTAGATGCAGTAAACTGAAGTTCCTGATTTCCATCCTTTGCTGCATGTCCTTTTTGAAAGCTTGGTGAATTATAGAGCAGCTTTCAATTATTAAAATCGACTGCTTAAACCAGTGACGCTACTTGAAAGCCCGGAACTAATATCTTTAAAAAATAAATAAAATCCCAAAGACTTCTGGAGATTCGCTCCGGGAGAAACGGTGCACACTGTCATCGTTCTAAAAAGGAAAAGAACGACGGCCCCCGATGGTGGTTCACCTAAAGGCGTGGACCGACAGGGGGAAAAAAAACCGAGCGCTCTTCCATCCCATGGTGTCTACTCGTAGCTTTATTAGAATGGGTGAAGGCATTGTCTCAGCGGCTCCCCCCACGCTCTTCTTATCAGCCTCACACCACAATTAAAACCCCTTGCTGCTATGAAGCAGGGCCTTTGTCTCCATGTCATGGTGTGTCTTGAGGAGATAAAGACAGGAGGGGTGGTGGGGGACGAGGGTTGAGAAGACGTCTTCTTTTCTGCACGTCTCATCTCTTCCTGTGATTGCACATTGCCGTATGAAAGCTGGCTTCAAAAGAGAAAGTGCTTGAGACGCAACTTCGGCGTGTTATCACGGGCCTGGCAGGTTGCTGCTCGCTTTGGCACATTCATATTGAAATGACTTCGTTCTGCATAATTGTGCTACATAAGGTCTTAACTAGTCGCCAAACTGTTGGCTCTTTTTGTTGACGAGCTCGAGCCAAACCGGGGGGCTGCAGGGGGTTCGGGGGGAGAAGATAGTGTTTGGTAAAATGGTGGCTGTTTATTGGAAGTAATAATTTCCTGCTGTGTGGATAAATGCTTCCAACGTACACTTGCTCGTGCTTTGAACGCATGCAGGATGTCGTAATTGAACGGAGGGAGAAGACTAAGTAAGGGTTTGTAGGAGCAGAGTGTTTATAGCTCTGATCATAGAGGAGATGAAGTGTGTAATGAGCATAATGAGATTTCTCTCGGCACAATCTGTCTCAATGAACCTGATTTCATGACTAATCTGGAGAAACCAGGAGCTGAAATTATACAAACGGAGATGAATTTCATTTGAATCGAATTGCAGAAAAAGGATTCATCTGTTTCTCTGTCTGTCCATTTACCCGGCTATTTATTTATTTATTTATTTATTTATTTATTTATTTATTTATTTATTTATTTATTTATCTTCTTCTTGCTTTTCATCTTTTATTTGTGATTTAATAATAATAATAATAATAATAATAATAATAAATATTATTATTATTATATATAAAATAATGCAATATAATATAATATTTATATTATATTATATTATATTATATTATATGATTTTTATTATCTATCTAGAAGTGTGAGGTTAGAATAAACTTTAAAACTAAAAAATTAATATTCCCAAAAAAGAGACATAATAAATAAATAATAATAATAATAATAATAATAATAAATAAATAAATAATAATAATAATAATAATAATAATAATAATAATAATAATAATAAATATTATTATTATTATAATATTATATTATATTATATTATATGGTCTTTATTATCTATCTAGAAGTGTGAGGTTAGAATAAACTTTAAAACAAAAAAATAAATATTCCCAAAAAAGAGACATAATAAATAATAATAATAATAATAATAATAATAATAATAATAATAATAATAATAATAATAATTACAAGTCCTTACAAAAAGATAATAAAAGTATTTAATTTGAATCGATTGTCTAATATGTAATATGTAAAACTACCGGTCACTACTCACCTTCTCCGTGGATTGCGCTGTGCCGAAGAAGATGGGCACGAAGGCCAGCCAGATGATGCAGGTTGTGTACATGGTGAAGCCGATGGGCTTGGCTTCGTTGAAGGTCTCGGGGACGCCTCGGCTTTTGACGGCGTAAACGGTGCACGTCACCATGAGGAGGATGCTGTAGCTCAGGCAGCAGATCAGCGACAGGTCGGACATGTCACACTTCAGGATGCCGCGTGCCAGCTCGGGGTTGGGTGGACGCAGCTCCTCGTAGTCCACAATGGTGTGGGGTGGAATCACACCAAACCAGATAAACACTCCGAGCACCTGGGCAGGGAGAAGGATGGAGATCTGGAGTTAGATTCATGATTAGGGGTATTAGTAACATTAGCTGAGATTATTTACTTCTATAGTATTCTCAAAAAATGCAGTATATTGACAAGGACACCTGAACTCCGGACTTGATTTCAGCCAGATATTCTTCCCCAAACTGACTGTTCCATCATGACAATCATGTCAAGTCAAGTCAAGAAGCTTTTAATGTCATTTCAACAATATATAACTGATGCAGTACACAGTGAAATAAGACAACGTTTCTCCAAAACCCTGGTGCTTCATTAAGCAACACAGAGCTACATCACACAGCATAGAGCTACATACCAGAACACAGAGCTACATCACACAACATAGAGCTACATATCAGAACACAGAGCTACATCACACAACATAGAGCTACATAACAGAACACAGAGCTACATCACACAACATAGAGCTACATAACAGAACACAGAGCTACATCACACAACATAGAGCTACATAACAGAACACAGAGCTACATAAGAGAACACAGAGCTACATAACAGAACACAGAGCTACATAACAGAACACAGAGCTACATCACACAACATAGAGCTACATAACGCAACATAGAGCTACATCACACAACACAGAGATACATAACAGAACACAGAGCTACATCACACAACATAGAGCTACATAACGCAACATAGAGCTACATCACAACACAGAGATACATAACAGAACACAGAGCTACATCACACAAAATAGAGCTACATAACGCAACATAGAGCTACATCACACAACATAGAGCTACATAACGCAACATAGAGCTACATCACACAACACAGAGATACATAACAGAACACAGAGCTACATCACACAACATAGAGCTACATAACAGAACATAAAGCTACAGCACACAACATAGAGCTATATCACACAACACAGAGATACATAACAGAATATCAAGCTACATCACACAACATAAAGCTACATCACACAACACAGAGATACATAACAGAACACAGAGCTACATTATACAACATAGAGTCACATAACAGAACATAGAGCTACATCACACAACACAGAGATACATAGCACAACATAGAGCTACATAACAGAACACAGAGCGACAACACACAATATAGAGCTACATCACACAACATAGAGCTACATAACGGAACACAGAGCTACATCACACAACATAGAGCTACATAACAGAACACAGAGCTACACCACACAACATAGAGCTACATAACAGAACACAGAGCTACATCACACAATATAGAGCTACATAACAGAACACAGAGCTACATCACACAACATAGAGCTACATAGCAAAACACAGAGCTACATCACACAGCATAGAGCTACATAACACAACACAGAGCTACATAGCAGAACACAGAGCTACATCACACAACATAGAGCTACATAACAGAACACAGTGCTATATCACACAACATAGAGCTACATAAAGCAACACAGAGCTACATAGCAGAACACAGAGCTACATCACACAACATAGAGCTACATGAAAGAACACAGAGCTACATCATACAACATAGAGCTTCATCACACAACACAGAGAAACATCACACAACATAGAGCTACATGACAGAACACAGAGCTAAAGACACATAAAGTAACGGTGCAGACAAAATCAGTGCAGACAGACAACACAAGACAAGCGTAGGACAGATAAACAAAACACAAAACAGCTCCGCCAGTAAACCTGCTGTATAATATGTAATACAGTAATGTGCAGAAGAGAGAACTGTATGCAAAAGTGTATTTATAAACATAAACATAATGAAGTGCAAAAACAGCAGTAGCAGCAGTCGAGAGGCGAAAACAGCATGTAAACAGTATAATATGATTAAATATAAATATAATATGGTGGTGGAATGAATTGAAATGAGTAATAAGTGTGTGTTGAGTTCAGGTTTTACAGTTCAGAAACACACATTCGAGTGTGTGTGTGTGTGTGTGTGTGTGTGTGTGTGTGTGTGTGTGTGTGTGTGTGTGTGTGTGTGTGTGTGTGTGTGTGTGTGTTTTGGCACAGTTTAGTTCTGTGTGTTGAGGAACCTGATGGTTAGAGGGAAAAAACTGTAGCATAGTCTGGATGTGAGGCCCGAATGCTTCAGACCTGCTTTTCTGATGGGAGGAAAGTGAACAACCCTTTGCACAAAGCATCATGAAGATATTCTTTACATGGAATGGAGTGGAAGATCTCTTGCTATAGAGCTTTTGAACCCTACTAAACACCTTTGGGATGAATTGTTAACGCTCTCTGCACCCCAGGCCTCCTCACCTCACCAACATCAGTACCTGACTCTACTCACGCACATCCTTGTAGCTCGTATCTTCTCTCTGTATTCTGTTAGGCAACCGTATCGCTCTGTGTGTTTTCATGGACGTTCGCTCTTACAAAATGTTCAAAAGGTGTATAAAAGGAAAGATGGCCAACATGAGGGTTCAGATATGCATCATGGAGAGCTTAGTGTCCTGGTCCAATTGGAGAGCTCAGTGTCCTGGTCCCATTGGAGAGCTCAGTGTCCTGGTCCTCACGGAGAGCTCAGTGTCCTGGTCCTCACAAAGAGCTCAGTGTCCTGGTCCTCGTGGAGAGCTCAGTGTCTTGGTCTTGATGGAGAGCTCAGTGTCCTGGTCCTCGTGGAGAGCTCAGCGTCCTGGTCCTCGTGGAGAGCTCAGTGTCCAGGTCCTCGTGGAGAGCTCAGTGTCCTGGTCCTCGTGGAGAGCTCACTGTCCTGGTCCTCATGGAGAGCTTAGTGTCCTGGTCCTCGTGGAGAGCTCAGTTTCAGTCTGGTCAGCGCTTCACTCTCATTCAACCTGCTATTGTTTTATTGTATCGTGTTTTGTGGTTTGCACATGTACACTTCAATGGAAACAATACGATGCTCTGCAATTCAATATGGTACCGATAGTTCACTTTTATTACGCTCGAATGCATGAATGTCAGCTTATGACCAATCAAAAGTTTATGTTGTTCATGATACAGTACATAAATGTATTAATTAATTCCCATACATTTTCATCAATTCCTGGTTAATTGCCAACTTGGAATATTTCCAAAATCTCCAGATGATGTTCCCATGTAAAGTTTCTGGAAATTTTCCGTCCCTTTGCAAACTTATAGAGGACTATAAGCACTCTATGATCAATGGAATTGGATTATTACACCCAATCAGATCATTTTCAGTCTGTTGGTTTAATGGGTTTTGGTGCAATTTAAACAAAACCCCAAGCATCTTTAGTGACATAGAGAACAACTAAAAGCACCCTGTTAAACATAACATACAAGATAATTGTCTAAGTAGCCTGAGTAAACGGGTTTAATTCTGGGTTTTAAAATGACCCTCCTACCACGAAGTAGACAGATTCAGCTGCAGAAAGAGGTGCCCTTAGTGTATTTATCCCATAGCACAGTCCTTCATTTGAATACAGCAGCTGGACAATGGAGGAACATGCAGACGAGCCCATCCTCCCCACCTGTTCATCACAGGAACTCACTCACTGAAACTTAATATCGTCCGCTAATGCAAACAAAAAACTTTCAGAAGAAAGTTTCAGGTCATGGAAGGGTAGTGCAGACGCAGACGTGAAGACAGATGCTGCTGTCATGAAGCTCAGCACAATAGCGCTGCGATCATTTAGACTCGCTGACACCTCCGCCATGACGAGCAGGGAGGCAGGGCTAAAAAATATCCCGCTGTCAATCAATCGGGCACCAGAGGACGGATAAGCTCCACTCCCCCGCATCCCACTTCCACTGACTCATGCATATCTCATTTATAGGAAATTCACCATCACAATAGTGTTATTAATATTCCTGCCTGTAAACATGTGCATCAGCAGCATGAGACTTTTTGACATAGAAGGAAGACGTGTGGGCCGGTGTTCCTCAGCAGAAGCTGGAATTGATGAGGAGTTTGCTACGTAACTGTAAAACCGGTTTGCGTAAGCCCAGGCACTGAAATGAATTTGATGTAAGGATAGCTTAGCATAAAAAAACAGCAGTGGGCCTGTCCGTGTGACTCTCAGAATCCTTTTTAGAAATAGTCCATCATTCTTGAAGATTAGGTTATAAGGTCAGATCCGTACTAAATGCTGTTGTCTTTCTATGGAGAGTTCAATCACTGGAACAACGGAATGAGAAAACTCTTTCTTTTTTTTTAACCAAAGGTCTTGTAACTTGTCTTCAGTGTGATGAGATGCCTTCAACTCAATAATTTTGTACAAGACATAAAGGATTCTGCAACTGTTCCTAGTGAGCTGGTTAAGTTTAAGGACTACAGTTTACCAGTTGATTATCATTTCACACAAACAAGCCCACTATGGGAATGTATGGGTTTATTGTGGGGGAAGAGTGGGCTGGACAAAACCACACTAACCCCAAACATGCCCCCTGTGACTTAGATCGTTTGGGGTCCACAGCCCGACTGGGCTTCATGAGGGATTTTTGTGGGCACCTCAACCGTGGGCTTAGCCACAGAAAGCCCACAAAAATCCCCTTGGAAGCCCACTTGACTTAGTGCCTCCTGGGTGGGTTATATCCTCACATGAGAAAACTCTTTTTGACCAAACGTCTCAAAGCCCTGTAGCTTGTCTTTGGTTAGAGGAGTCAAGCTGTGGTGGAGGATGGAGAGATCAGTGGAACAGTAGAAGAGGACGCATTGCAGAGTAAAAAGTATTGTAAGTTATAGGGGTGCTGGTCTGTTTTGGCCTTAGTAGGTAAGCATTAGTGTTTGACATCTGATGCAGTGGCTATAGAAAGCCAGTGGACACAGAAAGCCACTGTCCTTCTAACGTAATGATCAGGAGAAATCGCCCGTTTGTGTCCACGCACACGGACGATGTTTGTTCAATCCCTCCTTAACTCAAGACTAAACTACTAAAGTACAGAAGCTCAGTCTTGAGTTAAGGAGGGATTGAACAAACATCGTCCGTGTGTGTGCAAAAAAACGATGTAAAACATAAGGCAAAACTATGGAGTCCATGTGGGGCCCTAGTGTGCTAGCCTAAAGTACTCTGTGGGCATGCTGAGGGCCCATAATGGGCCTATTTCATCTCATCAATCAGCCTATTTCATTTTAGTAACAGGAACTGGTAGGGTTGCCAACAATATTGCCCTCAAACAGCATGTTTGCTGTGCTGCGTCTGGACCCAGTGACAACAGAAAGAGAAAATTGCTTTATATTTGTCACATGTACTTTACAGAACAGTGAAATTCTTTCTTGCATATCCCAGCAATGTTATAAAGCTGGGGTCAGCCATGTTACAGCAGAAGGTTGAGGGCTTTGCTCAAGAGCCCCAAAGAAGGCAGCATGGCAACACTTGAACCCCCAAACTTCCAATCAGCATTGTAGAGTTTTAAACATTGAACTTTCACCTCCACAACCTGACATTGGAAGCATTTATCCCAGAATTGATCACATTTCGATTTCCCCAGCATGCTCTAGGATCACTAATGAGACATTCGAGCTGATCCTCTCAATCTCCTGCAGTGTCTCCGTGACACTAGCTCCTGATCATTCATCATATCACTTGCACAGAATCTTTTTCACTTCAGCTCGGTTTGTTATGCCAATGCACAGAACCCTACTGCCAAATAACAAATGACAAGAGCTATCAGCTGATCCGTCACCTTGCTGAGACCGAGACCTCAAATCGCACAGATGTCGGATTCAAGCTACTGGCTCACTACAATAACACAGAGAAACCTGTGTGAAATATTACTGCTTGTAGAATAATGTTGCTTTTACCTGACTATTCGTTCCCATTTGTTGATCACATGATCAATTATGTGTCAGGGATCCTCAATCTTATCTGCACAGGTTTGGCAAAATAAACAGCTTCTGAGAAACATGGATGAAATATGAAACTTTGCTTTGAAGTACAAAAGACCGGATAACTACTAGTGATGTTTCATTTGTGAATGGATGTGTTTTTGACCAAATCGTTCTCGTTCACTTCCATCTACTGACTCAGATTTTTTTCTACACGTAAATCCCTCTTCAAGTCAATCTTTCATTTTGGATGTGGCATAAGGGGGCAGAGCCATATGTAACCATTCTCTAAAACTAACCTGCACTAAAGGTTTAACAAGGGGAGTAAGGGGGAGGAGCCATATGTAACCATTCTCTAAAACTAACCTGCACTAAAGGTTTAACAAGGGGAGTAAGGGGGAGGAGCCATATGTAACCATTCTCTAAAACTAACCTGCACTAAAGGTTTAACAAGGGGAGTAAGGGGGAGGAGCCATATGTAACCATTCTCTAAAACTAATCTGCACTAAAGGGTTAACAAGGGGAGTAAGGGGGAGGAGCCATATGTAACCATTCTCTAAAACTAATCTGCACTAAAGGGTTAACAAGGGGAGTAAGGGGGCAGAGTAAGGGGTAAGGGGGCGGAGTCATATGTGACCATTCTCTAAAACTAGCCTGCACTAAATGTTTAACAAGGGGAGTAAGGGGGCAGAGTAAGGGGTAAGGGGGCGGAGTCAAATGTGACGTTTTTCTGAAACTAGCCTACACTAAAGGTATAAAAGGGGAGTAAGGGGCGGAGTAAGGGGTAAGGGGGCCGAGCAGAATGTGATAATTCTCTAAAATTGGCCTGCAGGTTTTACAAAAAAACTTTTTTCAGGACCACTAAAGAATTCCCAGAGATATAGATTGAAGCCAGTCGAGTCTCACCTGGAAGGAGACGAGGATGAAGGTAATGACGAGTTGCGACGTCGGGCTGATGAACCTTGGCGGCGTTACCGACTTCTTGCCCTGCTCAAAGATGCGGTAGATGCGGTTTGTTTTGGTCAGCATGGCCGAGTAGGTGATGCTCATACCCAGGCCGAGCAGCAGCCTGCGTAAAGCGCATACCGGAGTGTTCGGCTTGGCGATCATCAGGAATGTGATGAGGTAGATCAAGAAGATGCCGGTGAGCAGCACGTAGCTCAGCTCGCGCCCCGATGCTCGCACGATGGGCGTGTCGTTGAAGCGCACGAAGACGATCACGACGGACAGAGTGGCCACGATGCCCAGGATGGCCACGAACATGGGGACAATGGCCCACGGCGAGTGCCAGTCCAGCTTGATGATGGGGGTGGGGATGCAGGTGGTGTGGTTCGCCGTGGGTCTCATGTTAAACGGACACATTTGACACGCCAGTTCGCCCACCTGGTACTGGTAGCCGTCGCAGAACTCACAGTGCCAGCAGCACGGTACGCCCTTCACCATCTTCTTCCTCTCGCCTGGCCGGCACGGGAAACTACACACAGAGGGGGGGATGTAATGCTCGCCTCCGGACCACTGCATCTCCTCCACCTGAGGCAAAATATTTCATATTTATACTTAATAATATACAGAATAAATCAAACCTGTAAAGTTTCAAGCAGCACTTCATACCTTCTATAAAATATCAAATACTTTGTGATATAAAACTATAATCAGTCAAACCAGTTTTCCAGTTTATTTCCTTCAGTCCCTTTAAAACACAAGCAGTTCAATATTCTCATTTAATAAAGAAAGAAAGAAAGAAAGAAAGAAAGAAAGAAAGAAAGAAAGAAAGAAAGAAAGAAAGAAAGATGAAGCACAAAGAAAGAAAGAAAGAAAAAAAGAAAGATAGAAAGAAAGAAAGATAGAAAGAAAATAACAAAAGAAAGAAAGAAAGAAAGAAAGAAAGAAAGAAAGAAAGAAAGAAAGAAAGAAAGAAAGAAAGAAAGAAAGAAAGAAGGAAAGAAAGAAAGAAAGAACAGAAAAAAATAACAAAACGAAGAAAGAAAGAAAGAAAGAAAGAAAGAAAGAAAGAAAGAAAGAAAGAAAGAAATTAAGATGAAGCACAAAGAAAGAAAGAAAGAAAAAAAGGAAGATAGAAAGAAAGAAAGATAGAAAGAAAGAAAGAACAGAAAGAAAATAACAAAAGAAAGAAAGAAAGAAAGAAAGAAAGAAAGAAAGAAAGAAAGAAAGAAAGAAAGACAAAGGTGACAAAACAGAAATTAAAAATAGATAAAGAAAAAAAATTATAAAAGAAAGAAAGAAAGAAAGAAAGAAAGAAAGAAAGAAAGAAAGAAAGAAAGAAAGAAAGAACATGATGGAAGAAAGAAAGAAAGAAAGAAAGAAAGAAAGAAAGAAAGAAAGAAAGAAAGAAAGAAAGAAAGAAAGAAAGAAAGAAAGAAAGAACAGAAAGAAAGAAAGAAAGAAAGAAAGAAAGAAAGAAAGAAAGAAAGAAAGAAAGATTGAATCATGTGCTGTGATCATTGATAAATGCTGATTAAAGCGCTGTGCTCGAGCCCTGAGTCACATGATCATGTATGAAGGTGAATCTGGGGGCTGGTTGTGTGTTGAGTATAAGTGGAGATATGATTTATCACCCTCACTCCTGCCTCTGCACTTCTACCTCACACTCCCAGTGATGCCCCTGAGCTCCTGATCAGAACAGTTTCAGGATACATGGGATTATCAGTTCTAGTTTAGAGAGGACTGCGGTGTTGTGTTTTTGATCTGAAGCAGATTATGAAACAGGAAGTCGACCCACGTTGATTCGGAGGTGGTTTGTCCACTGGCCGATGACTTTGTATCCCGGGCTGCTCGTGTTGCTGAACTGATACTGAAAGATGTCGTAGCGGCCCGGGGCGTCGCCATTCTCGTTGAAAAGGACGCCGGTGCCTGCGCTGCCTGCAAACAGCACACGCAAAATTAGAGCATTCATATAGTGAGGAAGTGTCATTTTCACAAAAACGATATTTCCTGGAGGAAAAATTCAGCATCTAGAAAATGAGATATAAAAACACCCATCACCCATCAAAGAAACAAACTAACAAACAAACAAACAAACAAACAAAGACATAAAGAAACTGAAAAACAAAAAAACATTAGAAAGTCAAAGACAGAAAAGTAAAATAAAGAAAGACAGAAACAAACAAACAAATAAATAGATGAAGAGAGGAAGACAAAGATGAAAAAAAGAATAGAAAGAAAATGAAAGAAAGTACCAAGGAGAAAGAAAGAAAGAAAGAAAGAAAGAAAGAAAGAAAGAAAGAAAGAAAGAAAGAAAGAAAGAAAGAAAGAAAGAAAGAAAGAAAGAAAGAAAGAAACTGATGGAGGTGAAGAGAGGAGGCTTGGGGTGGAGTCAGCATGAAAAATTCATTCAAGTTCAATAGTTCAGAGATCTATAGCAGGAGATCTTCCAGTCCAACCCATGGAAAGCAGATCTTCATGGTGCTCACTTTATGCACAGGGTCATTGTCATGCTGGAACAGGTTTGGATTCTCCTAGTTCAAATACATGAAAAGTTTTAAAATGTGAAAAATGTGTGCCTCCAACTTTGGAGTAGTAGTTTGGTGGCATATGGAATGTGCATATTGTGGCATATGGAAAAGGCAGGCGTCCCAATACATTCGACCTGTAATAATGCAATGTAATGATTTCCAACCAATCAGATAGAAGAGATTGATATAAATCGGGTATTTGGATGGTGCACTTCCAAAAAAGAAAAATGCACAAACACTTGACCTTTAAAGAAGACGTCTAGATACGAATAATTAACGTTCTTCAACGAAACCCCAAAAACCCACGAGCTCACGCTCTTCTGCCGCAGTCGCATTATGCATCATGGAGCGGTACGAGTGAGGGAGTCCCCTCTTTCTCTCCGATTCCCGCCGAGCTTTCCGTGTTCTCTCGCTTCTTCCTCACACACCAGCTGCCGGATATGGAGGATCCATTCATGCATTCTTTAACCTGATAAATGTTGCATACGCAGTCTATTCTGGGCACGATCACATTTTTTGATAAGAACGTGTCTAAGCAGGAAAAAAGAAAACGCCGATCGCATGAGAGTTGAGATATTTTATTTATTTTTCACCAACGTGATCCCAAAATGGAAGGTTCACACCAATTTATTCTCGTGATTTCGAATTTCCTAAACGCACTTCGGCGGGTGCTGAAAGAACAGCGGTTTTCTCTAAGCCTCATTTAAAGGCTTGGGATAAAAATAGGGGACACCGTATGGGATTTGATCTCTCTTTGGAAATAATGCATGCTCCTTGTTTAGGTGCTGCAGGCTTTCGGTCACATTAGAGATGGAGAGGTTTCGGTCTTTTTTTTTTTTTCTTTTCCTAGGGTGAAAAACCCTTAATGGGCAATTCCTTTAGAAATCCGAGGACCAAGTGTGGCTGGAGAAATAAGTTTTATAAATGCTAGAGGGGAGACGAGGTTGGAGGGTTGGAAAGAATTAGAGAGAGGGGAATAGAAAGAACAAGAAGGAGAGGAGGAAAGAGCGAAAGCGAGAGATGCAGTGGTAATGGAGTGCAGAGTTTTCGGTAGTGTTACTCACTCAGATGAAGTCAGACTGCAGGGCAGAGCACTGGTTATAAAAGGCTGCGCTATACACAAGGCAACCTTGCTGACCTGCAGCAAACACTGAAATTCATTTCTGTCCTTCAGAGCATGTCGTGACGGACGTGTGTGCTGAATCCTAGACTTACATTTCCCTCAAGTTGAAACATTAATGACTTGCTCATGATACCTGAACTTGTTTTTTAGATCAGCATGGACACTCCACGAACATAAAGTCATCCCCTCACTAACATCCATCAGCTCCACAGATGGAAGGCTGGAAGTCCAAAAAACAAACTTGGCCTGGAAAGAGAGATAACATTGCTTTTTCCACTGTAAATTTCTAAGCAGCCTTTTTAACCATTCATGTGTGATACCACCTTGTGGAGCAACATGAACCACTCAGGTGCTTATTTAATCCAACATCATTTCCAGACTGGGCTGCTGCAACTCTTTCCTGCAGCTCTGCTTCTGCATCCTATCCAGACTTTTTGAACCTTTCTCCAACAAGTTCTCCAACATCTCCGCACTGCTACCCTTCTTCCATCAAGTTCCTTAATCTGCTGCATCGGATTTAAAACACGGATGCTGGACTACAAAACAGGACAGCACTCGTCTAATGCCACAATGCTCCACATTCTCTATCCTTAATCCTCCATTCTTTACCACTGCTTCACTGATCTCTCCATCCTTTACAACTGCCCCACTGATCCCTCCATCCTTTACCACTTCGCCATTAATCCCTCCATCCCCTACAACTGCCCCACTAAACCGTCTATCTTTTTCCACTTCACCATTGATCCCAACATCCTTTACCAATTTACCATTGATCCCTTCCTCTTCTACCACTGCTACTCTTCCACTGCTCCATTGATCCCTACATTCTCTACAACTGTTCTACTGATCCTTCCATCCTCTACCAGTGTTCCTTGATCCCTTTATTCTCTACCAATGCAACACACTCCCTATAGCCTCCACCACTGCTTCACTGATCCCTATATGCTCAACACCTGTTCCACTGACTCGTCCATCCTCAACCACTGTTCCACTGATCCCTGCATCCTCAATCACTGATGGCGCCATCCACTACCACTGCTCCATTACTCCTTCTATCCTCTACCACTTCTCCTTGATCCCTCTATTCTCTACCAATACACCACACTCCCTCCATCCTCCACTACTGCTCTATATATCCCTCCATCCTCAATCAATGTTCCACTGATCTTTCCATCCTCTACCACTGCTCCATTGAACCTTCCACCCCCCACCACTGTTCCTTGATCCCTCTATTCTCTAAAACTGTTCCCTGTATACCTTCATCTGCAACCACTGCTCCACTGATCCCCTCATTCTCTACCACTCAACCACTGATGCAATGACACCTCTATACTCTCCCACTGCACCACTGATCCCTCAATCCTCTACCACTGCACCACTGATCTCTCAGGGTTCAAGGAATGCATGCTTTAAAGATTCTCCTCTGTTCCTGCACCGAGGTGGTGGAATGAGTCAATCAGAACAGCTGAGTCACTAGCAGTCTTCAAATGATGCCTAAATACCTACTGCTGCCAGCAGTACATATATTAGCACTTCTTAACCAGATGAGACTGTTGCTATTCATAGCCTGTGACCCAATGAGCCGGTATCAGAATGTATTTATTGACTTCAAAGCACTTTTGTAAGTCATACTGGACAAAGGGGCATTTGCCAAATGCCATAAATGTAAATATAAAACATAAGAAATAAAATGGGTAGATTAGGTCTTGTAGGAAGTACAATATGTAGTAACTTTCACCCTCCCTTATTGGTCACGGTTGTGTGTTAGCATTTGCTAGAGCTCGCTCGAGAATACAACCCCAATTCCAAAAATGTTTGGACACTGTGTAAAATCTACATAAAACCAGAATTCAATGATTTGCAAATCTCACTAACCCATATTTTATTCACAATAGGACATAGAAAACATAAGGTTCATAAAAAAATGGCATGCAACAAAAGTCTGGTAAAAGTAAATGTATACAGGTATATACAGGTTTTAGAACAACAAATGCTTCCATCAAAACATCTTTCTCAGGAAAGGCCTTTCACATATGAGAAAGACAATGCTAACTGCATACTGCATCTATTACAACAGCATGACTTTGTAGTAAAAGAGTCCGTGTACTGAACTGGCCTGCCTGCAGTCTACACCTTTCACAATTCAAAAACATTTGGCACTTCATAAAACAAAAAAACACAACAAAGAACACCAAGAACTGTTGAGCAGCTTGACACATACTGTATAAGACAAGATTTTAGTCCAAAAACTTCACCAACTGTTCTTCTCAGTTCGCAGATGTATACAAACAGAAGGCGGGATACTACAGAGATTAGAATAATTTAATGTGTTGTTGTGAGTCAGCTGTAAATGTGGATAAAATTTAGATTTTTAGCTATAAAAACTTCATTTTCACTGACAATGCCCCTGTGCACAAAACCAGCTCAATGAAGATATGCTTCCCATGAGTGGAAGATCTCCTGCTATGGAGTGCTGTGCTCTATCCCTATTGAACATGAATTAGCACAGAGCTCCACAAGAAGGTGCGTTTATGCTTGTCACATGTACTTTACAGCAGAGTGAAATTCTTTCTTCACATATCATCAGAGCGCAAAGTCAACCATGATACAGCGCCCATGGAGCACAGAGGGTTAAGGGCTTTGCTCAAGAACCCAAGAGTGGCAGCTTGGCGATACTAAAGCTTGACCCCCCCAACCTTCCTATCAGTAGCCCAGAGTCTTGACCGAGCTCCCACCTCTCTTCTATATCATGCCCCTATAACAGTAAATAAGAACCACATGTGTACAGTGTTTAACTCCTGCCTTGCTAATTTGATCAATTTTTTTCACTGAGTGTTTTGAAATATCATATGAGTGCTAAATTAAAGCCAGTATTTTAATATCATGTTTTCAGCGAGTGCATTTTGTGTCATAACATTTGGAAAATAATGACAGTTTGGTGCAGTTTCACACTTCATTATCCTAAATAACTGCGGGATGTGCTTTGAAGCTAAGAAAAGAAAAAAAGGGCTGTCAGTAAAAAAAAAAAAAAAATGAAGGAATTATTTCAATAAAAAATACTCTCACTCCAAATATATACATATACAGTAGATACTGTCTTAGTAGCACTTGTGTTCATTTACATTTATACATTTATGGCATATGAAGATGCCCTTATCCAGAGCGACTTACAACTGAGCAGTTGAGGGTTAAGGGCCTTGCTCAAGGGCCCAGCAATGTCAGCTTGGTGGTGCTGGGATTTGAACTTGTGAACTTCTGATCCAGAGTACAGTATCTTAACCCAGCAGTCCCCAAACTACAGCCAACGGACTAAATATGACCCTCCCCCACATTTGTATCGGCCCTCTGAACAATGGCAGAGACATATTTTTTTAATTCAATTTTAAAAATGTTTTACTCATATCATATCTGAAATTATGGTATGAGTTTAGATACGTATCAAACTAAAATTTCCCCTTTTAATTATTAATAGAGGTCAAGGCACCGATAGTTGTTTGCTGGAACTATGGGCAAAAATCCATGACGATAGTTTTTCCGGCTTCTGGTCCGCTGCTGTTATGAGAGCGGCCTCTAGAGGCGAATTAGTGTAGGTGAATCGTTTATATTATATTTATTAACTATCATTTATTAATTATAGAATTATATTTATTAATGAGTATATTCATATTTATTTGCTTAAGCACATTTTTATGAGTACATTCTTTTGTAATAAAGTTCAGTACTATTTTACATGGACAGTTGTGTTTTTTTTTTTTTTTTATTGAATATCCATCAGTTGATAAATTTTTATCGGCAAGTACGATCCAACCTCCGCTATCATTCAACCTCTAGTTATTAACGTTGCCTAATTATTTGTTTACCCACCAACAATATGCATATGCATAAGTAAGTAAATGTTTTGATTTCAATATCAAAAGAAGAAAAAGGTTTGGTGACCCCTCGCTTAATGCGTGTGTGTGTTGGAATCCAGAATCCTGACTTTAGACTCACCGTTAAAGTTGACAGCACGGATGTACCTGAGAAGTAGACGTCCCTCTACAGGGTCCATCTTAGCACAGAGCCCCGTGGCCCCCGGACACAAGTCCTGGTGCATGTTGTGTAAAGCGTGAGCCATGGCATAAACGGCATCAATCACAAACTGCACCTTCCCCTCCTGCTCATACACCGAGTCCCGGCTGATCCTCTCTTTACCTGAGGGACACCAAAAGACAAAGAAGGAAATGGAGAGACAGAAAGAGAAAGAAGGATATAGGGATTTTGAGTGACAGCCCAAAAAGGTGAGACTCTGAATGAATAAACATGATCAGAGTCAGACGAAGAGAGAATGAAGAGACCGTTGAAGTCACTCGTCCCTGTCACGCTGCTCAGAGGCAAAAACTGGTTCTTACTTAGCGTCTCTCACTATAAATTATCTCATGGCTTCAGTGTCCCTCACTGCACCTGTTCCGTGTGAGCGTTTTGAAATGTTTTTGACGAAATAATTAAAAATAAAACGGCCCCCAAAATGGCACGTCGAATTTCTTTTAAAGATGTCAATGTTTTTTTTTTTTACTTGAAAGTCAAACAATTTGACAAAAAAAAGCTTTCTGGTCTAATGAATTTTTGAGGAGATAAAATGTTTTCATTCCAAAAATACTTTGAGAAACTGTGCAGTTCCTTAAGGGTTCCTCCGATGGTATGCTGACTGTTAGTTACTGTGTGACTGTGAGGTTTTTAAGGGTTTCTTGGATGGTTTCAGTCTTGTGCTCTTAAATGGATATACTTCCAGAGACTGTGGGGTTCCTTAAGGGTTCCTTAGGTGGTTTAATATTTCTTGCTCTCAAATAGAAATAGTTTCAGAGACGTGAGGTTCCTTAAGGGTTCTTCGGATGGTTTAATGTCTCCATCTCTCAAATGTAGGGCTCTACATATCCGCGAAGGGTTTATAAGAAGCTGAATTCATTCCCTAAAAAAAGAAAAATTACAGTTCCCATCTATTTGCCATGTCTCTATCAAATACATCCAGACCTCAGTTCGATTTACAACCTCGGGAAAGGTACGACATGACCATTTCTCCTGACTAACAGCACTTTAATAATCAGCCCATTTGTTGTGTGAACGCCTCGCCGAACGACTGCCAAATAAAATCTATTCATCTAGTTTGATAGATGAGCCTGTGTACATGGCAAAGCAGCTTCTATTAGAAAAGAAATATCAAATTCTGATCTGTAAATTGAGATAAACACTACATACAGGGCGTCTGATCTTATCCACAAAGTGGAACAGGAGGTGAACGTGATACAGCAAAATTCCAACGTCTGACAGCCGAGACCAACCGATTAAACAGGTGACTCGGGTAGACTGCATCTCCTGCTCGGCTGGAATGAAATCCTGAAGCCACAGCTGAGCTTTAGGATTCAGATTGAGAAGTCTGGACCAAACCAAAACTTAAAGCCGAATTCAAGACCAGTTTGTTTACTTGGCAGCCATATTGTTCGTGAACGCCTGAGCATAAGATGGGTAGGTGCTTCTTTTTGAACATCCCACTTCACATTTGGTCTCCATTCACTCTTATAATAACCTCCACTCTTCTGGGAAGATGTTCCACTAGATTTTGGAGTGTGGTTCTGCACAGTTTTTAATAAAAGGAAGGGATTTGTGTAATTAAAACCACCATTTTGAGCCCCATTTTTTAAACAGTTGTAGCGATCTCTACTCAAACTTTCTCTCAAGTTTTACAAAAGTCAGCAAATCTTACAAATTGATGAAGCTGCTTCCATGAAATCACTGGGAGAACTTACATACAGTGTTTACTAATTTTTCATTAGCAATATCAATGCTTTTTTATGCTAGCTCACATTAAGTAAAGAGATTAGCAGAACAAATAAAAACCTGTGCATTTCTTCTTCCCTGGGTCGAGCTTGATTCCCGGACGTGTCAACTTGCACCTGAAGTCGTCCTCCCAGAACTCGGCGAACCAGATATTTCTGCGGTTGTTTTCCAGAGAGCGAGATGTGAAGTACTGATCGAACCCTGAGCGAGAGACAATAAGACGTAAGCACAGCTTGAGATCGAACATTGAGTCAAAGGGTTAGAAAAAATAATGCAGTGCTGTACTGTTTACAAATGTCAAAAGGAAAAAGGTTCAAATCTCAAACTGGATTGATAAAAGCCTAATATATGATCAATGCAAATATACCATACGGACCAAAGTTTGTGGACACCCGAGTAAAAGATTGTAAAATGCTTCTTAAACATCTCATTATCGATCCCCATTTGCTGTATAATAACCTCCATTCTTCTAGGAAGATGTTCCACTAGATTTTGTGGAGATTTATGCTCATTTAGTGTGAAAAATTCAGATGTTTAATAGGCTTGATTTAATTTAGCATCTTCCACCATATCCAACCCATTTAAAGCATAGGACGTTGTGCACATTGTCATGCTGGAACAGGTTTGGGTCTTCTACTCCAGGTGTAAGGAAAATGTTATTGCTACCACACCCAAAGACGTCTTATATAAAGGTGTACCTCCAACTTTGTGGTAACAGTTTAAGGAAGAATTAAGAATCGTAGCAACGTTTAATGAAGTCAGTGTTGCATTTCACTAAAGCACTGCGCTGTTGTATTCTACAATCTGATTGGTCAGAAGGTGTTGATTCATTTTCTATAACAGACACCCTTATCCGGAGCGACTGACATTTATCTCATTCATACAACAGGGACTGGTAAATGGGTGTGGCTGGGATTTAAACTCACAGGCTTCAGATCCAAAGTTCCATGCTTTAACCACTAAGCTACCCCCTCCAGAGCAGCAGCCCTGAATGTAATGAACTAGTTTGTGCTGCGAGTAGACGATTAATATTATGGGAGGAGTCTCCAGTTTCAATTGTAATGTTGAAGGTATGGTTTCCATAAAATAGAACCTCAAATCAAAACAATTTAATATATACATTTATACATATATATATTTACAGGTCCAGTTTGGTGTTAAAGTGACAGTAAAAAAAATAAATGTATCATCATATAATATTATCGCAATAAAGTATGATAGACTTTAGTATAACTTAGTATCATGTCATCACACATCAGCCCATATATCATGATATAATTATTAAAGTCATTCAGCCATAATTTGAACAATTGAGATGCATCTTAACCTTCTACGGAGGCTCTTTTGGGCAGGATAGTGACGGCTCCCTCGGCCACTTCCTCGTTGTCCAGGATGGGGGCGCTCTTTGCTCCCCAGCTGTCCGACCCCATGAACTTAAAGTGGCCGGTCAGGTTTGCCCTTTTGGCTGCTTCTAGTACCTTCCTATGCCAAAGAGAGAGAAACCATACAGAACGTTGTGATTAAGGCAAATAAAAGCAAGGATTTGCTATAATATTCATGTATATATCACCCCTTTGCCTAGGTCACGATTTAACGTAACATTTTAGCACATGTCTCGTTATTAACCTTATTTTCAAGCGGGTGGAAAAAAGCTGGAGAACCCAGAAGAACCCTAAATGCATCATTTCTAGAAAGTCCAAAAAGACAGCAGAACAAGAAATCAGCTTGAATCCATTAAACTTCAGAATAAATCAATCAAAGAAACAGTTTGTTTTTGTGACTATGGAATGCCATTTGTTAAAGAACAATTCCAAAAAAAACAGAAAGATGTCATTGAACCAGGCACTGGGTTTACTTTGAGTCTCTTACAGTAAAGGTTAGCGATTCCATTATAGAGCAAGTCCAGTGAACCTCAGTGTCTTGCCTCATTAACGAGTGTCGTATCGATTCGGCTGAACGACCAACTGAATTGCTATCCAGCAGAACAGCCACAAGAGCTTGTTAACAAATCAGGAACTGGCCTTCTGACTTCTCAGTGTAGAAAACAACGAGTCCCTGAAAAACGGGCCCCTAATTATATCTGATTTGAATTCTGCTCCAGTAGCAGGGTGAGCGCCGGTTCTCAGCGTGTCAACATGCAACGTTTATTTATTGTTGAGAGTTTTAATGAGTGTGAAACTTTAGTGTCGACATGTTGGGAAGACTCTCTGTGGCACCTCGCACGGGCTAAAGGCTACATCAGCAAACACTGGCAGACACACGGCTGCATTAAAAGAGTTATAAAGATTTACTGATTCAAAGTCGTGTACTGTGCCCAGTATTTACAACACAGATACACTGTGTGATGAGGTGTGGACCTTGTGCCTGTCAGTCTCAGTGAAGAAGGTGTGGACCATGTGCCTGTCAGTCTCAGTGAAGAAGGTGTGGACCAGGTGTCAGTCTCAGTGAAAAAGATATGACTTCTGTGCATATTAGTCACAGTTAAGAAGGTGTGGCCTCACTGCCTGTCAGTCCCAGTGAGGGAAGTTATAGATTGTGTTCCTGTCAGTCCCAATAAATGAGGTGTGGCCACTGTGCCTGTCAGTTTCAGTGATGGAGGTGTGGCTTCTGTGTTTGTCAGTCCGAGTGAAGGAAGTGTGGACTGTGTGCCTGTCAGTAACACTGAATGATGTGTGGCCTCTGTGCCTGTCAGTAACATCTGTCAAGTAATGTCTTGAAATCTTATAATATTGACTTCTTTCAGCTTTAAATGTATATTTTATTCAGAGCTCTGTTGATCACACCCTGAGCATCTCACCACATTTCATGTGGTTTCAGAAGGAAACCCTGCACCCTGCAATACCTGCTGCTTTTTAGACACGTTCTTGAGACAGCAGCTGTTAAAGCCTTTTCCATTGAAGTAGAGTTTACATTCAGAAAATGTTCTCACATTCATCTGATTGGCTCAGGTGGCTAGCCATGTGAAGTGATGACCTTCTTCAATTCAAGACGGAGGTTTTGAATCTTTTAACCCACTGACTGACAGTCTGTCATTCCTCAGCACCTCAGCTGAAGGTAAATGTTTAACATCTCGCCATCTCCACTTGAAGCTTTTCATTCCTTTGCTATTTTGGCCACTGAGGCTGTCAAGACTTCAAACGGAAGCGCTGTCAAGACAACAGCACGCAGTACCTGTGTTCAATATGAAAAGTCACTGACTGGCAGAGATGGTATCAGGAAAAGCTGTAATCACTGACAGCTTTCATACCTTTGCCCTATTAAAGTGACATTTTCGAAGCAGATACATCACACGCCGTAGGCTGAGTTCAAGCTCCCGTGTTACAGCATTATACGAGTCAAGCTTGTGAAATTTAAAGGAACGCATTTAGTGTTTTGAATTTCAATTGGGAAAAAGGCAGAACGGTGTGTATGTATATATACTGAACAAAATTAGAAACACAACACTTTTGTTTTTGCCCCCATTTTTTATGAGCTAAATTAAAAGATCTAAGACTTTTTCTAAGTACACAAAATACCTATTTCTTTGAAAAATTGTCACCAAATCTGCCTAAATCTGCGTTAGTGTGCACATCTTCTTTGCCGAGATAATCCACCTCACAGGGAGGGCATTAGGGCATCGAAAACTAGTCAGTATCTGGTGTGACCACCACTTGCCTCAAGCATTTTGCCCTGTACAGTAAGAAGTCTTAGATCTTTGAGTTTAGCTCATGAAAAATGGGGGCAAAAACAAAAGTGTTGTGTTTATAATTTTGTTCAGTATATATGTGCAGTGCAAAAGTTTTAGGCAGGTGTTAAGAAATCTGACAATAGTTTCATACATATATATATATATACTGTATATATATACAGCCTTTGCCATTCAGTTCTTACCCATGCACAAAGTTAGAGATTCTGTAGGATCAGCATCAAGTGGATGATTAACCAATGATACCCAGCAGATGCTAATGATCATTAATTTGATATGTAAATTGAAACACAGTCATTAAGTGAAACAGAAACAGCTGTCTAGCAGCTTCTTCTTTATTGGTGGTTTGCATTCTTAACTAGAGCATTAACGCTATCTACTGTGCTAATGCTAATGGATCTAAAACGTATATCCCTTTCCCCCCAGACCAAAAAAAAAACCTTCACGATGCACACATCCGGCAATTAAAAACGTCCGTGTGGAAACATATCAAAAGTTCTGTTTGGTGTCCTGATGATTTACATGATTTACAACACCATAATTACTGTAAAACATTTACAAGAATATTTACTAAATTATTTATTAAAGGATCCATATTGGTCCATGCGCATGTTGATTAGAGTATTAAAAACTTGAGAAGTATTCATTTAAGGTAAATTTGGAACAGAAAAAACGTGCGATTAATCGTTCCATTGTTCGTTCTGCATTTGCACACAGCAACTTCAACTGTTTTTGTTTTTGTTATAAATCATTGTGTTTTGTATTTCCCCTTTGCACATCTAAATATATTTGCATATTTGCACTATTTTTTAAGTACCACTTTATTATTATCTGATATATTTTCCCATATTTTCTTTTATTTTCTCATATTTTTTACTTTATAATTATAGGTCCTACACACACACACACTCACACACTATAATATACACTATATGTGTTTTTTAAACGTCTCATTTCCCATTTATTTCCCATTTGCTTTTCTAATAAGCTCCACTTTTCTGAAAATGGAAAGGTGTTCGGGGTTAGGATCAGAGCTCTACAGCAGGCCTCTCAAGATCCTTCAGTCCAGCCCATGTAAGCCATCTCTCTTTCTCTCTCTCTAAAGACTAATATTATATGCGACTATGTAGTGAGTCAGATTTAGGCATAAAAAATACAATATATTCCAATCAATGTTTTTTTCCACTGAGTCTGAGTTTCATATCAACTGTTTTATTAACAACATAATATCAATCGATATCCACAAACCCTAAATCTACACTGCCTCGTCTGTTTGTCTGTTCAACGCACGGTCTGAAGGTTTTTACCCATCATGCTCTTCACTCTGCTTCACAGCTCAATGCTTAATTTCATTATCCTGCCCCTTTATTAGCCTATCAGAGCATCAAAGGGATTTTTAATTATTCTTGTAATGATTTCAAACCAACATTTCCCTCTTTTGTCTTCACCCACAGTCCATCCTCGGGCCGCTATAGCCGGAGAGGAAACAAGCCTGTAATGCACATTCGTCTTATGACTACATCTTTGTGGCTTGAGTTATTAAAAAAAGCAGTGTATTTAGTGCTTAAACACTTTCTAACTCATGATAAGGCGGAAAAAAATCTCAGATATGATCAGATCATTCTTGCATTAACAAGTAAGACAAAGAGCACAAGCTGAACCGAGAAAGTAGTGTCAGATGACCGTCTTTGGCTGACAGAAGTAACCTTCACTGTAATCTCTGGCATTTGAAGACCATCTGCTTTAAGGTTTGACATGGTGTTTGTTCTGAGATGTTTTTCTGATCACCGAAGTTGGAAAGAGCTCTCCTACGGAATCTCACTTTCACTCCATTTCATGTCTGCTGCAGAGACCAGAAAAGAAATATACTAAAATATATTGTCTGGCAAAAGTATTAGGACACCTGACTTTTCCAGCCATATGTGGATCTTCCCACAAAGTTGGAGGCACACAAATGTCTGTGGATTTTCCAGAATAAAATTTTCCTTCACTTGTACTGGAAGACCAAACCTATTCATTGCCCCTGTACACAAAGCCAGCTGTATGATGATTTAGTTTACATGGGTTAGAGTGGATCTCCTATAGAGCGCCGACCCTCAATCTTATGAAAGATGGACTTTAGTTTACCTTCATCAAGTCAAGTCAAGTCAGGTTTATTTGTATAGCGCTTTTCACAAAAGACATTGTCTCAAAGCAGCTTTACAGAAATCAACAGTCAAGGTGAATAGTGTGCATTTATCCCTGATGAGCAGCCGTGGCGACTGTGGCAAGGAAAAACTCCCTTAGATGTAATGAGGAAGAAACCTTGAGAGGAACCAGACTCAAAAGGGGAACCCATCCTCATTTGGGTGACATCAAGAGTTTGATCATACAAGAGTTTGATCATCAGTACCTCATCTTCATCAAATCTAGTGGAACATCTTCTCAGATGAGTGGATCTTATTGGAACAGCGAATGGGAACTAATTGTGGAATGGGATGTTACATACAAACATCATATAATTCATATCATGTGTTTCAGAAAGTCTCTGAAATACACAAGGTACAGTAGCAATAACTATACCATAATTGATGATTGACTAATTTGGTGGAAATGGATTGGTTGCTTGTTTTCCCCTTTACATACGCCAGTAATTACTAGATTAAGTTAAAACTCACGAACCCTCTCCAAGTCATGATATTGAGCAGGTACTTGGGATGTAAAATAACTAAAAAAAAAAAGGAATGCAGGTTAAGAAAAGGATATTCATTATCAAAGAGATATAATGGAAAATTCCACTTTTCACCTCGTGTGGCGCTGTTGGCAATGCTGAAATTTACATGAAATTTGCCGGACTTACTTGATGTCATCCTCGTTGGCGAAGATGATGATCCCTCGAGCGTTTGGGGTCTCCATTAGTCTCCTAATGATCTTGTCAAACTCTCCGGGTTTGGGGTCTCGGGGAATCTTCATAGACTGAGCAATGCACAGACCTCCTGTCTCACAAAGAAGATGGAGAGTGACGTTGAAATTTGTCTCATTAATGTTGACCAGCTTCAATCTATATTAATGACCACAGAGAAGTTATGAGTAGATGAGGGAATAAATGTGTACAGATGTCCCGGTCGTGTTTTTTTTTTGGGCTCTTCGGGACGTACAGTGATGGGAGTGATATTAATAGGGCTGACTAATTTGGTTCAGTTGAGATTGAAAAAGGACTAGAGGTTAAGGGGGGTCAAATCCGATCCGGGCTTGGGGAACATTTTTACTGTACTTTACTGTACTTTTTACTCCACTTCCGTATAATTAGATGGCGAGTTAAATATGAAGTCTCCGAGGTAAAACGAGGTAAAGGTGATTCAGGATATGAACAAGAACACAAGCCTCAGTATGTATGTTCTAATCCTTCTTTGTTGGGTTGTTGTTGGAGCTTATAGCTAAGTGGTTAAGATGTTGGAGGTTGTGAGTTCAAATCCGAGCTTCAATGCTGCTGGACCCTTAAACAAGGCCCTTAACCTTTGTACGTTGTTCTAGATAAGGGTGTCTTTTCTCAAGTGCCGTGAATTAACGATAATAATAACTTTCTTTCGGCTTCTCCCGTTAGGGGTCGCCACAGCGGACCATCCGCATGTTTGATTTGGCACGTTTTTATGCTGGATGCCCTTCCTAACGCAACCCTCCCCATTTATCCGGGCTTGGGACCGGCACTAAGGCTTGTGCAACCCTAATGGCTGGGGTTGGTTCCCTGACCGGGGATCGAACCCGGGCCACAGCTGGGAGAGCACCGCATCCTAACCACAAGACCACCAGGGAACCCCAATAAAACGATAATAATTGTGCTTAAAAACAGAATCCAGTTCATAATAGACCATCTGAATAAGCACAGGATAAATCAAAATTAAAAAAACGTATCCTATCATGATCTAATCCTTAGTTTCGGGAAATTTGTTTCCTTTTTGACCTTTTTTGTTCTCTTCTTTTTTCTGCTAGTCTTTTTTTGTGTGTCTGAGGCTCTGAATTAACATAATATATTATTATATTATTCATAGAAACATCATTTATTATTATTGTTACTACAATAATAAAGCCATATTTTATTTGACATTTTATTTATTCATTATATATATATAGCTCTATGAGGTTGCAAAGCCAGCTCCATGAAGATTTGGTTTACATGGGGATAGAGTGGAAGATATCGAGTGGCCTGCTATCGAGCTTTAATCTCAACCCTACTAAAGATTCGTGGGATAAATTGGAACGCTGACATCACCCCAGGCCTCCTCACCTCACCTACATCAGAACCTGACTTTATTAGTACACTTCAACATCTAGTAAAACATCTTCCCAGAGGAGTGAAGGTTATTAGAACAGCAAATGGAGACTAAATGTCGTATGGGATGTTCAAAAAGGAACATATATGTATATATATACAAATACATGTATGTATGTATGTATGTATGTATAATGTGATGTATTTGTATATACCATCTCTTTTCCACTCTCTACTTCCTCTTACTAAGTTGCATTTGATGCTTTAGACGATGGCCTGATTCGAGTCAGTGAGTCAGAAATATAGAATAAAGACTGAGGTCATAAACAGTACTTATAGCAGTTATTGCAGTTAATATGACTTATTTACAGCATTAAATCTCAGGGAATGTAAAACCACTAGGGTTGAAAAGCCAATAATGGAGGGAAATGAAGACGAGTCAGTACGGCACTCAGCAGCGTTGTGAGAGCGGCATGGACATCTATCTCGTTTATTTTTCTACTAAAATGCCTCCAGTCAAATAATCCAGGCAAAGATCTGCTGCACTTCTGAGTAAGTAATGTTAGATAATTGCTGTTCAGTTGTGCATATGATATACACTGTACAAAGAAATCTATCTATCTATCTATCTATCTATCTATCTATCTATCTATCTATCTATCTATCTATCTATCTATCTATCTATCTATCTATCTATCTATCTATTTGCCTGCCTGTCTGTCTGTCTGTCTGTCTGTCTGTCTGTCTGTCTGTCTGTCTGTCTGTCTGTCTGTCTGTCTGTCTGTTAATATGTCTGTTTGTCAATCTGTTTGTCAATCTGTCTGTCTGTCTGTCTGTCTGTCTGTCTGTCTGTCTGTCTGTCTGTCTGTCTGTCTGTCTGTCTGTCTGTTAATCTGTCTGTTAATATGTCTGTTTGTCAATCTGTTTGTCAATCTGTCTGTCTGTCTGTCTGTCTGTCTGTCTGTCTGTCTGTCTGTCTGTCTGTCTACATGTCTATCAATCTGTCTGTCTGTCTGTCTGTCTGTCTGTCTGTCTGTCTGTCTGTCTGTCTGTCTGTCTGTCTGTCTGTCTGTTAATCTGTCTGTTAATATGTCTGTTTGTCAATCTGTTTGTCAATCTGTCTGTGTGTCTGTCTGTCTGTCTACATGTCTATCAATCTGTCTGTCTGTCTGTCTGTCTGTCTGTCTGTCTGTATGTATGTATGTATGTCTATCTGTTAATCTGTCTGTCTGTCTGTCTGTCTGTCTGTCTGTCTGTCTGTCTGTCTGTCTGTCTGTCTGTCTATTTGTCAATATGTCTGTCTGTCTGTTTGTCAATCTGTCTGTCTGTCTGTCTGTATGTCTGTCTGTCTGTCTGTCTGTCTGTCTGTCTGTCTGTCTTTGGGGGAGCGCTGTTGAAAGAGGAAGCTCGTAAAGGGTAAAGCCATGGGGTACTGAAAAGAAAAGCGCCAAGGTAAAACAGAAAGTAAATATAGAAAACTCTTAAGCGTGGAACCAGTGAGTTTACTACACTCTCTGTATAATAATTTTTTCCAGCAGATACTCACATTATGGAGTTGAATATAGATTTGAATATTAGAGTCAAATGACTTTTTAAACTTTCACTTTACTTTTATGGTCCTTGAGCTTTGAGCAGAATCAGAGTTTGACACCGGTGGGGTACAGCAACACGAACAGGTGAATTCATTGATCTGTGTCATTAAACTTTTTTCAAACTGTTTCAGCAGAACTTTCTCTGCTCTGGGCGGTACTGTACCTGCCTCTCGAGAGATCTGAACGAACGCATCCACGCCGCTCTCTCCGTAGTTGCCCTCGGAGGCCAGCGTGGAGACGTAATTCCACCCGAGCGCCTTCACGATGTCCACCATGGCCTGGGCCTGGTACGAGTCCGGGGGAACCACCCGCGAGAAGAAGTCGTAGCGGTTGTTGTCGCTGAGCTCTGGTGCTGTGGAGGCGTAGCTGATCTGAGGGATCTGGAAATAGGAAATGAGCATATTAATGAGTATATACAGTAAATATAAACCTAATGGTTAAAATGGCAGGTATTTTATAATCAAATAATTAATATCATTTAGCCAAAGAAATTAACTTTTAATGCAAACACTTTGGTTTTATACTTATTTTCATTGACCTTTAATTATAATTTTTTTATGTGCAACAGATATTTTGATGCTCATTTCTTAAGTCATGGACGATTCTGTATTCCATGTGCACACATTTCCTTGGCTCAGGTTTTATTCCATTCCAGCGCTATAGCGAGAGATCTTCCACTCCAACCCATGTAAAGTAAATCTTCTTGGACGTGGTGTTATACACAGGAGCACTGTCATGCTGAAACAGTTTTGGGTCTCTAAAATTTCATGCTTCAGCATCAAACGCCATTCTAATATTGTGTGCCTTCAGGTTTGTGGTAATTTGGGGCAGAACCACATATTGCTGGAAACATCAGGTTCTCCAATACCTTTGTCCACGTAATTGCACCCAGGCAACTTTATGTATAGATTTGGAGCCTGTCTAAATGCCACTTATAGCTAGTTGGGTTTAATTGATAAAAAGAAAAGAAAATGTACTTTAATACTTGTCACATATACTTTACAGCACAGTGAAATTTTACTCTTTGCATATCCCAGAATATTGCATATTCTCAAGGGCCCCAGGTGTTTGTAATTTAGCCATTAGGGCTTCCGATCAGTAGTCCAGAGCCTTAAAAACAGAGCCCACCTAATTGATAAAGATGAATCATAATGAAAATGCAATTCGAAAGAAAGACGTTTGATCGATTAAAAATGCGCATGTTTATTTTTTCACTTTACGTGCGGGAATTTCCTGGTTTAAATGGAGGTTTAAACTGAAAGACGCATTAACACTTTCGCCTATTAAATCAGTATTTTCAGCGACGGGTTCTGGCTGGTCATGGCTTTAATTACACTGCTAAGTAATTCTCCATTAAAGGAATATTTTGGGGGGTTGCTAATGCGCTTGCCGACGCTGGTTCAGGGTAGTGGACGTGATTCATTTACATAACTACTTCCATCCTCACTTATCCGTTTCTCTGGCTGCCTTTTTCAACTCTTGACTATATTTTTATTTCTTTTTTCAGACGTCTGGATTAGCAGGTTCCTGTTAATCACACTGGCTATAATATCAGTACAATAATTTTACGTTGATAGCGTTTTAATCCAGCAGTGATCGGCTTCTTGCATTGTAACACATACACATAGATACATTTCTGCAAGAAAAGTTTCAGATGTCTGTTGTGTAGACAAATGAGCGTTGTTTTTCAAGTGCTTATTAAAAGAGCATTATTACTATCATAATTTTTTTTAAATATTCATTGCTATTGAAATCAAAACATTTACTTACTTATGGATATGTATATAGTTGTTGGGTGAATATAACAAATAATTAGGCTACGTTAATAACTAGAGGCTGAGCGATAGTGAGGTTGGACCGTAATTGCCGATTATAAAAAATCGTGCAGCACACAGTCTCTCGTGTAAAAACAAACAGCACGTGGCGTCAGTGATTCGCCCCTAGGGGCCGCTCTCGTAATGACCGAATCAGAAGCCGGAAAAACTATCGGTATGGATTTTTGCCACTAGCCGATTGTTACAGCAATCAACTATCGGTGCCTCGACCTTTATTCATAACTCGGGGGAAATTTTAGTTTGAAAGCCAAACTTTATTATCAAACACAGATATAATTTGAGTAAAACATATTGAAATATTGAATATAAAAATTCTGGCATTGTCCAGAGGGCCGTTACGAATGTGGAAATCCTGGAAACAGAATTGAGTAGTTTACTTTTGACTCTTTAAGTCCGAGCTGTTTGTTCTTTCATCACATGACTCCAATCTACTCTACACAATGCAATCGATAAGGTTCATCGATCCAAATCTTGACATTATTGTTACAATAATTATGGGAGTCAAGTGACAAAAGAACTAACGATACGGAGCAGAAGATATGAGAGTTGAAGCTACTTATTGTGTTTATGTGTTATAAATTGTCCTTAGCTGCACTGCTACATTTTCATTATTGGAACTATAGTTAAAGTTGATGTATGTAGACGTGTTGGAGATCTGCTTATTGAAAATGTAACAATTTATTTTATTACGAGATTCAAAGAACAGAGTCACTAAAATGATCCGATCTTCCCAGATGAATCTTTCTATGCCGAATCTATCCAGACGTTATTTAAACTCCGTGATCAGTGTATAAATGTAGCAGGGGAGTATGTGGACAAATAAATGTCATTTTCAGTCTCAGTTTGACTTGAACTCCCCCCGTACATTGGGATGTACTGTTTCACATATTGTAAATGTGGGTCAGCGAGAAGAGGAAGGCGGGAGGAGTGTGTGTAGAGAAGGACACAAGAGGAAGCCATTTGACAGATTATCCATCGAGGATTAGAACGGTTTTAGTCGTATGAAGTGATGCACAGAGGGACGTGCAAAGCCATTTCACAGCCTGCTCAAAAAAAACAAAACTGCACATTCAACAACAGACTTAACTCTTCATTCACATCTTTCAATCGGTGAGATTAGATCGATGTATACATTTATACATGCTTGTTCACACACACACACACACACACACACACACACACGGCTTTACATTATAGACTCGACCGTGCCGGAGATGATGGTGGGTGGGTTTAATGAGCGTCAGTAAGACCTATGTGATTTACGTAGGCTGTGTTTGGGATCAGAGAGCGAAAAAAAGCTCTAAAAGAAAAAGCTTTTTCATTTGAGAAAGAACATCTGAGCTTTAAATCAACGTACAATTACATTTTGCATCATTTTTGAGGGATTCTTTGCTTTTTTTTCATCGTCAGTGGAGAATCGATTCATATCAAATTCTTCCATCCAGTCATTTAAATCCCACTGAAGACTACACTATATGGATAAAAGTCCACATGGGAAAAGTAGCCCGCCTACAATACCGGTGCCACGGAGTGTATAACCATACACTATATGGATGAAATGTTTCAGGTCACAAGACCAAAACCTTTTCCAGCATGACAATGCCCCTGTGCACAAAGCAGGTCTGGGAATTCTCTTATGATCTCTTTCTTTTGCACTTTTCCAAAAAAGAAAAACACTAAATGGAAAAAAAGTATTGGGACACCTGACTTTTCCAGCCATATGTGGTTCTTCCCCAAACTGTTACCACAAAGTTGGAGGCACACAATTGCACAGGAAGTCTTCGGATGCAGCACTGAATTGTCCCTTCACTTCAACTAGAAGACCCAAACCTGTTTCAGATGATCCCAAGCTCCATAAAGATATGGTTTTCAAGGGTTGGAGTGAAAGATCTTTGACCTCAAAGCCTGTTAAATACCATACCACCATGCAATTAAATTGGAATGCGTATCACTATCATGGTGAGGTGGAGGTCGGAGCTCTTTAGCAGGAGATCTTCCATATTGCTGGAAATGTCAGGTGTCTCAAATACTTTTGTCCATATATAGTGGTGTATGTATAGTCAATCAACTCCTGAGAGAGAGATGCATTTCATTGAGTATATGTGGGACGACAGGATTATTTACGGTAGTAAGTTCCCACAAAACATGCAAGACACCATCAAATTCCCACTATTATAAATTATTTATAATCTCAGAGACTGTAGAACAGGAATGTAATTAGAATGTATTTGTAAGAAATAAAACACAATAGGGATTCATGTTATAGGAAAAGAATCATTATGAAACATAAAGTCACTGTTACCAACCCTGTGCCAGAGATATGACAACATATCAGGAAGAGGGGGTTCATGTGAAACCTGGCAACCGGAAAGGGGTGGAAATCGCATTTCTTTTTCGTCATACTCCCCTGCTACATTTATACACTTATCCCAGTGTTTAACTAACGCCTGAAATGATTCGGCATAGAAAGATTTGTCAGTACGTCTGAACCTTCCAAGGACAGCCCGCTTCACTTCATCATCAGGGAACCACCGTGACCGGAATCGGGATTGTCGCTGATGGACGTACGACCATCTTTGGAACGTTTACACCATTCAATCGTCTTGCTGCGGCTGAGCATCTCAACACCAATCTGTGCTTGAAACTTCAGCACCATGCGCTGTTCCGTACACACACCAACACTGTTGTCTGCCATCTCGATTAATTTTCTCTGGATTATTATTATTATTATTATTATTATTATTATTATTATTATTAGTCACTGCACCTCATTGAACTCATTGTCACATGATTCTCTAAACAACCAAGCAGTTAAAGTTTTAGGTAAATATTTAAGGGTCTGAGTTACTGATTTGAAGGTTGGGGGGTTCAAACACCGATATTGCTAAGCTGCCACTCTTGGGCTCTTCGAGTAAGGCCCTTTACCCTCTGTTGTGCTCCAGGGGGAACTGTTTCCTGGCTGCATTCCGACCCCAGCTTCCAAACCATTCCTGGTATATGTGAAGAGAGAATTTTACTTTGCATTTAAATATGCAAGACCAGTGAAAAGCACCTTTACCTTTTTAACTGCTGTTTCCGAGAAGAACAGAAAAAAACCAGTTTGGCAGTAAGATTTGAAGTCATAACCTTCTGATCAGAAATCCAACATATCAACCAAATGACATCAGTTTCCCTTTATTTTTACAGCAAATTTGTACTTATGTCTGAATGTCTGAAGTGGGAGAAAAGAGTTGATTAGTAATATTGTATTATTTTAGTTTGCGAAATAGATACCATCATCCTGGCAAATAATTCACTGCTAATCAGGCATTCAGTGTCATTATTATAATCCAGTTAAGTAACGAACCTACATGATTTGTAGCTAAAACCTAATAATTAAATTTAGGAAAAATTATTATACTCGATGGATTACGATTGTGTGTGAGATTATTGCCGAAATGGATTTTTTCGTCGGAAATCATTGATTTAGCTAAACAAGCTTCGCGGGTCTGACCTGATAGCATGTATATATACATATGTATACACACACACACACACACACACACACACACACACACAACATGTAGGCATGATGTATCGCCACTCAGACCCTGTTTACTTTCATCCAGATGGATTTATATGAATGTTGGGTGTTAATGCAATGCCAGGGCTTTTGTATATTGCATGGTGCACTGTATGTGCTGTGGGAATGCTTATCTGAGATAATTTGCTGTAAAGTTGGATTTTGCTCAGTGCATCTGTGTGTGTGTGTGTGTGTGTGTGTGTGTGTGTGTGTGTGTGTGTGTGTGTGTGCGTGTGCGTGTGATTATGATTGTACCTATGTGTGTATGTGCGTTTGCTTATTTAAGAAGATATAGTATTTCAGCCAATCCTGCACCCATACTATGTACAGTCAAATCTAAAAAGTTGGCACTCGTTCAAAATATGAATAATCGAGCGGATCGAAATGCAATGAACATGCAAATCTTTATTTAAATTTTTGATTAACCTGTAAACAAACAAACAAACAAAAAATACATGCAGCATACAGAACATATAGTCAACATTATTCGCACCCTTCAGGAAAATGACGAACCTGCAACGATAGTATGGGCTTTTTTTTTCAAGTCTTTTGTATTCTGGTCAGATATCTTATAAGCAAATGCAGTATTTGATTTAGCCGTGGGGATACACAACATATCGACAACTCCAAAATTATTGGCACCCCTCCGAGAAATGAACTCTGTACGATAGAAAGCTGTTTTGAAAGGTGCCAATAATTTTGCACTTGTTTATCCTGTACCCTAAGGTAATCTTGTGTATTCATCGATTTTGTGTGTGTGTGTGTGTGTGTGTGTGTGTGTGTGTGTGTGTGTGTGTGTGTGTGTGTGTGTGTGTGTGTGTGTGTGTGCGGACTGCAAGGATCTCTCTCAATGTAATGTGACATAGTTTTCCCTCCGTTTTCCCCACTAGCTTCATCCCAGAGCTGTAGTTGTGATAATTAATTAGACAGCTCTTCTAATCAGAGGCTTTACGTGCGGCTACAAGCTCTTTTGTAGCTCAATGGATTCATAAAAGTGAACAAAACCAGCTGTAAATATTCCACTTGAAGCCCTGCTGAGGGACTGAACACGTCATAACCACAACAAGCCACATTTTTTACAGAAAAAAACATAATATTGAAAATATCTGCGTTAAAATGCGCAATAATTTTATTTTTGATTTCTTGTCGCTAAACCGTTTCTTGAGCGCGTTCTCTCAGCACCACCGCTGCTACGTGAATATGAGGTATAACCTCACTACGGAGGCGGAGGCGTGTCCTGAGAGTCACACAGAATACAGATTAATATGGCAGAGGTAGAGCTGTCACTTCCTGAACACACAAAGGGAAAAGAACGTCTAGATTTCAATCTTTCGTTTCTTTGCACTACAAAGGCGTGTTTGTGAAAGGACCAAGTCAGAAGGCGCTTCAGTGAATTGATGATTTGATGAGGGCTTCAGCAGAAGATCTTCCACTCCAAACAATGTCAAGCAGATCTTCATGGAGATGGATTTGTGAACAAGTCATGCTAGAACAGGTCTGGGTCTCCTAGTTCGAATGAAGGGAAAATTCCATGCTACAGCATCCAGAGGGGTCGGATACAATTGCGTACCTTCATGTTTGCGCTAACAGTTTGAGGAAGAACCACATACTGTATGGCTGGAAACAAAGACCGGTGTCCCAATATTTTTGAGCCACAGCATGCCATATAGTGTACGCTTATTATAGAAAGCAAATTACATGTATCTATCTTCACTTTTTCAGCACGCTGTGAGTGTTTTCGTTGAAGAAGAGCAGTGCAGCGTGATAATGAAACATCTGTACCTTACTGAAACAACATATGCTCAATAAAGTGTCTGTTTCAGCGCTCTGGAAGTTTCCAGAAACAAAGCATCAAATTTAAACCAGTCCTGAGCTTCCTAATTCCCTCCCGCTGTCTTTTTCACACACACATACACACACACACACACACACACACACACACACACACACACACACACACACAATTTCTTTAACACACTTTCTACTACCTTCTCCCATTGTCTCTCTCACACACTCTTTCTCTCCCCCAAATACAATCCTGTTTTTCTTTCATTTATGTTCAAAGATTCGCTTCCCCCAAAAGAAAAAAGAAAACCGGTGCCTTTTTTCCACCTTGTTCTTACTTTCATTTTTTATTTATTTATTATTTTATTTATCCACAATGAAAAAACCCCCGAGAGGTTAAAAAAAAATCAGCCCACATCCAGCAACAAATCCAAACAATCATCTGAAAAGAACCAATAAAATGGTGTCAAAGGTTCATCAGGATGCTCTCTGTCTCCTTGAGATCTTATTTGAAGAAAGCCGTCCGAGTTATAACAGAAAAGTCAAGAGGCAGGAGCAGAGGTCAGCCAAGCAATCAGACCGAGTTAGAGCGGAGATGTCAGGGTGGGGAAAAAAAGGAGGATATTTACAACTGAGAGAACCAGAATGCTGCTGAGAAGAAAAGCAGAAGAAGGTTAAAGGAGGTTGCCAAGGCAACGCGCCGAAACATATACGCTAATAGATGATAATTGTGGTACGTTTAGAAAAAAGCAGATTATGAAGATTTTTTATTGGTTCTGTGTATTGTGGGTTTTCTCCGGGTTCTCAGGGTTCCTCCCACCTTTCAGGAACGTAATGGACGGATAGCCTGGTATCCCATCCAGCTGTTTTCCTACTTCACATTAAATGTACTTATTTCTTCAAACACACTGGTTTTCTGATCCTGTAACAATTTGAAAATATTGGCATTGAATGACAAAAGACTGACATTTGATTTGGAAAAAAGCGAAACAGATTGTCGCTGTAAAAGACTTCAATAAATTGGATTTAAAAAAATAGAAATGAAAATTTGGAAAAGACTGGAAAGGATCAAAATCAGATAAAAAAAATAGATTAGATTTTAACTGGATTTGGAGAGAAATGGAATTAGATTTGGGAAAGACGGAAAAGGATTGTAGCTGTTGGACTTTTGAAAAATTGGTGTTCGATTGGAATTAGCTCTAGATTTGATTTGAATTAGATTTTTAAAAAAAGAGAAAAAGATTGGCGAAGTGAACGATTGGAATTTGATTTGGAAAAAAAATAAAATAAAATTGGAATTAGATTTAGAAAAAAATTGGATTTGGGAGTTTGGGGAAGACTGTAATTAGATAAGGTTTAAACAGGATTTGGAAAAGATTGGAATTAAATTTAGAGAAGATTGCAGGTAAAAAAGATGGGAACTGGAATTGAAAAAATATTTGAATTGGATTGGAAAAATTGAGAAAGACTGAAATTAGATTTAGAAAATATTATGGCTGAAAAGAGAGAGAGATCAAATTTGTAAAGAATTAGAAAAAATGAAAAAATGGACAGTTAGATATGTAAAAAATTGGAAAAGACTGTAATTAGTGTGAATTTGGAGAAGAAAATTTGGGCGTGGAAAAGATTGGAATTAGAGTAAGAAAAGCTAGAAAAGGATTGTAGCTGAAAAAGATTGGATTTACATTTGGAAAAGATTGAACTTGTGATATATTGGGAAAAACTGGAATTAGAAATGATTATGCCTTTTTTGAATGTCTAAAGGATTGAAAAAGACTAATTTGATTCTAAAAAAGATTTTTATTAGACTTAAAAAAAAAAAAAAGATTGGAATTGGATTTAGAAAAGATTGGAGTTGGAAAAAGGTTTGATCGGATTCGGAAGTGATAACTTTTGAAAATATATGTACACTATTGTATTAATTGATTGTAACTTGCGTTTGTGTAAAATTTGTGGGTTTTTTTGTGTGAATTGCGTTTTAATTAATAGTTTTTTCAATGCTCGAGTTATAAAACTTCTGTTTTTACAGAATAATAGGATGGATTTTAATGCTTCCTGCTTCAGGATCCGACTCGGATAAGGAAAGGTGTCATCGTGGTAAGGGTTTTATTAAGATTTAGCTTGATTCCTAATTCAGAATTTCACTTTTAATTCTAGATCATTTGCATTGACCTCCTAGATTAGATTAGATTAGATTAGATTAGATTTAACTTTATCGTCATTGTGCAAAAGTATAAAGCCAATATAATGCATGGTGTAACAAATCCCATCTGCTATCCACCATAAAGTCTAATTACCCGTGTATCTTATATGTTTTACTCTAAAATCGTTTGAAAAAGTATTGGCACCCTTCCAAAAGCCATGAATGTTCAGCCACAAATTTCATGGTTGATTTTGGGTTCTATATCAACAGGACTAAACAAAATAATATATGCTCTTATATTGCCAACCCAACCCAACACACAAACACACACACACACACACACACACACACACACACACACACACACACACACACACACACAGTGTTATATCTCTCTTTCTGTGTGAACAGCTGTAAATTTAGCTGTAGGTCTGAGAGCCTTAATGTCCCGAGGGTTTTCTCTAATTCTCCAGCTATCAGCTACCTGATGGTTTATCTTGCACCTCTGCCTCTGTTCAGCAGCTTTCGGGAAAGGCGACGTCATTAAGCCGTGCGCTTCGTGAAACCTGTCAGTGTGTGTCAGCGAGAGAGACGTGAACTAAAGTGTAGGGCTTTTGTCTGGATCTCGTGGTGGAGCTGAAAACAATCCCATGTAGCGTGAAGCCTGTCGTCTCCTTAAATACACAGAATTGAACTGTTCCCGGTTCGGGGGAGGGAGTCGTCACCAGTGTGTCAGATATTAGGACATTTCCGTCAAGGAAAAATCCTTTTGTTTGGTGTTTGTTTGTGGGAAAATGGAGGCCTAGGAGAAAAAAAACTACTCAGAATCTGGGAAAAATCGCAAGATGGCAAATGATTAGTAATTCAATTAAGTGAATACAGGAGCGTTTTTTTCCCCTAAAGCTAATGGCAAACCAAAACATCTGTGACCCACATCTTTAACTCCTGATTAGTAGAATCTGGATAGATTCTGCGAAGTTTTAGATCAGTATAAAAAAAAAAAAAAAAACATGTCATTGAACACACACACACACACTATATATATATATATGTAGAGTCTCCATAATTGAGGCTGATGCCATTCACATCTCAATGCATAGCCAACGATACGATACATTAAGGATACATGAAATGAAGCAGCTTCCGATGCGATACGATTATTGTGCATTGCGATCTGATTTCCATTCGATTCAACACACTTATGTACCGATAGTTCACTTTCATTTTCTTTTTCAAGCAAACAGAAAATCCTCACAAACACGCTTTTGTTGTGCAAAAAAAAGAAAAGAAAAAAGATGAAATACAACCAGCCGTTCTTTTCCTGTTTTGTGTGCAGGAAGACGCAGCTCTACCTCTGCCATGTTAATCTGTATTCTATGTGACTCTCGTGTGTTGTGAGACGTAGCGGCGGTGCTGAGAGAACGCTCTCGAGAAACAGAATAGGGACAAGAAAACAATATCAAATAGTGCTCACAAATTATCGGTCACTTTCTAAATAATAAAAGTAAAACGCATCTACTAATAATTATATGCAAATAAAATAAAATAAAAACTTGTACCTGATGCACACTTTTATAAATCGATGCATCACATCGCTTATACACACACCGTCCCTTATATATAGCCATTCCACATTTACTCCCCATTTGTTGTTATAATAATCTCCACTCTTCTGGGAAGATGTTCCACGAAATGCTTGTGTAGATTCAGCCCAAAGGTATTCAACAGGGTTTGAACTCTGATAGATCTTCCACTTCAACCCATGGTAAACATCTCCCCATAAAGCTGGTTTTGAGAACAGGGGAATTGTCATGCTGGAACAGATTTGGGTCTCCTAGACGTCCAATACGATTGTGGTAACAGTTTGGACCACATACAGTTGGAAAAGTCAGGTGCAAGAGGACAAGTAGAAGTTTCCAAAGTGCGAATTCATGCATATTCATGGACTTTTTTTTTTAAGTTAAATGATATACAGTGGAGCAACTGCTAAGCCGCTTTTAGTAGTTTCTTGGGCGTTAAAACATACACAGCGTATTATTATTCCGCGTTCGATTATTTTAATGGTTTATAATTCTACGTTCGAGGGGTATTTAAAGTGTCAGGTCGAAACGGCTCTCAGGAGTTACGCAGCAACTTCCTCCATCTGGCCCCTAAAAGATGAAAGATGGAGATGGATATTACCGAGGCGGTGGGACACATGACAGCTCGTTGAAAAATTGAGGACCCTAAGGCCCTGGACCGAAGTGCAAATATCCACTCGTTCAACAGAAAAAAAACACCTTGTGTCTCTGAAGATGATTTCTCTCACTCTGGGGTGCACAGGGCTGCTGAAATGTTGGGGCAGAAGTGGCATGTGCGTGTATATATGGTGTGTGGGGCTGGTGGTGATTGAGCAACTGTGTTAAAAAAAAAGAAGGATTTAGTGTGTGTATGTGTGTGTGTGTGTGTGTGTGTGTGTGTGTGTGTGTGTGTGTGTGTGTGTGTGTGTGTGTGTGTGTGTCTCAGACACATTGCTCATCATTGTGTCAAGGTGGCATGTTGTTGTGAGGAGAACAGGCAGACGTTAGCTTAGCACAGGAATGATAACCTCCGTGTGATCCCTGCCTCGAAATCACTGACGAAGCTCCGCTGATCTTCACCCCAGAATCAACCTCAGCGCAGAAAAAGGACGACGCTTGAGGGATTTATATTTTACTGGATCTGCTTTTTTCCCTGAGAAATATCAAATGTTTGTTGGCACATGAGCACCTTTTTAAAGATCGCATTCCACATTTAATCGCTATAATAACTCCACTCTTCTGGGAAGATGTTCCTCTAGATTTTGGAGTGTGCTTTCATTCAGACACAAGTGTTTCAGTAAAGTACTGATGAGGTGAGGAGGCCTGGGGTGCAGTCAGTTCTTCTCAAAAGTGAATCCTTGGGTACTACTTCTAACTAAAATAATACAATGATGCAAAGGTAACTTACTGGTTAAATTGTTGGACTTTGGGACAGAAGGTTGTGAGTTCAAGTCCTAGCACTACCAAGATCCCACTGCTGAGCACTGACGGCCCTCAAACATCACCTTTTCAATGTGGAAATAAGATGATTGTAAGATGATAAGGGCGTCTGCGAAATCCCGAAAATGTGCTAAACCCATGTAGCATCTATATAAAGGATCAAAATGGAAGTTCTATTGCCTTGCAGTTCCAATGACATGCTACAGAATCCTCAAAATGCCATACGTTCGAACATTTTACGTTCCTGTTTTTTCCTTATCTTGACCTAACAAACATCGTTTCCTCGTGATCAGTACACGTTTTTTTGTGTATTCGACATCAGAGCATGTTCTAGAGGAAGCATCATCGTAGCATCATTGATGATCGCATTGACGTTTCTGCTGTGGGAAATTAGTAACTTTATGGTAGAGGTTTCTCCATGATTTACACCAGAAACATTCCCGATGCATGAGATTTTCTTGTGATACAATTACCTAGTAAGAACATTTGTTTTTGTGTTAAGTTCGTGAAACAATTAGTGATAACAATAAAACAACTTATGTTATGTCATTCTCACGAGAAAACAACTTTTATTTTGTTAAGAACATAAAAAAACAACAACTTTTATTTGGTATTTATTTAGTCGAAATCACGAGTAAACATCTTTTGTTATGGCGAGATCGCAAAAAAAAACTACTTTTATTATGTAGAGTTAACAAGAAAACTAAGTTGTGATAACAAAAAAAAAACTTTCGTAACGAACTGTTGCTTTCTTGTGATCTGGACATAACTCAAGTTGTTTTTTTATTATCTTATCATAATAAAAGTCGTTTTCGAGAAAACGACTTTTATTATGATAAGATAATAAAAAAACAACTTGAGTTATGTCCAGATCACAAGAAAGCAACTTTTATGTCAAGATCACGAAAAAACAACTTTTGTTATGATAATAATTATAAAAAAAAAACGTTGGTTATGTCGAGATCACAAGAAAACAACTTTTATTATGTAGAGATAACAAGAAAATGAAGTTGTGATAACAAAAAAACTACTTTTGTTATGTCGAGATTACGAGAAAACAACTTTTATGTCATGATAACGAGAAAACAAACTCGTAATGTCGAGATCATAAAAAGAAGACATGAATAGACAAGAAAGAAAAAATAAACTTAGGACGTCGATGCTACAATTGACAGACCTCAAAAACGTTCTGCGAATTCATTCAACAATAATGACCTCGAGAACCCCGGACCCTTACGCCGTGTGCCCCCTGAACACCTGCCCCTAAAACATCAAAGCCCTGAAACCCGGCAATATTGTCACTTCTGAGCGCGCACAATTAGTTTTACGGTATATTGTGCTGCCGGCGGCTGAGCGTCGCAGCTGAACACTCCAGCACACATCAGCAGCGAGTGTTTTGTCATGCTAAACACACGCGGAATAAACGCTTTGTGCACATTAAAGCAGCAAACAGGAAATACGCACACATGATTAACAGAACAAGGCGATTGGGGAGGTTTTGTCTCCGCGCTCGAGCGAGCAGGCCACGAATCGGAATAATGACACGCAGCAGTTCTCCACGTCTCCGTACTCCAACGGAAAAAAGGGTCTGTTTTAATGAAGCCGCCGGTCCTCGGCTCTGCTGGACTCCATGCTTTTGTCTCTTTTCTCCTGCTTCTGGTTGTATATTTTGGCCGTCTAATTAGAGGCTTAGCTAAAGACAGATGTTCTCGTATGGACAACTGCCACCGTTTCCCTTATTTGCATTTCCTCTGAACCAGTGGGACATCATTCTTTTTTTAGATCAGCACGCCGAGGGAAAAACTCGAATGATCGTCATTCCATAGCACGATGTTCTACAAACCTGATGAAAGATATCCTGATGTGTTTGGATATTCTCCATAAATATCATTGTCCCCAGCAGTTATTTGTAGAAACGTTCTCCTTCAGACGAAACGGAGTTACTGGAAGTCTTTCAAGTAGTTTTACACAACAATTTCAGTGCAAACGCATCTGAAGTTTCTACAAAAAGTTCAGCTGGTGATAACTAAAGATCGAAACTTTCCTGAGAAGATTTATCCATCGGAAAATCAAGATTTCTGAGGTTCTGAAAAGGTTCCTTCGGTGGGAGCAGACGTCATAAAAAAGTTCTTCAACTGGTTCCTGGTGAAAAGTTGATTTTATATTCTTGAAAATGTTCCAATGGAGATAAAAAGTCTACAATTTCACATGAAACGTGCATAGTGAAGATACACCTAAAGTCCCTGAAAAGGTTTTACTTTTGATAAAGGTTCCTGAACAGGTTTTCACTGGAAACTTTAAACATTTCTAAAGTTCCTCCATCAGGAACGCATCTCCTAAAAAGTTCTTCAAATGGTTCCAGGTGGAAAATGTATCTGATATTTCTACAAAGGTTTAGCTCATGCTGACTTCTACATGTCTAAAGGTCTTGGTATCCATTGGAACCCACATTACCTTTCTAAGGTTTTCTAAGCTTCTCTAGGTTCCTGTTGGAAAAGTCATCCTCTATTCGTGAAAATGTTCCATTTGTGATAAAACATCTAAAAATGTCTAATTTCACATGAAATGTGCATAGTGCAGATACACCCCAAGTCCTGAAAAGTGGATTTAAAAGTTGAAATTGAGATGATACATTTCTCAGGTTCCTGGAAAAGTTTATCTATTGGAAAAAAATTGGAAAAGCCACTTCAATGTTTCTAATTTTCTAAAAAAAAAAAAAAGGTTCCTTCAATGACAACACACTTGTCCTTCATATGGTTTTCCTGGTGGGAAATTCATCTTTCTGAAAATGTTCCAATGGAGATAAAACATTAAAATATCCAACTCCACATTAAACAAGTTCATGAAAAGGTTGTGTTCACCAAAAATCACAGAAGGTTCTCAAGTCCTCCTACAAAGGGTTCCTCCTACATTTGCTAGGCCACTGGATACACCATTTATTTAACCAAAATATGAACAATTCGATTGCAGAAGCATCTGAATAAGCAAATCATGGCAGAAGTTTGGACACACTGACACTGGTTCTTGTTTACTGAACGCTAGCAGGGTCTTATGTACATTCCTTTAACGGGCTGTGATTATCCTGTCCATCCGGGACACTGAAATATACTGTTCCAGGTGTTCTGTTATGTATCTTTATGTTGTTGTATGTAGCACCAGTGTTCTGGAGGTCATCTATATATGGTTGAAATGACAATAAAAGCTTCTTAATTTGACTCAACTTGATGTTCTATTCGAGCAGATTAGTCTCTCATCCATTTAATTTCTCTCTCTCTTTCCCTTCTAAACAATCTGAAGGTAAACAGACGAGAGCTGTACACGTGCTCAGTCCTTCTCCCGTCTAAAACCTCCTACTTTTCAAAATCGGTGTCTTATATAAGACGCGTGTAGTATGGATTAGAGTGTGGAGGAGGTCCAGGCAGGAGCGCCTGAGATATGAGCTTTTACTTGGGGTGCAAATCGACAAATTTGTCACAGAGATTCTCTCCTTCCTCTACTAGCAGACACAGCGAAAGAGAGAACCGGGTTCTCGAACATGGCTGCCAGCAACACAGGAGTTTTAGAAGAAAAGCGCTATTGAAAACGGTCTGAATGACTTGTTTGCCCTGAAGATACTTTTATCTTCCAAGGAATACCCCCATACCTCGTGTTCCTTCTCCGAGAGCGGCCTGGCGCTAGTCATGGATCAGTGAGCAATTCTTTTGGCAGCAGTACCTGAATATAAAGGCAATCCTTGGCAATATTGTCCGTTTGGCTGCAGGCAAAACGAACTCCTCTTCAAATGCAGTGTTTTATTCGGGCCAAGATGCAGCTCCAACCAGCAGCTACATTATCAACCAGTACTCTCTCTTACATATTAGATTGACGGAATGCAGTCTTGAGGACAGGAATAAAAGGATTGAAAAGTGCTGTTACAGGAAAAAAACAACCACGTTACGAAGTGATGTGCCCTTAAATTGGATTATTTTCCAGCTCTGCAGTTTATTTTTCAATACTAGATGACCAAAGTGTTTGATTTCTTCATATGACATTTAAATTTCCCATTTATTTTATTAAACAAAAAAATGGTCCATTATCCATTTGACACTGGAGACTTAGGGTGTTTTCACACCTAGTTCGTTTGAGCCTTTCAAACGCTCTCATTTTTTTAAAAGAACCAAACCCAATTCACTTAAAGTAAACCAGAATGTGAACCAGAAAGAGTCCTTTTCGTGTTCACAATATAAAAGATTTAAAAGAGAACCCAGTTCTCTTTTTGGTCCTCTTTAGTATTGAAGTGATCTCAGACCCTTTCGTGTTCACACCTGAACCTCATAAGAACTCAGAACCCAGAATTCTGTGCAGCAATGGATTTTGGGTATTCAAAATGGCAAGTGGGCTTGCATCCAAACTTTCATTCAAATCGTCGTAAAACGGACAGGAATCCTTGATTTCGGCAGACTCCCCACTTCGACGCATTTTCTCACGTGCGCTCATGTACTTCTGTCATAGTTTTTTCACTTTTACGAGACATTGTAGTGCTGTTCTGTTGGATCCAAAGTCCAATGCCTTATGCTACCATCTCCCACAAGTTCGCAGGTAGTAGCTGTTATTATAGCAACCTGTAACCTACTAGAACAGGCGCATTGATACACCCTGACGTTTGTAGAAGGACCGGTGGAAGTGCGGTCCAATCTGTTTGTTTGCGAGCAATCGGAGAACTGCGGATTCATCAGCTGTGAGGCGAACATATGTCGTGAATTGCTCCCCATTTGAAATGTTAAATCATTGTTCAGCGTGTTCGCACGCTTCATTATAACGACCCAGACGAGCTCTGTTCCCGAAAACGGCGCTGACCTTTTCCGATAAAATATTCCAACAGTCTTTTGTAGTTTTACACAGCTGTCAGCTTGGCCACAAGCACTTTTCAGCCAGCTGGCGCTCTTTCGGGAGAAAGCTGGCTATTTTTTGATATGTAGATCAAACTCTTGTCAATATGCACCGCGGCGCTTTGTGATGCCAGACACTGTTTCGGCAGTCTGTCACGCCAGATTGGACGAATCCTTCTGAGCTCGTACTGTAACAAGATCCTCATCAGAAAGCTCTTTTTCACCCGATTTTTATCGCATCTGCATTTCATTGCTGTTTACAAGGGAAAAAGTTGTTTTGAAAAAAATGCCAGCGTTTCCAACTCAGCCTTGTGTCACGGCTAAAAACCGAACCGATAGCTGGACCCTCAGGGAGACGAGAACCTCAGAGGGGCTGATTAGTCGATGTGATTAGTTACTCTGACTGATTACGTATTCGTCAATTAACAGCCACCCTGGGGCTACTGGAGCCGAGCCGAGCCACCATGAAGAAATCAAGTAAGCGTCCATGCTAGAGCTGATTTACAGGATTTTCATCAGGTTCAAGAGGTCACAGAGCTCCAATGACTCAAGTCACGATGATCTCATGTATGACACACGGATGACGTATTATACCTTAGTTGAGATTCATCACTATTCCGGCTACGGCCACGAAAATTAGAGCAAGATGCCATTTTTTAAAAAGTAAATAAACCTATATATAAAAAAAAAATTATTAACCACCAATTTTCAGATCAGAACGTGTGCTTTTTAGAAGTCAATGCCCTCGAAAGGTAAAGCTATTGAAATTATAGATAAAGGATTCCCAAGATTCTCGCACAGAGCTAGTGTTAACTGAAAAAAAAAAGAAAAAACTAAGGTGTCTAATTAGAGCAATCAAAACTTTGGATATTTAATTAGATCCATTTTTTCTATTATTCTCAGTTCAATTGAAAAAAAAAAAGCTCTTTGTACAGTAGCTTTAATGTCTCATTCCACATTTCGTCCCTGTTTTCTGTTATAATAACCTCCACTAGACCAGAGGGTTTGTTTATGGTGTTTGACAGACACCTGCATGTTCCTTTTGTTTCTATGCAACAAACTCAAGTCATTTAACAGAATGTATTGTACATTCTTTATTTTCATTGAAAAATCCTCCCTTTGCATGAAGAACAGCTTTACATGAAACTGAGCATCCACAGCATAAACTCTGAGCATTGTTTCTCCAAACGTTCATCTGAAATCCTTTGCTGTGGATCTTGTAAAACTCGCCAAAGATGTTCTTCACTAGATGGGGGTTTCTTGTTCATCCCATAGCATTTTAATAGGATTTAGGTGCAGTGTCTGGGCAGGTCGTTTCATGATAGATATCACTCCAGACGACTGTTTTGTCTCTAAATAACACTTACAGAACTCAAACGTACGCGTCGTCTCATCGTCTTGTTGTAAGGTAAAGTCGGTTTCAATGAGTTGCAGTACAGACGGAACTGCATGGTGCTGAAGAAGTGTGGAAATGGGAGCCATGTTGGTTCACTTTCACTTTTTGGAATAACAACCCCAAACCATTAAACATCTACCGCTATGTTTGACTGTGGGGGTGAGGGAGTCTGATCACATCTGATCACGTCTTCATTCATGTTTTTGCCTTTTGCCGTGTTTGTTGCATGGCAACACAAGGAACATGCATGCGTATATTACAGAACATAAAAGACTGTTTTCAAGATTTTTGACAGACACTGTATATGTCACAGAATTTTTATAACAATTACATTTTAGGTGTGTTATTTTATTTCTCTGCATTAAATGTTACTCAGTCTTGTATAAACGTTAAAACAGACCGATAGAAAGTGTGTCCAGGGGAATTTCCGGCATCGGTGTCTCCATCATTCTTGGAAGCGAACACGGGAATCTGAAGCCATTATCCTTATTAAACGCATCCTTTTGCTCCGCAGAGCTCCTTCCCACATGCCTGAGACACTTCCTGTAGTGTAAATAATGCACATGTATATCTAATCTTGGTTAGATAATTCGGGAGAAGACTTTTAGGTCAGGAAAATGCGGAGTGGGTCTCGGGAGACGCTATGGCCAGAAGAAGGTTTAAAAAACCCAGTGTGTTGGCAGATTTCCAGAGTCACCTGGTGTGTGTGTGTTCGTTTCCGAATACAAAAAACTGGGTTAAAATAGAAAAGAAGCGCCATAAATCTAGCAAATTCAGCACAATTCTGTATGTTCACACCGAAATAGGGCCCGGACTAATTTCCCCCCATGATACACTCTGTGGAAAAAGTTCAGCAGTGTGCTGGAACGCTAACTTCCCATCTTGTATTGTTTTTATTGAGTTATTCGTTGTACAGCATATTATCCAGTTACTACTATGAATTATCCGGTAAGTACAGTATAAAGATATATAGTTACCAGAATTATGGGATGTACGTCTGGAGCCACGGATGACGTCCCGGGAGCTTGGAAAGAGACTAATGACGTCTCTGGGAATTATGATATCTTCAGTCTGATCTAAACGATATCTGATACGGAGAGTTTCTAAGGACCTGTGTTTTTTTTTATGGTCGTTTTTTGTCGGTTTGCAGTGTGTTACCTGGAGCGACATGTTTTTACGGTGTGTTGGGATTTTCAGAGATGTTCCTTTTAGGTGTGGAAGAGTTTCAGATGGATCATAACAAATGTACGTATACTTGATTGGTTTTTGGGAACAACAGTGATTAGTGACTAGTAAACAATATTGGTGATCACTGATTGGCTGTTGGGGATAATGATCATGTTTGAAATAAGTAATTAATGATTGATGATTGGTTGTTGGAAATAATGCTGATCTGTGATTGGATTTTGGAAATAACGGTGATTGATGATTGGTTTTGGAAAATAAAGGTGATCAGTGATTGTTGATTATGATGGTGATCACTGATTATTGGGGATACTGGCCATGTTGAAAATAATTGTGATCAGTGATTGTTTATTGGTGGTGATTATATTTGGGGAACAATGATGATCCATGACTGTTGAGGAAAATGGTGGTTGATAACTGGTTGGAGTGGGTATAATGGTGATCAGTGATTAGTCCTTGGGTAAAATTGTGGTTAATTACTGGTTTTAGGGGATAATTGGGATCAGTAATGGGGTAAATTGAGGTTAATATCTGGTCTTAGTGGGGATAGTGGTGATCAGTAATTTGTTGTTTGGGAAAATTGTGATTGATAACAGATTTTTTTAAGATTACAGATGGTTAAAGGCCCTGCTCAAGGGCCCAAGCTTGGCCATACTGGGACTCGAACCCCCAAACTTCTGATCAGTAACTCAGTTTTAACCCAAATTATGGTGAATGGTCATTTTTGGGGATAATGGTGATCATTGATTTGTCTAAAAAAAATATTGATGATCATTGGGTGTTGGATATCAGGATTATTGGTAATTGGAAATAATGGTGCTCTGTGACTGGTTGTTGAAAATGATGGTGATCAGTGATTGTTGGGGAAAATAGTGGTTAATGACTGGCAGTAGGGGATACAGGTGATCAGTGAATTGGTTTTTGGCAATATTTGTGATTGATGTTTGATTTGGGGAATAATAGTGATTAGTGGTAATCTGGGCTTGCATGAATACAAACTTTGTCCAATGTTAGCTTGAGGTTATTGAGATGTTGTTTTTTTTGTCCATTAGCATGTTTGGTTTATGTTTCACTCTTATATCTGTGCTATAATCCATCACTATATTTATAAGCATCTATTGGTGGCTTTGAGAAGAACATACCAGCAGAGATCACGCACACATTTTAATACAACAATATCTCACACTGCTGGAACTTCACCATCTTCATTGATCTTAATATGTAGACAGACATACATACGCTTGACTCACCTCAAAGAGTCGAAGGACGTTGGCCACCATGATGGAGACCGAACTGGCCGATGCCCCGATCACACCTACCACACGCTCCGGCTTGCGTATGATCGGTTGCTCGCCATTGGAACACCGGATATCAGACGTATCTTTCTGAATAAGCGCCTGGACAAACGTGAGCGACTGCTCCAGCGCATACGTGTCCCGTGAGCACGTGTCCAGGATCCGGACACCCAGTGTGATGTTGGGCAGCAGCTCCGGGTCGCTATTGATTTGGTCCAGCGCGTATAGCATGGCTTCCATACGATGGATTCCTTTCTCCTTTTTAATCTCTCCACACGCTTGACCCAGCGGCCCTTTGGAGTGCACAGGAAAAAGCCCACCGAGTGTGATGTCTCCAGGAATTTTGATGGAATGCGGGTGTGAGTGCTGATGCGCCGTTAACGCCGGGCCGAGCCACACACAGAGGATCCACAGGAGCCATGGCCACGTACGTGAATGCCGGCTGGTCCGACTATGCTTCGGTCTGAAATGTAACAATGGGGATAGTAGATAGTAGGACGCCATGTCACGTTCGGGTTTCACAGCAAGCATTCATCTACGACTCGAAGAACCTGTCAAAGATATAAAAAATGATATAAATGAGCTGTGGCTTAATTTTTCTAGTTTATAAACAACTGTTGCATTTTCCAGTTTGCCACTCTGCCATTCCTACCAAGCTTTCAGGCCAATGGATCTGATAAAAACCCACCTGTTCTAAAAGACTTATCACTTTGATTGGAATGTCCTTATGGCAGCTTGATAACACAATCCCAGACATTCACAGTAAGCAGTGCATGAAATTGGGAAGCTATTGAGGTGACCCTGTGACAAACGGAAGCGAGATGATTGCAGGTGTTCTACAGCAGGCAGACTGCTATCAGCAGGTTAGTCTGAATGAATAAAGAGCATTATGGGATGGCAGATGGCAGAGCGTCGGGGGGAGCAGAGGTAAACACACTCGTCTGATTTAGAGCGATGGCAAGGCCAGGTGCAGAACGACTGCTTTACTCCGAGGTCTGCAGAGAGACACAGTATCGACTGGGCCGAAATGAAAGAGGAGGGCAGACGACAAGAAACAGGAAGATGCCTGGAGGCCAAGAAATGAACAGATAACAGAGAAATAAATGCATCAGATTCTATATCAGAGTTTATTATGTGTGGAGATGATTATGATAAGAGTAAATACTGTAATATTGTGAATTCTAATGAACAAATAATTTAATAGTTGGATGAATGGATGAATGCATGGACTGGCAGATGGGATGAGGAATGGATGGATGGATGGATGGATGGATGGATGGATGGATGGATGGATGGATGGATGGATGGATGGATGGACAAGTGGTTTGATTGATGAATGGATGGATGGATTTACGATAGATAGATAGATAGATAGATAGATAGATAGATAGATAGATAGATAGATAGATAGATAGATAGATAGATAGATAGATAGATAGATAGATAGATAGATAGATAGAAACATGAAATTGAATCACCAATATCTGAACAGTTGGATAAAGTTATATGAATGATGAATGGATGAATTGAGAGAAGAATGAATGAACTAAACAGAGAAGATTGGCTGAATGGAAACATGAACAGAACGAGAGAACAAAGAATGGGTGGATTATCTGTGTATGTAGGGGATAAATAGAAATTGATCAACAACATGAACAGTTTGATAAAGTAATAAATGGAAAGACAGATAGATAAACAACCTGACAGATAGATGGATGGATGAATGGATGATTGAACAGTCAGATGCACTGCTGAGAAACTGGATGTATTGTTACGTTTGGAAGGACAAACAGGAGGGCACAACAGACTTTTGACTGATGGATTGATGGATGGATGGATGGATGGATGGATAGATAGAGAGGTGGACAGATGCTGAGTCAGATTCAGTCCCAAAGACATGGAATTCTTTTAGTTTTTCTGAGAGGTAAAATTGTATACTCTCCAGTGAATAAATGCATAAAAAATTTATAAAAAATATATATGTTAGAGTGTGTTACTGTGAGTGTATGTTAGAGTGTGTTACTGTGAGTGTATGTTAGAGTGTGTTACTGTGAGTGTATGTTAGAGTGTGTTACTGTGAGTGTATGTTAGAGTGTGTTACTGTGAGTGTATGTTAGAGTGTGTTACTGTGAGTGTATGTTAGAGTGTGTTACTGTGAGTGTATGTTAGAGTGTGTTACTGTGAGTGTATGTTAGAGTGTGTTACTGTGAGTGTATGTTAGAGTGTGTTACTGTGAGTGTCTGTGTGAGTGTGTTACTGTGAGTGTATGTTAGAGTGTGTTACTGTGAGTGTATGTTAGAGTGTGTTACTGTGAGTGTATGTTAGAGTGTGTTACTGTGAGTGTATGTTAGAGTGTGTTACTGTGAGTGTATGTTAGAGTGTGTTACTGTGAGTGTATGTTAGAGTGTGTTACTGTGAGTGTATGTTAGAGTGTGTTACTGTGAGTGTCTGTGTGAGTGTGTTACTGTGAGTGTATGTTAGAGTGTGTTACTGTGAGTGTCTGTGTGAGTGTGTTACTGTGAGTGTATATTAGAGTGTGTTACTGTGAGTGTATGTTAGAGTGTGTTACTGTGAGTGTATGTTAGAGTGTGTTACTGTGAGTGTATGTTAGAGTGTGTTACTGTGAGTGTATGTTAGAGTGTGTTATTGTGAGTGTATGTTAGAGTGTGTTACTGTGAGTGTCTGTGTGAGTGTGTTACTGTGAGTGTATGTTAGAGTGTGTTACTGTGAGTGTATGTTAGAGTGTGTTACTGTGAGTGTATGTTAGAGTGTGTTACTGTGAGTGTATGTTAGAGTGTGTTACTGTGAGTGTATGTTAGAGTGTGTTACTGTGAGTGTATGTTAGAGTGTGTTACTGTGAGTGTATGTTAGAGTGTGTTACTGTGAGTGTATGTTAGAGTGTGTTACTGTGAGTGTCTGTGTGAGTGTGTTACTGTGAGTGTATATTAGAGTGTGTTACTGTGAGTGTATGTTAGAGTGTGTTACTGTGAGTGTATGTTAGAGTGTGTTACTGTGAGTGTATGTTAGAGTGTGTTACTGTGAGTGTATGTTAGAGTGTGTTACTGTGAGTGTATGTTAGAGTGTGTTACTGTGAGTGTCTGTGTGAGTGTGTTACTGTGAGTGTATGTTAGAGTGTGTTACTGTGAGTGTATGTTAGAGTGTGTTACTGCGAGTGTATATTAGAGTGTGTTACTATGAGTGTATGTTAGAGTGTGTTACTGTGAGTGTATGTTAGAGTGTGTTACTGTGAGTGTATGTTAGAGTGTGTTACTGTGAGTGTATGTTAGAGTGTGTTACTGTGAGTGTATGTTAGAGTGTGTTACTGTGAGTGTATGTTAGAGTGTGTTACTGTGAGTGTATGTTAGAGTGTGTTACTGTGAGTGTATGTTAGAGTGTGTTACTGTGAGTGTATATTAGAGTGTGTTACTGTGAGTGTATGTTAGAGTGTGTTACTGTGAGTGTATGTTAGAGTGTGGTATTGTGAGTGTCTGTGTAAGTGTGTTACTGCGAGTGTGTGAGTGTGTTACTATGGATGTGTGTTTGTGTGTTAATATGACTGTGTGTTTGATTGTGTTACCATGAGTGTGTGTTTGAGTGTGTGACCGAGTGTGTTATTGTGAGAGCGTGCGGATTTTTGCTAGTTTCTGGATGCACACAAGTGTGAAGTGGAGTATTTAGACTTTGTGTTGCTGCAGGAACCCAGTGCTCTCCTGTACTGCTGCACATGTTGGGCTTTGATAGCATTTGCAGTAAGCAGTGGATATTACATTTGTCAGCAAAACCAAATTTACCACTATTATCACATTTCCCGGGCGGCCAGAAGGGCCTGCTTTCTCACCGCACAGCTCGCACACATCAAATTGAAAAATCAAATGTGAAATTTGTCCAGCGTTACATCTGCTATACTCTCAGATCCGCAATGTCATATCTGAGCAATAGTGTACGCCTGGACTCTTTGAGGGTGCCTGTTTTTTTATATATACTCACACACGCACACACACACACACACACACACACACACACACACACACACACACTATTGTATTGTATATGTGTGCGTCTTTATATATTTCAGGCCGTGAAATGCTGCCATCATTTGCACGAGTTAAAACGTCATATGTTATAATGCAAACTAATTGTTCTGAAAGAGGGTTTCATCGCTCGCAGAGGCGTAATTTAATTCCGCAAACTGGCAGAGGCTCACAAGCAGACGGTAATGCGAGGAGACGCGAGGAGTCGAGTGCACACTCTCGCAAATATGATTTTTCCTGGTGATGGAACATCACTCGGAGCTGCTAAGCATAATGGCAGGCTTCAAAGATGCAAAGAACAGCCTTCATATTGACTGGCTTACAATCCATTCATTACACAGAAGTAAGTAAGTTCTGCAGTATGTTCCTCAGACGTCTCGGACCGGATCTTTAATCTAAAATATATAGTTGTCCGGGGCCATCGGCGAGATAGTTATTAATATTGTTTCATCACAATCATCGTCATCGTATTACAGTGTTTGGCAGGCTTCCATTCCACATGAACATTACATGATGAAGACCGGTGTTTACATTCACAACATCCAGAAAGACAGAAGTCAATAATACTAGTAACGATCGATAACAATGCCGGTTGAGAAGGTATTTCGGGCTCGTCCATCAAAACTTTTTCTCCTGTTCCATTAATAAATGCAATTACCTAAAGCTTTTCAGGACTGAAGGAAGGACGATCAATGGGGAAACTTCGTTATCAGCTCAGGTTCGTCTACGGCTCAGTTTGAGTCAGCTTCCTATTCTTTCTTTGTATGGTATATATATATATATATATATATATATATATATATATATATATACATATATATAATACCCATATGTGTAAGTATTACAAAAGCTTCTGCCTTCAAATGTACTTCAGTATCCAAATCACTATGATTTATTATAACTATAATGTTCCTATTATCATTTTTATCACAAGAATCTTTACTTAATCACCTCAGTTTATGTGTAAAGACTCGAATGTGGCTCTCAGCACACTGATCTATTAATAGAATGATATTAATGACTCAAACACTGATTGATTTCTATTACAATCATCATGAACCCAAAACCTACACGAAGAAATCACATAAATGAGGTCACGTGTGTTGTGTCGAGTTCGAGTCTGGAGTTTCTTTATCGTTTATTCCTCTCTAAATGTTCTGCTTGCTGTTGAACTGATGCTGAACTGTATGTTGGTGATCAGTAGATACACCGAGCGCAGATCAAAACAAGTTCAAAACAGAGCGTGCGCTCGATCCTGATTGCTGACTCGCTGCGTGTTTCAGCAGTTACGTTTTTATCCTCGTAAATAAAAAGACTGATTTCACTAAATGTAGTTGAGTAAAAAGTAAGATATATGGCTTCTGTATTTACTTCAGAAAAAGAACCCAGCTATTAGGGTTGCACAAGTCAGTGCGTTCTTGGTGCAGGTCCCGAGCCCGGATTCATGTGGAGGGTTTGTGTTATGAAGAGCATTAAGCGTAAAACATGTACCAAATCAAATATGCGGATCACGAATCAGAATTTCATACCGGATCGGTCGAGACCCGGGTTACCAACAACCACCACAGGTATTGTAGCCAACAGGGTACCGGTATAAATTGGGCTACTGTTGGCCAAAGGAAAAGAAAGACTACTACAGAGAAAGGAGAAGTGTAAGAGAGGAGGTTACTATGTTGGTACTATGACTGGTAAAGGGAGAGAGGGAGCTGATATGATGGAGAGGAGAAAGGTAAATATGGTGTGTGTTCAGGAGACCAAGTGGAAAGGGAGTAAGACCAGAAACATTAAAGGGGGTTTAAACTGTTCTATCATGGTGTGGATGGAAAGAGAAATGGTGTAGGGGTGATTCTGAAGGAAGAGTACAGTAAGAGTGTAGTGGAGGTGAAGAGAGTTTCTGATAGGGTGATGATCGTAAAGCTGGAAGTTGAAGGGATGATGATAAATGTCATCATTGATTATGCTCCACAAGTGGACTGTAAGATGGGGGAGAAGGAAAAATTCTGGAGTGAGTGAGATGAAGTGGTAGAGAGTGAACCTAAGATTGAACGATTGTGACGGTGATTGGTGTTTTCAATGGGCATGTGGGTGAAGGGAACAGAGGTGATAAGGAGGTGATGGGTAGGTGTGGCTTTAAGGAGAGGAATGTGGAAGGGCAGATGATGGTAGATTTTGCTAAAAGGATGGAAATGGCAGTGGTGAATACGTATTTTAAGAAGAAGGAGGATCATAGGGTGACGTATAAGAGTGGAGGAAGGTGCACACAGGTGGATTATGTTCTATGTAGTGGAGTGAAAGTCAGTAGGAGTAAGACAGGGTACATAGTGTGAATGAGAGGGAGGGCAGTGGAGGGGTATGGTTGCAGTGAGAAGAGGTGAAGAAGGTGGAGGAGATCATTGGGAGTGACGACGATGGACAGGGTTAGAAACGAGTTAATTAGAGGGACAGCACATGTAGGACGTTTTGTATTTAGTCCACCAGTGCGTGTATGGGCATGTGCAGACCAGATAGAACCTGCAAAAAAATAAATTTCCTCTGGGAAATTTTAGGTTTCATCCGACTGAGAGAGATTGGCCCTCGTTTTCACACATAGGCTTTGATGAATATGTAAATTAGGGCGCCGCAGTGCAACAGGGCGCGGTGTGATTTACAACACCTGAAAGTCATTACGGGAACGGCAGCGATGTAAAAAAAAAAAAAAAGAACATATCCGCAAAAGCTTTGTTTCCACCCCATTTCAGACAATTTGAAATTGTCAACTAACAATTGCCACCCATCTGCCCACTCTCGCCATATCATCATCATCCCACAGCTACCAACACGGACAGGTGAAATCCTTCTTACAACTGATTCATCAAGGGTTAAGGGCTTTGCTCAAGGAACCAGCAGTGGCAGCTTCGTGGTGCTGGGGTTTGAACCCATGACCTTCTGATCCACGTCGCAAAGTCTTATCCACTGAGCTTTTAAAAACCATTTACCATCTTCTACATATAATATATGGACAAAGGTTTGTGGGTACCTGACCACCCTTTTTGAACATCCCATTCCACAATCTGTTATAATATCTTCCACTCTTCTGGAAAGATGTTCCACTAGATTTTGTGGAGATTCATTCAGCCACAAGAGTGTTAGAAAAGTCAGGAACTGATAGAGGTACATTTGTCATTTCCTTATCACACCTTGCACTGTACCACGCTGTCTGAGATCCTCCAGCACTTCTTGACTGGTACCACCTTCTCTCAGGATGAGAGGTAAGTATACTTCAAGGCTCTTCTCTGTTCTGGCACCGAGGTGGTGGAATGAACTTCCCCTAGATGTCCGAACAGCGGAGTCCCTGATGAGTCTTTAAGTGACGGGTGAAGACCTACCTCTTCCTGAAACGCTTAAACATATCACTATTAGATCTTAAAGAGGGACTTCAGGATCCTGGTGGAGACGGTACGCAGCACATCACCCACAACGAGGATCATTGTGTCAGGACCTCTTCCCACTTACCAGCGAGGGGCTGAGAAGTTTAGTAGACTTTTAGCTCTAAATGAATGGTTACAGTCATGGTGTCGAGAACATAAACTTCTCTTTGTTAATAACTGGAACTGTTTCTGGGAGCGTCCTAGGTTCTTCCGCCCTGATGGCCTGCACCCCAGCAGAGTTGGAGCAGCAGTGCTATCAGATAACATCTCTAGGATACTACACACCATCTGACTGGTAAGACATCAAGAAATCTTCAACTATAAGAACACGCATACTACAGACCAAATAGTTACAAGTTCACACACAGCCCAGTTTATAGAAACCGTATCTATTCCTCGTGTAGTAAAACCAAGAATTACATACACAAGATCCAGAAATAATCTTATTGCAGTTAAAACTGAAAAATGCCAGATAAACAAACACAACAAAGTTCTAAAGTTCGGTCTTTTAAACATTAGATCACTTGCACCCAAAGCACTGATTGTAAATTAGATGATCACAGATAATAATCTCTCAGCACTCTGTCTCACTGAGACCTGGATTAAACCAGGTGATTATATGGGTCTAAACGAGTCGACACCGTCAGGATATGTTTATAAGCATGAGCCCCGTCAGACTGGTCGTGGGGGGGGTGTAGGAACCATTTATAGTGCTTCTCTTAATGTTAGTCAGAGATTAGGATTCAGCTTTAAATCATTTGAAGTGCTCGTTCTTAAAATTGCACTTTTAGAGATGCATAGAAAACTCGCTCTGGTCACCGTGTACAGACCCCCAGGACCCTACGCTGATTTTCTTCATGAGTTTGCTTGTTTTCTCTCAGACCTCCTGATCAGCTTTGATAAAGTGCTGCTTGTAGGAGATTTTAATATTCATGTAGATGATGAAAACGATGCCCTAGGATTATCATTTGTCGATTTACTAAACTCTTTTGGAGTTAAACAAAACGTCACCAGACCAACCCACCGTTTTAACCACACACTAGACTTAATAATATCCCACGGAGCAGACGTCACTGATATAAATATTTTACCTCAGAATGATGACATCACAGACCATTATCTCCTACTGTACACACTACCGGTAGAGCAGATTAACCGTGTTTCACCACGGTATCGACTTGGTAGGACTATTATTCCAACCACTAAGGACAGATTCATAAATAACCTGCCTGATTTATCTCAATTTCACATTAAACCCATAACTGCTGATCATCTTGATGAGATGGCAAACAACATAGACCTTATCCTCACTAGCACTTTAGACACTGTTGCCCCCATCCGGTTAAAAAAGGTTTGAGAACAAGCACCTGCACCTTGGTATAATAGTCATACGCATGCCCTAAAGAGAACAACACGTAATCTGGAGAGAAAATGGAGGAAAACTAAATTGGAGGTATTTAGAATTGCGTATAAAGACAGTATGCTTAGCTACAGACAGGCGCTAAAAGCTGCTAGAGCTAAACACCTGAGCAAACTCATAGAAAATAACAAAAACAACCCCAGGTTCCTTTTCAGTACAGTTGCTAAATTAACAACAAATCAGGGATCTGAAAAATGTGTTCCATCACAGTTTAGTAGTGAAGACTTTATGAATTTCTTCACTGAAAAAATAGATAACATTAGAAAAACAATTGTGGCAGTTCAACCTCTGACAGCATCTCCCGACACAATCGTACTTACAACCCCACAACTACACTGTTTTACATGTATAGGACAGGAAGAGCTGTATGATGCTATTATGAAAGCTAAATCAACAACATGTCAGTTAGATCCAATTCCCACTAAACTACTGAAGGAAGTGTTATATACAACTGGTGAGCCTCTTTTAAATATTATTAACTCCTCACTATCGTTAGGTCATGTCCCTAAATCCCTCAAGTTAGCAGTTATTAAGCCCCTCATTAAAAAACCTAATCTGGATCCAAACACGCTATCGAATTACAGACCAATTTCAAATCTCCCATTTATGTCTAAGATTTTAGAAAAGATTGTCGCTGCCCAGCTATGTAACCACTTGCAGGAGAACAATATCTTTGAAGAGTTTCAGTCAGGTTTTAGGCTCCATCATAGCACAGAAACTGCTCTAGTTAAAATCACTAACGACCTGTTTTTAGCTTCAGACCAAGGCTACATCTCCCTATTAGTTTTACTAGATCTTAGTGCTGCGTTCGACACTATAGATCATGATCTTCTCCTCGATCGCTTACAGAATTACATCGGTATTTAGGGACAGGCATTAAGCTGGTTTAAATCCTACATGTCCAATCGTTACCATTTCGTAGATTTAAATGGAGAGCTATCCAGGATAATGCTAGTAAATTATGGCGTGCCACAAGGGTCAGTTCTGGGACCCCTGCTTTTTACAATATACATGCTTCCATTAGGAAATATTATTAGAAGGCATGGAATTAGCTTCCATTGTTATGCTGATGATACCCAGCTATATATTTCATCCAAACCAGGCGATACAGCTCAATTAGCTCGCATAACTGAGTGTGTTGAAGAAATAAGAGATTGGATGACCCATAACTTTCTGCTATTAAATTCTGATAAAACTGAGATTTTGCTCATCGGCCCAAAAAATAGTACACAGAAGCTCCAGCATCTCAGCCTGCATTTAGACGGTTGTTCTGTAACTACTAGTTCAACGGTAAAAGACCTGGGAGTTATTTTAGACAGCAACTTATCTTTCAAAAATCACATCAATCAAGTTACAAAAACAGCCTTCTTTCACCTTAGAAATATTTCTAAGCTAAGAAATATGTTATCTATATCTGATGCAGAGAAGCTTGTCCATGCGTTTATGACCTCTAGAATAGACTACTGTAATGCATTACTAGGTGGATGTCCTGCATCATTAATAAACAAGCTTCAGTTAGTTCAGAATGCCGCAGCAAGAGTTCTTACTAGGTCAAGAAAATACGATCATATAACCCCAATCTTATCGTCCCTACACTGGCTTCCTATTAAGTTTCGAATAGACTACAAACTACTGCTACTCACTTATAAAGCACTAAATGGTTTGGCTCCCATGTATCTATCCAGTCTCTTAACACGCTACAATCCGTCACGCTCCCTGAGATCTCAAAACTCTGGGCTTCTAGTAGTTCCTAGAATAGCAAAGTCCACTAAAGGCGGTAGAGCATTTTCACATTTAGCTCCTAAACTCTGGAATAGTCTTCCTGACAGTGTTCGGGGTTCAGATACACTCTCCCAGTTTAAGTGCAGATTAAAAACATATCTTTTTAGCAAAGCCTACACATAACACACATCACACACATCACATCACAACCTTGTGCTCCAGAACATCTGATCACATGCACATTATCAACTTGTGCTGTTAATATCATGAACAGCAGCTACGCTAATTCCTCTCCACTGCTTCTCTTTCTCTCCCCATCCCGAGGCATCCTGAGGTTTGGCCAGCTCCAGTCACGTCCCACCTCGTGAAGATTATGGACCTATGGATGATCATGGAGAAGTAGATGCCGAGTGTTTAAAGGCCCTGGCATGGAGAAGCTGATGCTGGATCTATGATGATCACAAATTGTTCTGTATTGTTGAAAGATTTATGACCAAACTTTTGATGTCACCCATATGAGGATGGGTTCCCCTTTGAGTCTGGTTCCTCTCAAGGTTTCTTCCTCATATCATCTAAGGGAGTTTTTCCTTGCCACTGTCGCCACGGCTGCTCATCAGGGACAAACGCACACCATTCACCTTCACTGTTGTTTTCTGTAAAGCTGCTTTGAGACAATGTCTGTTGTGAAAAGCGCTATACAAATAAACTGGACTTGACTTGACTTGACACTTTCCAAGTGCTTTAAAATAAAACTCTTAACAGAGCTGTAGGCTAATTTCTCTTAAGTTTGTAATCTAGATTTATTCATTGATAAGAGGACACGGGCATTTGCTAAATGCCATAAATGGAAATGGCGTAAATGTAAATCGTCAATAGAAAATAATATTGATGTCATTGATGTGCAGTGACCTTTTCAGTCACCAGATCTCAGTCGCTGAAAATATATTTCAGAAGGATGCCGTTTAGAGTTTTAGAGACTAAGGGAAACTGTAGCACGGATTTGAAAATCGAATGTGTTGTTACATCATAAAATACGTTAGCCAATCATGTTTTGATATGCAAATGAAGGTGTTGCACTTTCATACTTCTTTTCCAGTAGAAGGAGATGGAACTTATGTAGAGGTTCCAGTTAGAGTGTTAATATCTTCTGAATTGATATCATAGTACCTGGAGAATTCTGTTTTGTTTTTGTTCATATCTCCGCTACAGTTTCTGCGGTTTATAGAATCTATAGCAAGGGTTTGTTTTTCCACTTTAATTTCCATCTGTATTACTTCAATTTCACGCTTTTAGATTATTATTTTTTTTTTTGTAAATTATAGAAAGCACTTCCCGAACACTCGAAATGTGCGATATAAGAAAGTATAAAATAAAATGTAACAAAATAAGTCTCCTGTCACAGATTTGATCTATTACCGCTCGCTACACACCTGATGTAATCAGCAGCTGTGAGAACAAAAAACGGATCTGGAACGAGGCCTTCGAGAACGACGCCGAGGACCTCACGGCTAATAGACTGGGAAATGTATAAAACGAACCCTCATGCATTTTGAATCGATGGTGTCTTTCACCAGACGATGCATTAATTCAGGATTATATGGCAACAGGGCCCAGTCGCTGCTTCTGAAATGTGGCCAGTGCTTTTGAAGCTTCATCCATCCTCCTCCTTGTATAATCAACAAAAGGTTTGCGCCGTGTCAAATGCAGCGTGCCGCTTCAAAAATAGCTTCACGTCTACAGCCCCGGAAAGCGACACGATAAATAATACACCAGGGCCCGAATAAATGCGATCGGGATGAGGAATAGTGTGCTTTTTTTGTTTTTAGGACGACGTTGGCGGTTTTGCGGAACGATGAGCTCAGCGGTTTGGGGGGAACGATAAAAAAAGAAAACTTGTCTTTTTTTTTTTTTTTTGTCAAAATCTTCAAGCGAATCTTCGAAACACGTCCCATCGTCGGATTTAACGGAAAGGTTTTTGGTTCATTTTTAGTATTTTCCAGATGGGGGTCAGAAACGCAGAAGAGAAATGAACGATGCGTTTTCAGCAGCTCAATGGGAAGCTCAAAGCGTTCTGTTTGTGTACATTCGCATTGGTTTCGCCTTCTGAGCGTCTTCCAGCTGGCAGCTGTGCAATCTGTAAATTAAAGATACGATTCAGAGTGGAGGAAATGTGCAAAGAAGCGCTACGGACATGCAAATGAAGGATCTGGTGACTTCTCAACGTTTGCATCCTCGTTTTTTTTATTTAACAAATTAAATGATTTTGTACTGTATATGTTGATGAGTTGAAGTGTTTTGCATTGATATCTGGCAACCACATACTTATTCTAATGCCAAATATGTCGGACTTTTTACGCCACAGAGGCATTGTATCCAAGCTTGATTCTGATTGGTCGGGTCTTGATTAATGCGCTGGTTTAATAGATTTCGTGTTTACAAATTAGTAACAACTTGCGCAGAATATTTTTGTTCGATGCAAACAGATTTTCTTTAATAAATAAACGCTAGGTGCATGGAGAACAAATCACCCTGCTCCTTCCACGATTTTCTAGAGATTTTTCCGACAGGTCATCGGGTCTTAAGCTACTCTTCTGACTTGCTGATCAGAAATATTGTCAGGAGCTTCTGTGTGAGGCCGGGGGATGGTTGTTCCAGAAACGTGCTGGTAACCATTATTGTCAATGAAATGTAGCAAACCATCTTGTTGCTAAAGGTTTCTTTGCTTCCACACGTCTACACCAATAAAAAAAAAAATTATTATGGCGTTTTCGTCCAAAAAAAATAAAAAACACTCCACAATTTTCAATCTTTTTTCCAAAAGTCGCTCATCTACACTGAAACGTCTGAAAGCGCTCACATCCCTGTACTGCGCATGACGTTAAAACGCTTCGACTCACGCCAACGACTTAAAAATGCGTCATGGTTTGATAAAGTATCTGTTTCACAAACCACACAATCCAAACTGCGATGCGACAAAAACGACATTTTTCATTCGATTCGCTTCAAAGAGCGTTTTTGAAAACGGCGTCTCAGTGTGGACAGAAGGCAAAAAACGGAGAGGAAAATATGCGTTTTTTTTGCGAAAAATCCGTTTTTTTAGCTACTTCACATGTTCTGGAGCTGCCCAGTCTTAGAAGCTTTTTGGAAGTATGTAATAGCAATAATCTCTAAATTATCATAGAGTCATATTGATCCATTTGATCCTACAGTTTGGATACTGGTTGATGTTCACACTGACTCATCATTAAAAGTCTTTTATTTGGCTCACAAGCTCTGCAGCAAAATTATGGGGATATTGGAAAACACTGGAACGGTCTAGTGTCCTATGGTACTTCTTAAATAAAAATGATATTCTGCAAAAACGAATATATTTGGACCACTTTTTATAATGTGTTAAAGCTGTTAGACCCCACTGACTGACAATTCACATATTAACATTTTATTATTGTTTAATTTCTTCTCTTTCTTTCTCTTTTTTCCTGTTTTCACTTCTGGACTTTATTAGTTACATTTACTTACTTTTTTATTTACTTCCTGTTGAATTGTATCTTGGTATTTTTACTTTTGGGCAACAGTTGTAATTTTTGTATATTTTATTAAAATTGGATATTGTATATTTCACAACTGTACACAACACACACACACACACACACACACACACACACACACACATATATATATATATATATATATATATATATATATATATATATATATATATATATATATATAGAGAGAGAGAGAGAGAGAGAGAGGGAGAGAGAGAGAGAGAGAGAGAGAGAGAGAGAGAGAGAGAGAGAGAAATTCTAATATATTTAATACACTATATTCAATATACAGTATAACATTATGTATAGATGGATAAAAAGGTTCCAGCTGTAGTTCTTTAATAAACTGACCCTCCTCTGTAGAAATAAGTGGATCGAACCGTAGGAGGTGTGCGGTTACTGAAACTTTATCAACTTCAGTGTGTAAAGAGTAACTCTGCTTAGCATTGTGCTGCATCACACAACCCTGTTATTGATTAGTTTCCAAGTGTTTAATGTCTTATGTCATATATATATCTACAGTACAGACCAAAAGTTTGGACACACCTTCTCATTCAAAGAGTTTTCTTTATTTTCATGACTATGTAAATTGTAGAGTCACACTGAAGGCATCAAGGGCTATTTGACCAAGAAGGAGAGTGATGGGGTGCTGCACCAGATGACCTGGCCTCCACAGTCACCGGACCTGAACCCAATCGAGATGGTTTAGGGGTGAGCTGGAGCGCAGAGTGAAGGCAAAAGGGCCAACAAGTGCCAAGCATCTCTCGGGGAACTCCTTCAAGACTGTTGGAAGACCATTTCAGGTGACTACCTCTTGAAGCTCATCAAGAGAATGCCAAGAGTGTGCAAAGCAGTAATCAAAGCAAAAGGTGGCTACTTTGAAGAACCTACAATATGACATTTTTCAGTTGTTTCACACTTTTTTGTTATGTATATAATTCCATATATAATTCCACATGTGTTCATTCATAGTTTTGATGCCTTCAGTGTGAATCTACAATTTTCATAGTCATGAAAATAAATAAAACTCTTTGAATGAGAAGGTGTGTCCAAACTTTTGGTCTGTACTGTACATATATACAGTATCTCACAAAAGTGAGTACATCCCTCACATTTCAGCATTTCAAGGGTCAATACTATAGAAATAGTCAATGTGCAGTTTGTGTAGCAGTACAGATTTACTGTCGTCTAAAAATACCTCAACATGCAGCTTTATTGTTTAAAAATCTGCCAACTAAAGTGAGTACACCCTCAGTGATAACAGCTGTGTGTCATGTAAACGTGCAAAGACACACGTCCTGTTCATCTTATTCATGTTTTTGTCAAAACCATACAAATTTCTGTATTTTGTTTGAGATGGTTTGGACATGTGCAGAGGAGGGACATGGGGTATATCAGTAGGAGAATGCTGAGGATGGAGGAAAAGAGGAAGACCAAGGAGGAGGTTTATGGATGTGGTGAGGGAAGACATGCAGGTAGTTGGTTTGAAAGAGGCAGATGTAGAGGACAGGGGGTTATGGAGATGGATGATCTGCTGTGGTGACCCCTAATATGAGAAGCCAAAAGAAGAAGAAGAAGTAGAGCAGTTGTGGTGGTTTGAGTCCAATTCTCTCATCCTGACCACTGGATGTTCTACATGGACCTCATGGATTTAAGAATTAGAATTGTTGCTCTCCACAAAGATTCCGAGGCTGTAAGAAGATCAGTATCACAGTACAGTGGTCAGGGTCATACAGAGGTTTTCTGAGACAGATTCCACTGGGAACAGGAATGTAGAATAAATGTGGAATGGGATGTTCCAAAAGGTGTCACACAAACTGTTGTCCATATTGTGTATTATTTCAGCACCACATGGGCGACCCAGCAAAGATGTTCCTAGTGGTTTTTGTTAATGAATAATTTAGCACTCGGGATATTTATGGAACATGAGCATGGCTTTACAGTGTGGGAACTTTCCCAAGAAAACAGATTACGAGTTGACACGAGCGAACATGAATGAGAAAGTGTTATGGTTTAGACGAGGGACTTTCTCATAACATTATTCTTAAAGAACGCGATGTAATCTCTGGCGCTCGTTAAAACCCCATGAATTTTGCATGAGACGCAATTTGCGCTAATAGGAACTCAGCCGTATGCTGTACACCTTTCTGGCCATAAGCTTCAGGATCTTGAAGGCTGCAATCTGTCTGGTGCTCCACACTTTCATGTTCAGTAAAGGATTAAATGCTCTTAGCCACATGTCGTGATTAAAAAAAGTACCAGACTTTCGACAAATGCTACAAGTAGAGTTCGGAAAATTGCTCTACTATTTTTTGCTTACAGACCTGAAATAATGCACTTACAGAGCGAAAAGAAGTCCATTTTTTGTTTTTATAAATTTTTTTATTCCAATTAGTTTGAATGAGTCCTCAGGGTCCTGACTATCAACTCAGACTCACGTTCAGCTTTTTTTTCTTTTTCTTTTGTGCCGTCTGTCAGGTGCTGTTTCTTACACAGTAAAGTGAGTATAATTTCTTACATTATCTTAATGGTGTCATCTGTCTCTTTTTTTATAAAGCAGGAAAAAAAGAAACATCGGAATGCAGCAAATACATCAAGAAAATCACACGCTTTAATAATTAATGCTTGAATACGCAGGGAAAGGGGGATAAATACAGTATAATAAATAAAAACCCTGCCTTTTTAAAATCACACAGTAATTGAGAAATTAAATATAAGTCTTGACGTTATGATACAATTATGAATGAAAGGATGGGGCGAGTTTTTCAAGCTTCAGAATTTAAGGGTTTATTTGGTTTTGGAATTTTTTTTTTGGTAGATTTGGATTTATGGGGATTACTATTATTTGCTAAAACAATACAAAAATTTAGTCTATTTTTAAATGGAAATAGTATAATAATTATAATATATACTAAAAAAATATACTGTATATATATATATATATATATATATATATATATATATATATATATATATATATATATATACAGTATTTTTTTTTGTATATATTATAATTATTATAATATTATAATATAAAATTAAATTAATTAATTAATTAAAAAAATATATATATATATACAGTATATTTTTTTTAGTATATATTATAATTATTATAATATTATAATATAAAATTAAATAAATAAATAAATAAAAATATATATATATACAGTATATTTTTTTTAGTATATATTATAATTATTATAATATTATAATATAAAATTAAATTTAAAAAAAAATAAATAAATATATATATATATATATATATATTTATATATTTATTATTATTATTATTATTATTATTATTATTATTATTATATATATATATATATATATATATATATATATATATATATATATATATATATATATATATATATATATATATATATATATATTTTTTTTTTTTTTTTTTTTTTTCCACTTTTTTCACTTTTTTGTTTTTTTACAAAAACCAAGAGCATTTAAATACAATCAAATGTAATGTTTACTCAGTGATCTATAAAACTTTAAAGATTGAAAATAAAATGTATATTAAAAAAAAAACGTTCCATCACTAAGTTTATTGCCTATAAGTTTGTTTCTTATCATTGTTTATCCGTGATGAGTGAGCCAGTGGCAGCTGTGGCATGGAAAACCTCCCTGAGACGGTATGAGTAAGAAACCTTAAGAGGAACCAGACTCAAAAGGGAACCTGTCCTGATCTGGGTTGCACTGAATGTCCAGGATGGGTTCATTACATCCTCTTAAACTCACTCTCATCACGATCATTCCTGATCCCTAAATCCCTGATCCCTACCAGGTGCAGTAGAACCTCCTGAATTAGTTTTAGTTGAAATGATGAAGGTTTGGAACATGTAAATCTTATGAAGATCCAGAGTCTGAGGACTATAAAGACAAAAATCTGTGGACACCTGACCATACGATTGCTGTTTACATTCTGATTGCTGTCCACATTTGCTGTTATAATAAGATCCGCTCCTCTGGGAAGATGTTCCACTAGATTTTAATGTGTGCTTCTGGACATTTGTGTGAGATTCCTTCAGCCTCATTCAACCAGTGAGTAAAGTCAGGTACTGATGTAGGTTCATCTCAAAATTTATCTCAATGGTGTTCAATAGGGTTTAAGCTGTGTAGCAGGAGATCTTCCACACCAACCCATGTAAAGTGTATCTTTGTCATGCTGGAACAGGTTTGGGTCTCCTAGTTCAAGTATAGGGGAATTTTCATGCGACATTTAAAGACGTCCTACACAATTACAAACAGCTGATGGAGACTACATATGGAATTGGATGTTCAAAAAGGAGCGCGTACCAATCAATCGCGTTCCAGCGGCCAGCTGTCGGCCAGCTGTTCCTGAATGCAACGAAATACTTGATGTATTTATGCTAATATGCCTTTTTTACCATGTGACAACTGCGTAACAGTATCAGCATTAGTGGGGATATGTGCTATAAATCAGCAACCACACACACACACACACACACACACACACACGGCCCTCAAATAACACTTACGACACTAATCCAAGTGAGTTGCATTTCCACAAAGTTGAAGGTGTTGCAGGATTTTTTCAGAGTATATCCGTTGATCTCTATACAAGACACACCAATTAAAATTTCCAAACTGTTTAAACACGAGCGAAAATGCTTGTCAAACCGCACGCTGATTAATATTTCAGCGCGCAAATGAATTCCTCGCATGAATTATGAATCGCACACTGCGAGTGCAAAAACAGCCCCTCTGTGTGTTTTATCCTAAACAGGAGCATCAACATTCGCTGTGGCAGGAAGGAAAGCGGGAAACCATGCAAAGCCTGCGCGCATGCACTCCTGTGGCTTATATGGATTAGGGAAAGCTGCTCGTCACCAAATGCACATCCTTCACGAGTTACTGTCTGCTCTGCATTCTCCTAAAGCTCTGCACTTAAAATACTATGCAGGTAGCCATGCGTATTGTACATCGAAGCATGAATATATGAAGAGAAGCACAGCCATGAAGTTGAATTAACCCTTACGAGGTGCACTGTAGGAATTCATGCAACACTGCAGATGTGAATTTGATGCTCAAGTTGATGTGGATCATCTTGATTGCCGTAATTTCCGGCAGTAAGTAAAAGCAATTCACCATATCGACAATATACTCTATATATATTCGGTACCTTTATTTATTGCAATTATGGTACAATATACAGTATAATATGATATATATATATATATATATATATATATATATATATATACACACACACACACGCTTGTGTTTTACTAACACAATGACACATTTTTTGTTACAGTGTCACTATGCATCAACCATCAAGGATATAGTTTTTGGTACACAGCATCATGTGTACAAGTTCCCAAGTGGTACCACACCATTACTCAGATTTGGTACCGTTATTTATTGCATTGTTACAACATATTTTTATGTAGACAGACAGACAGACAGACAGACAGACAGACAGACAGACAGACAGACAGACAGACAGACAGATAGATAGATAGATAGATAGATAGATAGATAGATAGATAGATAGATAGATAGATAGATAGATAGAATTTGGTACCTTTATTTGTTGCAATTGTTACAGCTAACATACAGGTTATATGTATTACATTATATATACATTAGAGTGTATTGTGGGGGGTGGGGGGGGGGGTCACAATATATATGTACAATATGTATATATAATGTAATACATATAACCTGTATGTGGGTTCATATAAAATATTTTGTAGCTGTAACATAATGAATATAATTATAATAATAATAATAATGACATAATTAATAAATGTACAAAATTCTGTCTGTCTGTCTGTCTGTCTGTCTGTCTGTCTGTCTGTCTGTCTGTCTGCATATGTATACACACAATGATTCCTGCCTGTATGTGGGTTTATGAAGCTTTTAGGACACAATGAGAAACTTTCTTAATATGTCACATGCGTTCAAACCGCATAAATGAAACGCTCCTGAGGTTTGCACCAGTGGAGTCTCGTGCTCGCCTGATCTCTTACCTTTGTATCCCATACGGGCGCTTCGAGCTCGAACCCGGACTCCATCCAGCAGCTTAACCTGCAAGCTGAACTTCTGCATCCATTCCGTCAGTCTGAAACTTCCTCTGCGCTCTGTCCTACTCCCATATCAGCGGAGTTTCATCAGGGCTTCATGCCCGCTGCCACACTGAGGACCAGAATGAGGAGGAGAGTGAGGATGAGGAGGAGGAGGAGGATGATGAGGAGGAGGAGGAGGATTATGAGAGGAGTTCACTCAGTCGGACCCACAGTTGGATCACTCTGGAGAAGCAGAGTCCGAAAGATGAAATGCAAAAGCTGAGCAGATGTTAGGTTGTGGACATCACTATGAGATCCACCAAGAGCGAAAGGAAATGAAATGATCTCGGAGCTGCCGCCCGCGCGCGCTCTTAAACTAACGCGCGAGCACTCGTGCATGTGAGAGAGAGAGAGAGAGAGAGAGAGAGAGAGAGAGAGAGAGAGAGAGAGAGAGAGAGAGAGAGAGAGAGAGCAAGCAATGCACACATTCGTTTGGTAAAGAATGAAGCACTTGGATGGAGTGGTGCAACATTCTGGGTTTTTTTTTTATCCGTTTGTAGTAACAGTTGCAGAGATACAGTCCAGAGTCTCTTACATTCTCACCAACCTTCACATTTCCTCTTTCTTTATAATCCTTCAATCCTGAAGAACTCCAGCTTTACCCCTGATTGTGTGATTGAGTTCTCTTCAACTGGCAAATATTTGCTGAGAATGTTCTCCATATGAACTTCCTGAAGATCCTTGAGATGACTGTGGATGGGTCTACAACTGTGATGACCAGATTTGCAATCAAATGTCTATCAGTGGCTCAGTTTAAGGGCTCAGCATGGGCAGTTTGGTGGTTCTAGGATTTGAATTTATGACCTTCTTATAAAGAGTCCAAGCATCTGGCAGATGCCCAAATCCAGTTCAAGCACTTGGAAGATGCCTTCATCCAGAGCAACTTGCAGTTGAGGGTAAAGGGCCTTTCACAAGGGCCCAGAAGGGGCATCTTGGGGGTGCTGGGATTTGAACTTATGACCTTCTGATCCAGATACCAGTGTCCTAACCTAATTTAGATACAGTAGTTAATCATCTTGAGTCTGAAAAATGTTATGCATGAGCACTTTTCCATGGTGCACTGAACCAGAGTAACTCATGAGTCTTTGACCTTTACACATCTCAGAAACAAGCAAAAAAAACAACAAAAAAAGCTCCAAAAGCTGACAAGTTCATCTATAACCTCTTCTCCAGGTCTGCAGAAATGTCATGCGCAGGTAGTCCTCTGGCTAAGTGTGGCATTATAATGAGAACATTTGTCCATTGTGCTCAGTTAAGAACACAAACTCTGTTACTATAGATTTCAGGTACCTCGGAGCAACTCGTGGGGTCGCGGTGGAATGGCCATGGCCTGGAGCCAACGCTAGATCAACATGCCTGATTCACACTCTCCGATCGAACCCAAACCCCTCTGGAGACACTCTAGTTTGCAATTCGAATGCACAATTCACACATATAGCCAGTGGCTCCAGTGGTCATGTGGTCTCCTCCCAGAGCACATACAATTTTAATACACTCATAACCTATGAAGTTTGTTCACTGCCTTAAAAAAAAAAAAAAAAAAAAAGAATCCTGCAAATGTTCACAATCACAATGAGGCGTCCGTCTCATCTCTGTCCTCCCTTAATGCATGCAAAAATAAAAAAATCACATCCACTGCCCGAATAATCAAAACGAAATCAGGTCAGTGGAGAAGAATGAGAGAATTTGAGGCCCATTGTTTTATTGCTCTTCATATATAATATAAAAAAACACAGCGCTCAACACGGATGCGGTCACATTAACGATGAAGAGACTGACATTCGGAAAGCGTGAATATGCCGTGTGAGAGTAAAACCCTGCTCCAGACAGTGCCGCTTCAGTTTATATATTTTAAAGGAATGAACTTTACAGGATCTGGCAGCATTAAAGTTGCATGCGCTCAGGGAGAACGTTTCAGAGCTACATCAGAGCTGAAGCCACCTGCTAAGAAAGAGAAGCTCATGTGTGACTGTAAGATGGATGCTTTGGATGCTGGATGTTAGTATTCATTTATCATTGTTTGTAAGCCTCTCTGTCTGTCTGGCTGCTTGTCTGTCTGATTTCTTTCTATCTGCTTGCCTGTCTTTTTGCCTGTCTGTCTGCCTGAATGTCTGTCTGCCTGTCGGTCTGCCTGAATGTCTGTTGGACTGCTTGTCTGATTAGCTGCTTGTCTGTCCGTCTGTTTGTCTGACTGACTGTCTGCCTCTCTGTCTTACTGCCTGTCTGATTGCCTGTCTTTCTGTCTGTCTGCCTGTCTGGCTGATTTTCTTACTTTCTGCTTGCCTGTCTGTTTGCCTGAATGTCTGTGTGCCTGTCTGTCTGCCTGAATGTCTGTCTGTCTGTCAGACTGCTTGTCTGATTAGCTGCTTCTCTGTCCGTCTGTTTGCTGACTGACTGTCTGCCTCTCTGTCTTACTGCCTGTCTGATTGCCTGTCTTTCTGTCTGTCTGGCTGCCTGTCTGGCTGATTTTCTTTCTTTCTGCTTGCCTGTCTGTCTGTCTGAATGTATGTGTGCCTGTCTGTCTGTCTGTTGCACTGCTTGTCTGACTAACTGTCTGCCTGTCTGTCTTACTGCCTGTCTTTCTGTCTGTCTGCCTGTTTGGCTGCCTGTCTGTCTGATTTTCTTTCTTTCTGCTTGTCTGTCGTTTGCCTGTCTGTCTGTCTATCTGTCTGTCTGTCTGTCTGTCTGTCTGTCTGTCTGTCTGTCTGTCTGTCTGTCTGTCTGTCCATCTGCCTGTCTGTCTTGCTGTATGTCTGTCTGCCTTTGTTACTACCTGTCTGTCTGTCTGTCTGAGTGTATGTTTGTTTGTCCGTCTGTGTGTCTGTCTAACTGCCTGTCTGAATGCCTGTTTAGCTAACTTTCTTTTTATTTATTTATTAGAATTGTTTTTTTTTGTGTGTATTTTAACCTGTTTAGTTCATTGATTGTTTTGGTAAATCCTTGATTTGTGTTTTTATTTATTTTGTTAAAATAATTGACTGATTGGTTCATTATTTGGTTTATTTATTAATTGCTTGATTGCTTGATTATTTTATTGATTGTTTGTTTGCTCGGTTTATTTCATCTTTTATTTTTGTACTTATATATTTGTTTGATAAATTCAGTCATTTGGTTGCTTTTGTTTTTCTGTTTTATTTTGTATTAATGTTGTTTTGATCTGATTGGTTTTGTGTAATTATGTTTTTAATTTTGCATTAATTTAACAACATATATTTTGTATTTTTTTTATTATTATTATTATTATTATTAAAAAACATTATTATTATAAACATTATTATTAATTATTGGATTGCAGTTGGGATTAATCACACCACTCATGAATCCAGGAATGTTCAGTAAACTGAATTCACATCTAATTCAAATGAATATATACTATAAATATATATTGTTGATTTCTAGATTTGTAGTGTAATAAGTGGACCAACTCTGCTGACTGTGCTTCAGAATGACTTTTATCACATTCTAGTCGACTTCCTCTTGCTATTTCCCCTTAAGGGAATCCCTGTCGCCATCTTAAAGGCCTTCCAATACTTTATCAGCTCGAGTGAAGTTTGTTAGATAACCCCTTAGAGGTTTCGATTGATCGAGTTGACATGACTGTAGACTTCAGCAGCACTACTTTTCTTTCCAGACGTCTTTGCAAAAGCAAATGTGGCTTTTTGAACAAGAGAAATATGTAGTGAATGTTTTGGATATAAAATCTGCAATTTCAGAAGAAAAATCAACTACTCTATTATCAACTCCATCTAATGTCTGCACATTGATGGGGGTGCAGTCAGAGTGAAAAAATTCATCCCAAAGATGTTCAATAGGGTTGAGGGTCAAAGCTCATAGCAGGAGATCTTTTACTCCAACCCATAAATTGATGACATTGATGACAATTGATGACATGGAATTATGTTTGCGTATTAGCATGCTAATGAACTAGCATTAAGGTAATCAGGCTACCTTAATGCTAGTTCATTAGCATGCTAATACGCAAACATAATTCCGTACACACAAATTACAAGGATACTTCATTGGCTGACACAAAGCAACCTACAATAACACTGAGTTTACAGTCAATGCTTAATGACCCCAAAGCCTTCGCACTGCTGGAATTTGACGCCCAAAGCTTTAAACACTAAGCCATCACTGAGAACTTCATGCTATGTGATTTTAGCACATTGTTCCTTGAAAAGATTTGCCCTCGGAGGCATCTTTGTTGTCATATTTAGGTTTATTCCGATATTTTATCATCTCAGCTCATGGGAGGTTTGGTAACCAATCCCTAGGAGGATTGACTGATCGTGTCAGTATGACTCTAGGCTGCAAAAGGTGCTGAAATGTGACACAGAGTGTGAAGATGGTGTGAGGATGAGGTTGAGGCATGCAGGGATGGAGTGCAGATGGGGATTTAGGGTATTTGTGGCATTAAGGCATCTGGGGGATATGTGGCAATGTTGTTGGGGATTCTGAAAATGGGATACCTGTATATGGGATATATGGGGAAAGTTCATGAAAAGAGTTGGAGCAATTGGTGATGATGAGGGGATGCTGCTGGGGCATAGGGAGTTTGTTTGCCAACCGTGTTAGGGTATCTGGGGATTGATAATGGTTGGGGCATTGGAAGATGAGTGGTAAAGCTGGTGAGGTAGGTAGGAGTAGTGTGGGGATTTGAGATGGGATTGGGAAGGTACTGTGAATCCAATGTCAGTAGTGGAATTAGGGGATGGGGTAGAGTTTTGGTGCAGAAAAACAGAAAATAAACAAAATAATTGTCCTTTTATTGACTATTTATCTGACAACGAATAGAATGTGATCAGCCTGATAAAAAGCTCAGAGGCAGTATCGTTGACTTTTTATTGAGACTGGAGACAGGTACATTTATTTAAAACCACATATTGAGCCTCGCTGCACCCTGAAGTCTGGGTCCAGGGCTGGGTGGTTATTACAGTAAGCGAAGAAGTCCAAACAGCAACTCGATGCGTTAAGGTCAGTTTTTGGGCAGGACATTTAATTCCTCACACCACTGAGTACTTCCTGTTCAAACAGCTCTAATAGACTGGAGGTTGTTTAAAAAAAAAATTATAGAAAGTAATGTGCAATTTTTTAAATTTTTTCAAGAATTTGTTCCTATACAGTATGAAATGTACTGTACGTATGGAACTTTATATTGGATTTATTTCTATTTTGGGAAGAAAGAACCAGCTTTTGGTTAATAAATCATGAACAAGATTAGAAAACAGAATTTTGGATTTTGGATAGTGATGTAGATGAGGTTGAGGAACTGCCAGGGTCCATCAGTTTACCTTTTACAGGGTCCCCTGTCATTTAGTCCTAGTTTGCTCTTATAATTCCCTTCAATCTTCTGGAAAGATGTTCCACTAGATTCTGGAGTGTACTTGTGGACATTTGTGTTCATCAGCCACAAGGGTTTTAGTAAAGCCAGGTACTGATGTAGGTGAGAAGACCTGGAGTGCAGTCAGTATTCATATTGATCCCAAAGGTGTTCAATAAGGTTGAGGTCAGAGGTCATTAGCAGGGGATCTTTATGGAGCTGGTTTTGTGCACAGGGGAATCGTCATCCTGGAACAGGTTTGGGTCTCCTAGTTCAAATGAAGGGAAAATGTCATGCTATATCTGAATTACAGATACACATACAGAAGTAGATTGGTTAACAGCTCTCACTCTCACATTCGACTCACATAATCAAATGTAAGAACTCTCATATCTGTCTAATGAACTGGAACGCAGACGTTTAAATTTGGGTCTGATCTCTAAAATTAGACAAGACCAAATAAATCTAGACATAATGGAGAAGGGGCGACAAAGCGCTCTCCCGGGACGCATAAACGAAAAGTGGGTTATTTTTTCTCTTATCAGTATTAAGCTGAAGAACATTAGCATGCATAAGACAGTCACGTCCAATGGAACGTCAGTCTGTCTATTCGTTACCGAGCAACCTGACCTCGTCGAGACATGAGTGGGGGTGAGTGAATTGCCTGAAACACTGTGCATGAGTCATTGGTCGTTGTAGTGTAGTCTTGAGTCATGTGGACATTCCCATCCCAACAGAACGAAGGACGAGTGACGATCGGGTCACGCTCCATCTCAGACGAAAAAATCCGCCTTTCCTTGCGCTCCCTGTGCACACTAATCCCCCGAGACCTCAGCAGATGTTAATCGGTGATGGTTTAACTGTGTGTCTTTTTTCAAAATAAGCTGCTAATCGATAGGGCATATCCATGAAAGGATTATCTTCTCCCTCACATCTTGTATATCTGAGAAACACCACAGATCCTTTCAACTTCCACTACAAACAAAAGCTGTTTTGACTTCCTCGGGCTTTCACACTCCAACGCTACAAAGCCTGCCATGTGCTGTAGGTGGCATTTCAGTGCAGAAACTCCCCTTCAGAAAAAAGCAGTGTAGAAAAATATATAAAGCGCAACGTTTCCAGAGAAACAACATGCTTCGGATAAAAATGCCTCAACAGCTACGTGTGAGCAAAGTGCGTCTGATGCTGTAGGAGGTGAACGAATGAATAAAGTGAGACGTTTTGCAGAACTCGACTGTGTCTGGGTTCTTTTCTCTCTCATGGGAGCAACATAGAGACAAACCTGGGCTTTTTTAGGGCTTCATGGCTGATTACTGGTTCCCAAAACTCTCAGCGATATCACTCAGTCCACACACACACACTGAGCTGTGAAAGAGCTGAGGGCTTCAATCGTTCTGTTCTTATGAGACACCAGACCTGGCAGTGATTAGAACCCGTAATGCCTTTTGGCTTAACAATATCCCGAATGATAATTCCACACTTCCCGCTGCTCTGGTTTGGCGTCTGGACATCCGTCTCCTTTGGAGAAAAATCGTTCTGATTTGCAGCCAGGCGATGGACAGCATGCACTTAATCCCAGCTTCACTGTGTAATGAACAAATAAGGACAGGGATAAGTGCAGGAAGGCACAGCGCTTGGAAACTCCGCGAAGTTTCTATACGAACGTCTATTTCATAAGAGATCTCCGGTTTCTTACGGAAAAAATAAAACATGCCGAGAGGTAGACCGGCTACGTTTTTGTAGTAGAAGGAAACCGGAGAACCCTGTAGAAATCCATATGGTGGAGAAAGAAAAGCGCCGGGAGAAACTGTGCACAGAAAGAAACCCGAGCTCAGGATCGAACCTGGAGCTGTGAGGAGGCCGATGCTAAAAAGGTGCTCTAATGTCATTTCTTACTTCACTTTCCAGCTTTTTCGATTATGCTCCATTGTTTGGTATCGAGCAGAGAGCGGGGCTTCCCTTTACTTTTCGTGTTTGTCAGTGTTTAGAGATCGTGTAAGTGTGTGTGTGTGTGTGTGTGTGTGAGAGACAGAAGCGTGAGCTCGATACGAGGCACATTATACGTTCGGCTGTGAGAGCAATAAGAACCTCCTGCTGCTCATTCCCACTTCTGCTTTTCTCACTCAATCAATATTTCAAATCACCAAATAAATCTTTAATGGTTGGAGCTCCGCGGGAACAGAGGCATTCGCTCACAACAGCCAAGTGGCTGTTTGTGTATGTGTGTGTGTGTGTGTGTGTGTGTGTGTGTGTGTGTGTGTGTGTGTGTGTGCGTGTGTGTGTATGTGTATGTATGATTAAATGCTTTTAACTAGCAACATTCCTTTCAGCTCTATGGAGTGCATATGTTGTATTTAAAAAAGGAAGTCTATCAGATTTGTAGCTTGAGGAAAAGGAATTGGACTGCTTACACACACACACACACACACACACACACACACACACACACACATATTCTTATAAAATGTACATTCACATAGAAACTCTGTGAAGGCCTTCCTGCACTTATTCCTGACCTTGGATATATTTGAGAGTGGTGTAAACGTGCAAAGCCACACGTCCTGTTCATCATGTTCATGTTCTTGTCTGCTTGACAGAACCATACAAATGTGTGTATCTTGTATTAGAGCAGTTAAAATGTGGTGCTTTGAGTCCAATTCTCTCATACTGACCACTGGATGTTCTACATGGACCTCATGGTAAAGAGTCTGAGTATTTCGAGAATTTGATTTTTTGCTCTCCACAAAGATGCAGAGGCTGTAAGAGGATCAGTATCACCCTGAAACTGAGTTACAGTACAGTGGTCAGGGTCATACAGAGGTTTTCTGAGAGGGGTTCCACTCAGAACAGACCTCACAAGGGTCCATCAGAGAAGTCGAGTCCTCGTGCTGTGCGTCAGATGCAGGAGCTGCTTTAAAACACAGACGCATGACTGCTGCAGGGTTGCTTTAGAGGTTGCAGAAGCAGAAGTTGTGTGTGAGGCTCCATACGCCACACACTGAAACAAGTCGGTTTGCAGGCCGTCGTCCCAGAAGGAGCATCGTCTGAAGCTGCTCACAAGGAAACCTACAAACAGTTTGCTGTAGAAAACCTGTCCAAGAGCATGATTTACTGGAACCATGTCCTGTGGTCTGATGAGGTTAAACATAAACTTGATTGGCTCAGATGTTGTCCAGCATGTGTGGTGACACCCTGGTGAGGAGCACCAAGAAGATTTGGTCTTGCCTACAGTCAAGCATGGTGGTGGTTGCATCATGGTCTGGGGCTGCATGAGAGCTGCGGTTCATTGAGGGAAACATGGATTTTAACATGTACTTTAACATTCTGAAGCAGAACATGATGCTCTCCCTTCAGATACTGGGCCAAACAGCAGTTTTCCAACATAATAACAACTCCAAACACATGTGTGTAACATCCAGCAGCTCTGTGATGTCATTATGGAGGAGTGGAAGACAATCCCAGCAACAACCTGTGCAGCTCTGGTGAATTCCACACCCAGGAGGATTAAAGCAGCGCTGGATAACAATGTGCTCACACACAGTATTCACACTTTAAAAAATTTTGACGTGTTCACTTACTTTTATTTGCGGTTATTTAGACAATAATGTCTGAATGTTGTTATTTTTAGAGGACAGTAAATCTGTACTGCTACACAATCTGCACATTAATACTCTAAAATATATCCAAGTTTTATTTCTATAGAATTTACTTTTGAGAAGATGTAATAAAATGGTTGCTGATATGTGAGGGGTGTATACACTTCTGTGAGATACTGCATGTATGTGTGTGTATATATATATATTATGTATGTGTTTGTATATACAGTATTATCTCGGTGCTCATGCCTCTGTGCATTGTGCAACTGTCTGTGTGAGAAAGGTTCAGGCTCTGTGTGTGTTTGTGTGTGTGTGTGTTTGTTTGTTCCCCAGACAGATGGCTCAGTGTTTCTGGCTCACGTTAGCGATGCTGTTGGAAGTTCACACCGTCGTGGTCAGTGCTCGGAGGAGGACTGCGAAGAAGAAAGCTCAAGTGAATAACGTTTTCTTTTTGATGTCGCATCTCCACACCTGCTACCGCCAAGCACAAAAACCTTCCCCGAAAATGAAGACCTCAATAATGCAAATCATTCAACCAGCTCTTTTCTCGGGTTTATGTCTGATGAGCTTTTTTATGCTGTAAATTGTGACCCATTTACACTGCTGCAGTGCCAAACGTAAAGACTCTTTTGTTCTTTTTGAACGTCCTGTTCCACATTTAGTCTCTATTTTACTGTTATAATAAGCTCTACTCTTCTGGGAAGATGCTTCACTAGATTTCTGTGGAGATTTGTGGAGAATTATTCATTCACAAGGGTGTTAGATAAGTCAGGTACTAATGTAGGTGAGGTGAGGAGGCCTGGGACGAAGGCGTGAACTATTCATTCCAAAGGTGTTTAGTAGGGTTATAGCAGGGGATCTTTCACTTAAACTCATGGAAAGAAGACCTTCATGGAGCTGGCTTGCACGTGGACATGCTGGAACAGGTTTGAGTCTCCTAGTTCAAGTGAAGGGAAAATTTCACAAGTGATTATAAAAAAAACGGTGCGTTCCAGGTGAGGCTCGAACGCACAACCTTTGAATTGCTTAACATCATACTGCCATATAAGTACCACATGCTAACCGATTGCGCCATAGATATAGAGATACCCTATCAATTAGATTTTTGATCAACAGGAAGCCGCTTGCTGTTGCTGAGGATAGTTTCACATGAACAGCTGAAAGATACACCATGCTAACAAAAGGGACACCTGAAATTTTCAGCTGTTTGTGGTTCTTCACCGAACTGTTACCACAAAAATGAAGGCACACAACACTACAGGACAACTTTGGATGTCATAGAATGAAATTCTACCTTTAGCTAAACTAGAAGACCCCAAACTGACACTCCAAAATCTGGTGGAACATCTTCCCAGAAGAGTGGAGCTTATTGTACTTTGCTTAATCCAGATACTTGTGTTTGTTCTTTAAAAGGTATGCTCCAGGCGAGGATTGTACTCACAACCTCGGCATTACTTCTCACGTACTGCTATATAAGTACCGCGCGCTAACCGTTTGCGCCACAAGAGCCACACTGTGCACCTACCGTCAGCTTCCTTATCCATCCTGAAGCCCTTTTTCCAGTTGTTTCTCGCATTAGCTGAGGAAGGTCCCACGTGGACATGAGGTCAATGAACAATGGCGAATTTAGACTGTAATTAAAATAAAATGTGTAATATTTTTGAGCTAAGGTCTTGTGGCTAAATGAGCAAAAAATCTCCACAGAAATCTTACGGTGACACAAACCTGTCCATATAATGTATCATAAAATCTATCATGTAAAGCATACGTATCAATAGCTAGGTCGGATCGTACTTGCCGATAACTGGTTAGTCAAAATATTTATTCTGGAGAAACACAAACAGTCCATGTAAAAAAGTATTGAATTTCATTACGAAAATTACAAAAAAAACAGTAAATAAGGCTAAATGAAATAAATACAAATATATTAAGAAATATTATTCAATAATTAATCGATTATAAATAATAAATATAATATAGCGCTCTTCACGCACCGTGCAGTCTCGCATGTAAAAACAAACAGCGGGTGGCATCAATGATTCGCCTCTAGAGGCCGCTGTTGTAATGACGGCGGTCCGGAAGACAGGAAAAACTAGCGGAATAGATTTTTGGCAATAGCTGATAGTTCCAGCGATCAACTATTGGTGCCTCGAGCTCTATTGATAACTAAGATAAATTTTGGTTTACAAGTCGACCTGTATTATCAAATACAGATATTATATGAGTAAAAAATAGATTTAAAATAATTTTTGACATTATTTTGTAATGTCAAAAATAATAATAATAATTTGTAATAATTTTTTTATATAATTCTCTGACATTGTTGGGGACCCCTGTATTATACGATTGTGTCTTGAACTTTGTGCTAAGAGTTCAAGGAGAACCCACATTCGGCTGGAAAAGTCGGGTGTCACGATACTTTTGGCGTTTTAGTGTGTGTTTACCTGGGTGTGTGTTAGGGTGAGTTGACCGGAGATTAGTCGGCGTAGCCTGAATCTAAAATGTTCTACAAATATTATTGTACTCAGGATCAAATTAGGAGAAAGAAAAAAGCTGTGAGGAGTTCCTGTTTTGTGGCCAGTTTCTATTTCTGTCTCACACTGTTTGTCTCTCTCTCTCTTTCTCTCTATCTCTCTCTTTCTCTTTCTCCCTTCCCCTTGTTTCCTTCACGGCTTGTCACAACCGATTTGTACCAGCTGATATGTAAAGTTGTTTGGTGTGTGCACAGATCTAGTGGACAGTGGCCTGTCAAAGGCATGTCTTTCGCTGTCACTCACTCCGGGTAGCGGAGCGAACCCACTCGCCGAGGCGTTTCACGTCTGTCACGTTCTTCCTGCGTCTCTCATCACCCTCAACAATTATGTACAGGAAAATATTACACGTCTTAATGGCTTAGTGTCAGCAGAGTTGATTCACCCGCTCAAAATTGCTTTGCTCTTTGGCTTTGAACACAGAATAATCTTGTAACGCTTTACTGTGAAACACTGGATCAGATTTCATGTGTGTTTCAATGGCAATGTTTCAGTGGGAGTGGGAGTGGGAGTGGGATCTGCAGAACAGCATCACTATTACTGTAACTGACAATGATTGGTGTTTACTGTCATGCTGGACATGGACAAATTGGGCGGTTTCTACTTTCATATCGGTGGAAATGTATGGGTTTTACTTTTATACTGGTGAAAATGTATGGGTTTTGCTCTCATACTGGTGGAAATGTATGGGTTTTGCTCTCATACTGGTGGAAATGTATGGGTTTTACTTTTCTACTGGTGAAAATGTATGGGTTTTGCTCTCATACTGGTGGAAATGTATGGGTTTTACTTTTCTACTGGTGAAAATGTATGGGTTTTGCTTTCATACTTGTGGAAATGTATGGGTTTTACTTTCATACTGGTGAAAATGTATGGGTTTTGCTCTCATACTTGTGAAAGTGGGCAGTTTTTACTCTCATACTGGTGGAAATGTATGGGTTTTACTCTCATACTGGTGAAAATGTGTGGGTTTTACTCTCATACTGGTGGAAATGTGTGGGTTTTACTCTCATACTGGTGGAAATGTATGGGTTTTACTCTCATACTGGTGAAAATGTGTGGGTTTTACTCTCATACTGGTGGAAATGTGTGGGTTTTGCTCTCATACTTGTGGAAGTGGGCAGTTTTTACTCTCATACTGGTGGAAATGTATGGGTTTTACTTTCATACTCGTGAAAATGTGTGGGTTTTGCTCTCATACTTGTGGAAATGTGTGGGTTTTACTCTCATACTGGTGAAAATGTATGGGTTTTGCTTTCATACTTGTGGAAATGTATGGGTTTTACTTTCATACTGGTGGAAATGTATGGGTTTTGCTCTCATACTGGTGGAAGTGGGCAGTTTTTACTCTCATACTGGTGGAAATGTATGGGTTTTACTCTCGTACTGGTGGAAATGTGTGGGTTTTACTCTCATACTGGTGGAAATGTATGGGTTTTACTCTCGTACTGGTGGAAATGTATGGGTTTTACTTCCATACTGGTGGAAATGTTTGGGTTTTACTCTCATACTTGTGGAAATGTATGGGTTTTACTCTCATACTGGTGGAAATGTATGGGTTTTACTCTCATACTGGTGGAAATGGGTGGGTTTTACTCTCATACTGGTGGAAATGGGTGGTGTTTACTCTTATAATGGTGAAAATTACATTTTTATTCTCATACTGGTGGAAGTATGTGGTTATACTTTTGTACTGGTCGAAGTGTATTATTTTTACTCTTGTACTGGTGGAAGTGGGTGAATTTTATACCTATACTGGTTGAAGTGGATTGTTTTACTCTTACTGGTGAAAGTGAGTGGTGTTTACTCTCATACTGGTAAAAGTGTGTGTTTTTTTCCCATACTGGTGGATGTGGGAAGTTTTTACTCTCATACTAGAGGAAATGAGTGGGTTTTACTCTTAAATCGTTTTACTGGTGGAAATGTATTCTTTTTATTCTCATACTGGTTAAAGTGAAAGGTTTTTATTGTCGTACTGGTGTTAGTAGGTGGTGTTTTTACTCTTATACTAGTGGAAAGTGGGCAGTTTTCACCCGTACTGAAGGAAGTGGGAGTTTTGTTTTATTCACATACTGGAGGAAGTGTGGGGTTTTCACTTGTACTGGTGGAAGTGGGTATTTATATTCTCATACTGGTGGAAGTGGGTGGTTTTAACTGTATTACTGGTAAAAGTGTGTGTTTTTTATTCGAGTTCTGGTGGAAGTGGGAGTTTTTTACACTTATACTGGTGGAAGTTAATGGTTTTTACTCTCGTAATTGTGAAAATGGGCGGTTTTGACCCTCATGTTGGTGGGAATGGGTGGAATCTTACACAGAAGCCTGCTGGACATCTATAATAAATCAAAGTAAATGAAGTCTATAAAAACTCTATATGGATTAACATTGTACATCAGACCCCATGTTTCAGTCCAGACCTCCTGAACTATAAACGCAGCCACCACTGAGGAGGTCTTCAGCACTGGAACAGTGATGCGTCCCCACAGAAGTTCTGAACCCACCAAAGTCTTTTTTCCTCCTCTTATAATTTGCATATCAGCTAAAGAATAGGTTCAAACCACTGAGATTTCCATGCAGAGCTCCACCAAGGCTTTATTACTTCAAATATATCATTACAAAGTTTTATTACTAAACTTACTAATAAAGTTTTATTACTAAATTTTATTACTTTTATTACTAAGATTTCCAACGGGCCTTTGCACTCGATCAAATCTGACCAAATACAAATCTTTTACAATCAGCACACGGTTTCCGAGTATTTTATTTATTCGATATATTTTATATTTACATACGCTTCAGAATTAGAATGTCGTGAGGTTTCACGTGGACAGTCAAGTCAAGTCAAGTTTATTTGTATAGCGCTTTTCACAACAGACATTGTCTCAAAGCAGCTTTACAGAAAACAACAGTGAAGGTGAATGGTGTGCGTTTGTCCCTGATGAGCAGCCGTGGCGACAGTGGCAAGGAAAAACTCCCTTAGATGATATGAGGAAGAAACCTTGAGAGGAACCAGACTCAAAGGGGAACCCATCCTCATATGGGTGACATCAAAAGTTTGGTCATAAATCTTTCAACAATACAGAACAATTTGTGATCATCATAGATCCAGCATCAGCTTCTCCATGCCAGGGCCTTTAAACACTCGGCATCTACTTCTCCATGATCATCCATAGGTCCATAATCTTCACGAGGTGGGACGTGACTGGAGCTGGCCAAACCTCAGGATGCCTCGGGATGGGGAGAGAAAGAGAAGCAGTGGAGAGGAATTAGCGTAGCTGCTGTTCATGATATTAACAGCACAAGTTGATAATGTGCATGTGATCAGATGTTCTGGAGCACAAGGTTATGATGTGATGTGTGTGATGTGTGTTATGTGTAGGCTTTGCTAAAAAGATATGTTTTTAATCTGCACTTAAACTGGGAGAGTGTATCTGAACCCCGAACACTGTCAGGAAGACTATTCCAGTGACACTGATGTTTCTCCCTGCAGCAGCTCCCTGATGTTCTCCCATCACAGCAAAGAGCACCATCATTATGTGAGCCATGGCATTATCAGTGCTCGGTGCCGGGAGCGTGGGCTTTGTGTTCGGGATTAAATTTAACCTGATAGACCTGAGGCTGGGACGAGCAGAGCACTCACCACCCCGAGTCGCCCTCGTGTCTGTCTAATGCAGGAACTCACACGTGTTACAGGGGAACGCAGGGTTCATGCATATTGATAGAGGATAGAGAGCAGCACATCATGAACGGTATATCACTCTCTCACTCTCTTTCTCTGATACACACACACACACACACACACAAACACACACACACATTATAAAGGGTTTACATCAGTGTAGTTACTTGAATAGCCTACTACACATTTACACATTTGATCTGAACAATATTGTATGTATAATAATAATTCAAATAATAATAATTATTATTATGACAATAATAAATAAGAATTATAAATTCATAATTAATTCATTTGCGGTAATTAATTAGTTTATTTTATGCTAGAAATTGATCATAAAATTCAAGTAGTCACAATAAAGTGGTATTTATGCAAAAAAGATATACTTTTATTTATATAATTACACTGTTTTTATTTTATTCTCTATTGTTTTTTTTGTCTCCTTTTATTTGATCCTTCGCAAAATCGTTATCCAGAGTGACTTAAAATTATCGCATTCATACTACTGAGCAATTGAGGGTGGCTGAGGGTGGGTGATGGTGGGTGAGGGCCACTGAGCTGAAAAAAGGTAAGAAAAAGGTACCCCCCACCCCCAAACACACACACACACACACACACACACACACACACACACACACACACACACGGACTCAGTTAAATTAATTAAAACTCTTTGCACACATTGCAAATTGCTTAACAAACAGTGTTCGTATGTATGTACAATATTTATCATTTTATTGAGAATTTATTTGCACTCTGCTCGCTGTGTTTAATGCCTCGCTGTCTTGCATTTGTTTGTTCTAGTTAGCGTTGTTGTTTTGGTTTTTTTTGCATTAGCTTGTGTTAATTTATGTTGATCTATGCAGCACCTTGGCCCTGCAGGAACGCTGATTCCTTTCACTGTTTACTGTTTTGACTGAAATGACTATAAAAGCCTAATTGATTTGACAGTAAGTTTTTAGTCGATCTTTTGTTAGGATTTGTCGCCCCCTACAGGTAGAGAATCAGTAAAGCAAAAAATAAGGAGAAAATATTAAATTAATATTCAATACTTATGTATAATCGGCATAAATTCAATATATAATCAATATTACATTTAAGAATAGATACCCAGGGTGAGTGGAGGCCTTTAAACAAACTAGTTTGAGCAACAGTTATGTTGCTCAAACTAACATTAAATAACATTAAATTAGTTTCGGGCTCCACACAGGCCTGCCATGATGAATCTGAGGTTGAACAGGTGGCAAGACTGGATCTGCATCATCAGGGGCCTGTAGCTCCACACAACCTGACTGTAGAGGTTGGGGATTTACTATGGTTTTATGTGTGGAAGAAAGATCTGTTCTGTGACAGATACATGTGCTTACATTAGAGTTTCTATCCAATCATATTTCAGTCGTGGACTACAATGCGTACAAGAATGTTGGCATTTTCACTATTAAAGGATTTCACTATGTCACTATGTCATACTCAGTATAAATTTGATTGACTTCCTTTGATTGGACGGTCAGAGAGCGCACTAGTCGGAGCTCGCAAACCGCAGCTGTAGCAAACTGCACAAGCTTAAATATATTCATGTGGATTTAATAGCTGTTTTTTTTATTCCACAATGACTGACAGAGGAGAAGAAGTTGATCTGGTCGCAGATACACTTACAAGGACATTTACAAGACGGGCATCGTGCGAAAAGGTCGACCAAAACATTTTAAAACAGCCGTTACACTTTTTCATGAATTATTTATACCTTTGTTTTTGCTTTCCTGTAAAATTTGCTCTAAAACAGAATTTGCCTTCATTTTAAACACCACGAAAAAATGCACCAAAAAAATGCACAGAAAAACCAGGTGTAACACAGGACAGAAGGTCACAGGTCATTTGATGAGGTTAATATTGATGCTTCTGCTAGAGTTGATGTATTATGTGTATGTATGATGTGTGCTGCTGTGGCTACTGTGAAAGGAGACGAGACTTTTTTTTATTAGTACAGTATTGAGATCTATTGCAGTATTTGGATACGGATTTTTTAATTGTATACAACTTTTATATCATTTGCAATGGCAGCAATACAGTATATACTGTATATATTATGATCTATAACACATTAAATAACTAATGGTAACCAAACTTATATGCAGCAGCTTTAGGACAGGGTGGAACATGTGTATTTCCATGTAATTATTTACAATTTGGTATTGTTTTTTCCTTTTTTTAGTACAAATCTTTAGTTCATTTCCTGCACCGGCACCTTTAATGCTGTTCTTGTGCGCTTAAATATGACGTCATTGAAGCGCGCCGACCCACGTGTGTATGAGAGCTGAGAGCGGTGTTTTCGTTAATCTGGATTTTTTATTGTGTGTTGTTGTAAACTGTGACATTTTAATCGACAGGAGGACAAAATAATATCATTAAAAAGGTGAGGAAAATGTATTTCTTCACGTCCGAGTTGATAAAAGTGATGATTTGAGCAAGAACATGTCTCAGTGTTCACTCAGTCCAACAGGAGGAACAGTTCTGACTTCTGTTTGCGTGTCAGTTTCCATTAATGCGACTTTATTAGCATTTAAAATGCAACCAACGTAATCAAAATAAATTTTAAGGTTCCTCTGGATGATCTGAACAGGAAACTGCAACCCGGAAACACGTGCAGTCTTTATATTGGGGAAAAGTGACGTAATGTGTGATTCTGTTGTCGATCTGATGATCCTGTAGTTAGAATTAGTGGTTGCATTGGTCCTCTTCCTCCTTCTCCTTTTCTTCTTGTTCTTCTACCTCTCCCTCCTCCTCCTCTTCTACTAACCCTTTCCCCTTCTTTTCCATCTTCCTTCTACTTTTTCCTTTTCCTCTTTTCATCTTGTTCTCCTTCTACTTTTTTCCTCCTCTTCTTCTTCATCTACACCTTTCCTTTCTTATTCTTCACCTTCTTTGTCGTCTTCTACTTCTTCCTGTTTTTCCTCTTCTTCCTCCTTCTCATCTTCTTCCTCCTGCTCCTCTTGTTGTTCTTTCGATTCATTCTGCTTTTCCTCCTTTTCTCCTTTTTTACTCTTCTTCTTCTTCTTCCTCTTTTTTGCTGCTGGTGATTGTAGGGTCCTGGTGGGATTTAAGTTCCATAGGGGGAAAACAGAACAACAGGGTTTAGTTCACTGAAATTGACATTTGTGTAAGAACAATTAATTTTTTTTTATTAAAGTTGTGAGAACTGAATTAAACACCTTTGTTTAGCAGTGAAATGTAATAAATCTGTAACGGAAATCTCCACATGAAGGTGGAAAAACGCTTTGAACAGTGCTGTAGGTGCACTTTCACAGCAGCAACAAAAGGAATTTAACGAATCAATATCTGGAAATGAGAAACGATGGAGTAGTTGATAAGATATAAAGAATTCTAAGTCTTTGGCCTTGTTGAAGGTTACACTTTCAGACTTTTTTTTTCCCAGGAGACAAAACTAGAAGAAGAAAAAGATTTGGGACGATTGAAGATTAAGATTTGATTACACAATCCTACATGAATCATATCCCAACCCGCTATAAAGCATTCCATGATGTATATCCCTGTGTTCCCGTACGAAATTACAGAAAACGCGCAGTATATTTAATGTTGTAACACGGCTTTTGATGCTCTTTCAGGCTGAACAGACGGTTTGGACGTGAAGTGAAGCGAAGCCGACGCAGATATGGATCGAGGCACAGATGGCACGGGAGCCGAGGACGAGGAGCTGGACAAGTCTGAGGAGGAAGAAGAGGAGGTCGAAGATGCTGACCAGAATGTGGATGGTTGTGGTGATGATGAAGAAGAAGAGGAGGAGGAGGCAGAGGACGATGATCTCAGTAAAGACAAGAAAACAAAGGGGAAGAAGTGTGTTCCAGGAATCGTGTACCTGGGTCACATTCCACCGAGAATAAGGCCAAAGCACGTGCGCAACATGCTGGCGGTGTACGGAGAAATCGGACGGGTTTTCCTTCAGTCTGAAGGTAAGCTGTGGAGAAACAGGATCGTAAACACTCCATGTGCAGCAGCACTGAACTTTATTACAAAATTATCAGTATGGATTTTTTTGCTGATACTATAGGTGTCGATTAATCAGCAAAACCGATTAATCGGTCGACCTCTATTCCTTGTATATGTAGGGGAATGTTAAAGTCTGTGTGGATCAAACGATCGTTTCTTCTCTTCTCCAGATCGCTCGGTAAAGAGGAAGAAGAGGAAAGCAGGAAGCAATGGATCACGGTACGTAGAAGGCTGGGTGGAGTTTAGAGACAAGCACGTGGCTAAGAGAGTGGCGGCGTCTCTGCACAACACGCCCATGACCAACCGCAAGAGGAGCCACTTCAGCAGCGACCTGTGGTGCATCAAAGTAAGCGGGATTCCTTTATCGGACTTTCAGGTGTATTACAGAGGGTAATAAAGGCAACCGTCATTAAAAACACTGGAAGATTTTTCACTGAGACGCCAAAACTAAACGCGGGGTGAAACTCTCAAAATTATGTCACATGACCCGATACGCAGGTTTGAAATCGCTGTTTCGTCGGGGTTGCAAAATTCCAGGAGTGAGCATACCCATCTGATGAGCAGGTGTCCACAAACTTTTGGCCACATAGACATCATAGGTCAAGCAAAGTAAAAAAAAAAAAGAAACACCACCATTTTCACCCAATTTAGATTTTTTGATACTTATGTCTGTCTCTTCTTAGTATCTCCACAGGTTCCAGTGGTGCCACCTGAGCGAGCGGCTGGCATACGAGCAGACGGTGTACCAGCAGCGCATGAGGACGGAGATCTCGCAGGCCAAGCGTGAGACCAACTTCTACCTGGCCTCTGTGGAGAAGAGCCAAACTCTGGACAGGCTGAGAAAGAAGAGGGCGAAGAAAGGCGAGGTGGTGGAGGAGAAAGGCTGGGATTTCACGCAGCGGCGCACCGAGGACGAGATGAGGCTGAAGAAGAGCGGCTTGTCCAAGAAGAACCTCCAGAAAGCTCAAGAGAAGAGCAGAGCCATCCAGGAGAAAGCGCAGTCCAACGCGACTCTGCTGGCCAAGATTTTCAGCAGAGGGGCTTCGCACGAACAGGTCTAAATCTCTTCATTACAAAGGGACTGAAACCCAGACGAGGTTTCTGGTTGGAGGGACGTTGCCATTACAGAAGCAAGACTTCACCGTCTGCATCAAAGCAGAAGCTGTGGGATTGTTGGGCTTCAGATCTGTTTTATTGTGTAATATATAATAATTTTTTTTCATAATACGCAGCAAAACATAATGCTTTCACTCCTTCGTAAACATTCTCCAATAGTTGATATCGTCTGAAGTCATTAATAGAATGAGGATTTGAATTCAGTTTCACATGTTCACACTGTGTCTCATATTTGTGTAAATAATGCATTTCTGTAATTACCATATTAAAGAAATAATACATGTAAAAATATCTTCATCTTCAATCTCCATCCATCCATCCATCTTCTCCCGCTTATCCGATGCCGGGTCGCGGGGGCAGCAGTCTAAGCAAAGATGCCCAGACTTCCCTCTCCCTAGACACTTCTTCCAGCTCTTCCGGGGGGACACCAAGGCGTTCCCAGGCCAGCCGGGAGACATAGTCTCTCCAGCGTGTCCTAGGTCTTCCCCGGGGTCTCCTCCCTGTGGGACGCGCCCGGAACACCTTCCCAGGAAGGCGTCCAGGAGGCATCCGGAACAGATGCCCGAGCCACCTCAGCTGACCCCTCTCGATGTGGAGGAGCAGCGGATCTACTCCGAGCTCCTCCCGAGTGACTAAGCTTCTCACCCTATCTCTAAGGGATCGCCCAGCCACCCTGCGGAGGAAGCACATTTCGGCCGCCTGTATCCGGGATCTTGTCCTTTCGGTCATGACCCAGAGCTCATGACCATAGGTGAGAGTAGGAACGTAGATTGACCGGTAAATCGATAGTTTCGCCTTGCGGCTCAGCTCCTTCTTCACCACATCTTCATCTTCAATCTTCATGTTTTAAACCAACAGAGAAATGATATAAATATCAGATGTTCTAAAAAGGCTTTCAATAAAATATCAAACGAATTTGCATGTAAAACGTTTTTTTTTAATGACTATAAAATGATTTACAAGAAATAACACTGTGTGTAGTTTGTGTACACCTGACCATAAGATTGCCATGTGCTTCTTTTCGAATGTCTCGTTACACATTCAGTCCCCATTTGCTGTTATAATGAGCTCCACTCTTCTGGGAAGATGTCCCACTAGATTATGTGGCGATTTCTGAGATTCATTGAGCCATTAGGGGTCTCCACAGCAGATCATCCGTCTCCATACCCCACCTGTCCTCTACATCTGCTTCTTTCAAAACAACTACCTGCATGTCTTCTCTCACCACATCCATAAACCTCCTCCTTGGTCTTCCTCTTTCCCTCCTTCCTGGTGTCTCCATCCTCAGCATTCTCCTACTGATATACACCATGTCCCTCCTCTGCACATGTCCAAACCATCTCAATCTCACCTCCCTCACCTTGTCTCCAAAACGTCCTACATGCGCTGTCCCTCTAATAAACTCATTTCTAATCCTGTCCATCGTCGTCACTCCCAACGAAAATCTCAACATCTTCAGCTCTGCTACCTCCAGCTCCACCTCCTGTCTTTTACTATATATATATATATATATATATATATATATATATATATATATATATATAACCCAATTCCCAAGTTGGGCCACTGCAAAATGTAAATAACAAAATGCAACAATTGGCAAATGTCATAAATCCATATTCTATTCGCAAATTAAAAAAAATTTGATGTTTAAACTGAGAATACATACCATTTTAAAGGAAAACACCTAGGACCTGAGGGTACCAGTTGCTGATGTTTTGAGAGAGGAATATTCTTACATATGTGTCTGATACAGGATTCTAGCTACTCAACAGTTCTGGGTATTCTTTGTTGTGTTTTACGTTTCATGATGCGCCAAATGTTTTCGAATGGTGAAAGGTCTAGACTGCAGTTCAGGACCCGCACTCTTTTACTACGAAATCATGCTGTTGTAATGGATGCAGTATGGAGTTAGCATTGTCTTGCTAAAATACACAAGGTCTTACCGGAGAAAGAGGTTTAATGGATGGAAGCATTTGTTTCTCTAAAACTTGTACATAGAAAACCTGTACAGCATTGATGGAGTCTTTCTAAATGTGCAAGCTCCGCATCCCACAGGCACTAACGCACCACCATACCATCAGAGATGCAGCTTTTTAAACGTAGTGCTCAAAACAAGGTAGATGGTCCATTTTTCTTGCATATTTTTTATGTTTAATGTAAAACTTCACTGTGTTCTAAATGTGATGTAGATGAAACATCGATTTCTCACCTCTTTACTAGAACTTTAGTATTTGTAATGTATTTTATTTGTTTTTGAAATAAAATATGAGCGAAATCTCATCTTCAATCAGTCACTGAAGGAATCCAGGTGTAGATGTAGATCTTTAATGAGTTACCAGCAGCAAGAAATAAAACTCCCTGAGATGACATGGTATGACATGAGGAAGAAACCTGCGGAGGATCCAGGTTCTTCTGGGTGATATAAATTCATACTTTTGTGCCTTTGTGTTTATGATTGATAATTACAGCAACAGAAATCAGGAATTGACACACCATATTGGCAAAAGTATTCGGACACCTGATGTTTCCCAAGCCATATGTAGTTCTTCCACAAACTGTTACCACAATGTTGGAGACACACAGTTGTATATAGTCTTTGGATGAGGGAGCATAATATTTTCGCTTTATTACAACTAGAAGACCCAAACCTGTATCAGCATTACAATGCACAAAGTCAGCTCCATAAAGATGTGCTTTAAATGGTTTGGAGTGGAAGATCTCCTGCTGTAGAGCTCTGACCCTCAACCCTATTGAACCTGAATTAATTAAAACACTGACTAGCACGCTCCAAAAATCTAGTGGAACATCTTCCCAGGAGAGTGGAGGTTATTATAAGGGTAAATCAAGACTGAATGTGGAATGGGATGTTCAAGAAGAAGCACATACCAAACTGATGGTCAGGTGTCCACCAACTTTTGTCCATGTTAGTCTCCTAACATCTTGGATGCTTTACACATGTACATGCAATTTGATAATGATAATCATTCACTTTTTCCTGGAACACAGCTGTAAATCACTGCAGTTGTATTGTTACACAGATACTGATTGAGGGTAATATTGAAGATGATGGAAGATCTTCATTGGTGTTGGTGTTGTAAACAGTGTTTTATCCCAGGAAGAGCGACTTTTCCAGTCCATCCTCCACTTTGGTGTACTCCAGATGGGAAGGATAGTATCTGCTCTCATAGCGAGGGCTGTTCCTCACGTACTCCAGGTATTCCGGTGTTCCGGGACAAATCACATTGTCGGCCAGCAGCACAGAGCCCTTCCTGAGCAAACCATACTCCTGTAGAGATAAAAAAAAAAAAACATTCAGCTCTGCAGAAGACCTGCATTATACATGCATTATACTGTTTTTTTTACTATAACTCCAACACGACCCGCTCGAGTTCAGTTCTGGCTGAAAGGTGAATCACACGTTTATATAACAGTTGCTCGGTTCTCAGCTGCTTTGGAGAATTTATCACATCATACAAACTGCACAACACAATGGATTTCCTGCAAAAGCCTGTACTTTTCTCAAAATCAAGAAGTTCATCTCGTAAAAGTAAGCATTTGTGTCGATGAGCATTTCATCGCCATCAGAAGTGCTTTTGTCATCGTGAAACAAAATCGTCAAAATGTTTACGTTTTCAGTGTTTCCTGATGTAAACTACGGTTCGGGGTCCAATGATTGAAAATGCACAAGGATGAATTTCTTCTGTACGGCGTCTATGAATTTCACTGCATGTGGGATTTAGTTTGATTCGCATTTCACTCTACTGCACTAGTGTTCTTTCGTTTGCTGTTTTTTTTTAGAAATTGTAATTCTGCAGGGTTTTTTTGCCTATTGAAGGTTCACGAGATTCACCTTTGACCTGTTTTAGAGAACTGGTTGATCATCGGTTGATCTGATGGCGTTCATTTGCCTTCATTAGTGACATTCGAGATTCGTCTGCACAAGTCATCAATTCAAGACAAAAAAAAAAGAATAGAAATTTGACAGATTCTGGCGACTGGTTTAACCATTTTACACACAATGAACTGATGCCGAGATGTTTTTGGGACTATTCAGGTGAGAACCAGTATAATATATTTTGATCAACAAGCCATAAACAATTGATAATGTAGGAGACCATTTTACCCGATTAATAAAACGAATGTCCCAAAACGTTTGCAATTTGTCTGTGAAACGCTCCAAAGCAACTTAGAAAAACTGTAATGCGTATTTTTTTTTCAGTTTTTTATTTTTATTTTATTTTATGCCAACTAATAACACTGGATAAAGATTTTATGTGGAGATGTTCATTTGGAATTAGAACATATATATAGCTGCTCTAATGAGGTCCCCTGGTGTACTAGTGGTTAGGATGCGGCGCTCTTACCACTGGGCCTGGGTTCGATCCCCGGTCAGGGAACCGACCCCAGCCACTCTTTTGAGGGTCGCGTTAGGAAGGGCATCCAGCGTAAAAACATGTGCCAAATCAAACATGCGGAGGATCCGCTGTGGCGCCCCCTAACGGGAGAAGCCGAAAGAAAGTATATATAAAGCTGCAATAATAGCAGTTTGAACAGTAACTAATTTCTTTCATGGATGTTCCACAATAATAAATATAACGACAAAAGGGTATAATTTGACATTATTTAGTGAATAAAACAAGATTTTTGGTAAATTGGTGTCCTGTAAGAGAAGAACAAGACTCCTGTGATTGACATCTTTGTCACTTAAACGTATATTTCCCAATTAACAGCACTTTTATGTCACATTTTATTCCGTATTCATTTTACATGCTTCGGTGACTGATGATATCCAGCATCTACTGTTTATTGGTGCAAAATTCTCATTATTATATAATACACAGAACTGAAACATTACTTATTTAGTTACAGTTACTTAAGCCAGGAGGCCTGGGGTGCAGTCAGCATGAACAATTCATTCATATTCAATAGAGTTTTAGCTCTATAGCAGATCTTCTACTCCAACCCTTGTAAAGAGCATCTTCACATGTGCACAAGGGCAGTGTCCTGCTGGAACAGGTTTGGGTCTCCTAGTGAAGGAAAAGCTACCAAATATATGTTGTAACAGTTTTCCTACAAACCACATGTAGCATATGGAAAAGTCAGATGTCCCAATACCTTTGCCCTAAGTGTATTTCCAAATCCCAAAGACCAGGCTTTTGATATAATGCTGATTATCTGCAACAGCTTGATTAGGAAAAGCTTCTCAGTCACCATGGGGTATGTTTTTATGTCTTTTACCTCAAACAGCTTAATGTCAGGGAGGTAGCGATCCTTCCAGTGGTCAAGAAAGATGAAGTCAAACGTCGCGATGCCGTAAAGCTTCTTTATTTGAGGGATCAAATCACCTGACGCGCCTTCTACCAGAGTCACCTGGGGAGGGAGAAGCATGTGTAAATAACAATCAAACAAAATCGCTTCCTCGTCATTCATTTCAATCCAAACATTAAAAAAATGAATCACTGCAGCACGTTAGTTCTCGCTATCGACTCTTTATAGTCCTTTATCTCAAATTTTTTTAATGCCTCTTTTTGCTGTCCTACTATAGGTTGAGCCTCCTGTCAATCATAATTAAATAGTGAATTGCAATTGACCAATCGGAACCCAAACCCAACCAGAAGAGGCGGAGCCTATAGTTTAAAAGCAGCATGAACATTTATGGTGTTTGGCAGACGCTCTTATTCAGAGCGACTTACGTTTAGCTCACTCATACGACTAAGCAGATATGAGGTTAAAGGCCTTGCTTAGGGGCACAGGAGTGGCAGCTTAGTATGGCCATGATTTGAACTCACAACCTACTGAGCCAAAGTCCCTAAACCACTAAGCTATCACCTTATATACTACCTCAGTTAGTTTGAGAACGGGTAAGACTGTGCACGCATCTACATTTCACCACGCAGGTCTTGTGATTGACACCACAGGTTCAAAGGCAGGTTTTTCTACCTCTATGACCTCCTCTCACACACATACACACACACACCTTGTCTTGTAGGCCAGCATAGGCAATGATCTTCCTGGCGACTTCTGCACTGGCCGGGTTAAACTCCACCGTGATAAATTTGGTGCCCGGGGAGAGCAGACGTGCGATCCTGACTGTGGAATACCCGCAGTACGTCCCCAGCTCCAGAACTGTACTGGGGTCCACCTCAGTCACTACTGAGTCCAAAATGCAGCCTGAAAACACACACACACACGTGCACGGGTTTCTACACCGAAAGATCATTACCAGATGTAATTGAGTGGTGAATGGCACAATTAAAACAGCATTAATGGTCGTTCTGCATCATTTAACAGCCATTCAGGTCTGCACTATTGATTATTAATCAGCTGAACTCTAAATGGTTCCGTATCGATCAGATGAGCCTGTAACTCCTTCCTGCTGGCCACTAAGTGTACGGAGGAGAGGAAAAAGCAAAAGAGTTAGGAAAAGTCAATGCTACCTAATTGCTTTATATCTCTGAATTTCATTGTACGAGACAATTTTTCTGTGACTGTGTGTGGCCATGTGGGGAGGAACTCAATCCACACTGCAAAAAAATTAAGTGTCAAAATATAAAAAATGAATGCATGATTTAAGAAGACACGGACTAGAAACAAGTCAAATGATCTTACAGTGAAGTAAAATAATTCCACTTTGAAAGATTTCTGGAAAAAAAAAAAGAAGAAGAAACAGTATTTAGGCTTAAGAAAAAGACCAAAATGTGTTTAAATAAGCATTAAAACACTTATTCCAAGAAGTGGATTTAGTCTAATTAACTTAAACTATTAACTTTTTGTTAAACAGTTTGTTTTCTTAATTCATGTGAAAGATCTTAAAACCAGAGCTACTATTCAACAGAATTCCTCATAGTTAAAAAATTATGACAGTTCTGGAGGTTCAACCTCCCATCTGACAAACTACAGACATCTTGCCTCCTGACTTTCCTGAATACCTTCTCCTTGACATTTAACACCTGCCCCTTCCAGACAAGGGAGGAAATGTTCTGGACCTGGTTTTCACACACCCTACCCCAGCTACAGACATGGCTGCTACACCACTTCAAATTTCTGATCATCACCTGGTTTTCTTTACAATCACTCTTCCTATCCTACCTAAAACCCTTTTCCTTTCTCCACTTGGAATCTGATACTGATGCTTTCCTCTCCTCTGAGAAAATCTCAGAGACTTTCACTTCCTCCCCAACAATGACACATCCAGGAATCCACTACTCCTTCATCTTCAAACTTCTCAACCATAGCAAAAGAAGAGATACTGCAAGTCATCCAATCTTGCAATCCCACCACCTGCCCTCTGAATCCATTCCCTTCAACTACACTTCAGACCATCTCACAAGACCTCCTGCCATTCATCTTCACGGTCATCAACGGGTGCTTAACATCTGGCCATCATATGTGCCCTCTACCTTCAAGCCAACGAGGGTTATTCTTATCTTGAAGAAACCTGCTCTGGATCCATCAGACTTCAACAACTACAGACCGGTATCACTTCGCTCCTTTCTTTCAAAATCTCTGGAACACACTGTTTTAACCAACTGTCTGTCTATTTCTTACAGAACAACCTCCATGATCCAAACTAGTCTGGCTTCAAAGCAGAACATTCCACAAAGACGGTCCTTTTGGCTGTCACTGAGAAACTACATCTGTACTTATCCTCCTCGACCTTTCAGCAGCATTTTACACAGTCAACCACAAGACTCTCTTGTCTACCCTCAGGAGCCTCGGTATCCGCCGAGCAGCTTGGGAATGGTTTGCTTCCTACCTGGAAGGTCGCTCATACCAGGTAACATGGAGGGGTCCACATCTGCCCAACGGAGAATCTACGCTGGTGTCTCACAAGGCTCAGTACTTGGCCCCCCCCACTTTTCTCCCTCTATACCCACTCTCTTGATGAAGTCATATCCTCACAATTTCACTTTTCTTACCACGGGTATGCTTTTGACACTCAACTCATCTTTTCCTTCCTCAGATACCACAGCTTAAGATCGGATCTCGGCATGCTTGGCAGACATATCTTTATGGATGAGTGCTCATCAACTAAAACTCAACCCTAGCAAAACACTCTCAACAGAGTTGTAGGCTGATGTTTCTTAAGTTGAAATCTAGAATACCAGTGTAGATTTATTTATTGATAGAAACTCAAAGCTCTTTTGTACATAACTCAGGACAAAGGAGTCTGCTAAATGCCGCAAATGTAAATGTAAGAATATTTTCTGTCTTAAAATGAGACAAAGCATTTAAACGATAAACAAGATTACTATTAAAATCAAGATCACACATACATAAGTATCAACAATCATCAAGATCAACAATCTCCTTTTTTTTTCGGCTGCTCCCATTAAGGGGCGCCACAGCAGATCATTCGTCTCCACACTACTCTGTCCTCTACATCTGCCTCTTTCAAACCAACTACCTACATGTGCTGTCTCTCTTATAAACTCGTTTTTAATCCTGTCCATCGTCGTCACTAAGTCCTTCAACCTGTCGATCACTACTGCAAACAGCGAAGGGCTTAGAACTGATCCTTGATGCAGTTCCACCTCCACCTTGAACCAGTCTGTCAATCCTACTTTACACTTCATTGCTGTCACAATTGTCTTATTTTCCTCATTCATCAGTTGCTCAAAATACTCCCTCCATCTTCTTAACACACTCTCCTCACTAGTCAACACTAGTCCATCTCTATCCTTTATTGCCAATCAGTAGAAATCCTTTTCTCCTTCATTGGTGTCCAACTTCTCCTACAGCTCCTCATATGCCTTTTCCTGGTCTTTTACCACATTCCTCTTTACCTGCTGCTGCATCTCCTTGTACTCCTGCCTACTTTTCTCATCACTCTGTCGAACCCAATTCTGTTTCTCCAACCTCTTTCTTCTTCTGCTCTCCTGCACTTCCTCATTCCACCACCACGTCTCCTTGTCTTCCTTTACATTTCCAGATGTCACACCAAGTACCTTTCTAACTGTCTCCCTTATTACTTCCGCAGTAGTTACACAATCATCCAGCACCTCTTCACCACCACCGAGCTCCTGTCTGACCTCTTCCCTGAATCTCACACTAAAGTCTTCCTCCTTCAATTTCCACCATCTTATTCTTCTTTCAGTCTTCACTCTCCTTCTCTTCTTCATCAACTCCAAAACCATCCTACAAACCATCATCTGATGCTGTCTACAGTCTCCAATCTCAGGTTGCATCTCCTACATAGAACATAGTCCACCTGTGTGCACCTTCCTCCACTCTTATACGTCACATTATTTGGTACATGTTTTATGCTGGATGTCCTTCATAACAAAACCCTCCCCATTTTTCCGGGCTTGGGGGGTCACTAAGAGTGTGCTGGCTTGTGCAAACACAATGGATGGGTTATTATTATTGTCAACAATAACAATTTAATAAAAAATTAACTGTAATATAAATAATTAGCTAGTTAAGTTATTTAGACTGAATCTAAGGTTATAATGTGTATGCAAAAGAGAAAATAAACAGAGGTACAATAGAGAGATGTTCACCTTTTTCGTCGCCCACGTTCATGGCCCATTCCGAGTGCTTGCAGAAGTAGTCGATGGCAGAGATGACACTCTCAGGATTCCCTCTAATTGCGTTCTTCTGCACTGCCTTCAGCATGCGCTGCGAATTAAACAATAAACGATTCGGAAACTTACGAGGTAAAGACGGAAACCCGTGCACGGCTGAAGCTATGGAGGTTGTGCTTTCAACAGAATAAAATGAGATGGAATGCGACGGAAAGAAAAAGGAATGGAGGGATGCCAGTGGTGTATAGTATTTGACAAAATAAAGCTCGTTACTGTATTGTAAGTAATTTTTTGGCTACTTTCTAGGTTTACTGAGTATCAGAGATATAAGCAACTTACTCTCTACCAGTGGCTTAACGGTACACAAAATTCATGGGTTCGGTACATACCTCGGGTTTTAAGTTACGATTCGGTGAATGCGCAAAACAAAAACTACAAATCATATTTCCAGTAGGGAGTGAGCGGTGACTCCATACTGCGCTAGCTCTAAGTTTCTATTTTGTAGCCCGGGCATTGTGTTGTATGTATACAAGTTTAATAATAATAATAATAATAATAAAAAAATACAGCGACACTGTTCAAAGTGACAAACAAACTTGCGAAATATTTTAGTACGAATACGAGTACCGTTACACCCCTACTCTTTATTTTACTACATTTATGATTCAATAGATGTACATTTAATTCACAATGAGCATTACCAATTACATTTTGCACCTCTGTTGAAGACGTCATTAAGAATCCCCGACCAGCATCTGCTGCCTGTGAACGACTTTTAATCACTGCTAGCCTCAATTTTGGTCCAAAAAGTGCTAAAACCAACTTTTGTTAAAATAAATTAATAAATTGCCCCTCTGAGACTGAGAGCTGCATCAAATCGCATTCATCGCTGAATATTTGGTTTTACTTTATCTAAATTATTTGTCTTTTGAGGTCCCCTGGTGGTCTAGTGGTTAGGATGCGGTGCTCTCACCGCTACGGCCCGGGTTCGATCCCCGGTCAGGGAACCGACCCCAGCCACTCTTAGTGCCAGTCCCAAGCCCGGATAAATGGGGAGGGTTGCGTTAGGAAGGGCATCCAGCGTAAAAAAAACATGTGCCAAATCAAACATGAGGATGGTCCGCTGTGGCGACCCCTAACGGGAGAAGCAGAAAGAAAGTTTTTATTCGTCTATTGAGTATTATTAGTTCTTCTACTCTGTGACCTGATCCTATCATTTTATTTGTTAATTAGAGATCCTTCGTTGGAAGATTGCTTTACAACTTCTTGAGCGATGTGTTTGAGCTTTGTTTTATTCTCGCGTGTTGAACAGGCTGTTGTGTTGATCTTCATGTTGTTCAAATCAGATACTCGAAGACTTTTACTCAAGTCTTATTGGAATTGGTGACTTTTGACTTTAAAAGTTAGTTTGGCAGTAAAATATATATACTTTTACTCAAGTCTGATTTTCAGGTACTCTTTACACCTCTGTGGGATGGAATGGGATGGAATGAAATGGAAGAATGGAAGGGAATGGTTTTGACAAAAATTGAAGAAAGGAATGAAGTTGACTAGAATGGAATAATTAGATGTAAGGATTATGCTGAATGGGACGGCATGGAACAGGAGAAGGAAAATTAATTATATCGAAACGAATGCACTGAAATTATAAAAACGTATGGAAAGAAAGGGAATTACATTGAGTGGACTTGGATGAAAGAATGAAACTGTCTAGAATTGAATAATTAGATGGCTGGAATTGTACTGAATGAGATGAGAGGAGGTGGGATACAGCTTAATTGAATCGAATGAGAACAATTCATTTTTATTCGTACATCGCTTTTAACAATGGACATTGTCTCAAAGCAGCTTTACAGGGATATAGAGGTAATCAAAGAACGCAATAGAGGTAAATAAAACAGGATTTGATAAATGGAGGAATGGAAGTGGATATAATATAAAATAGAATTTAAAAAAAGGAATCGACTACAACTGCTGTGTGTTGATGTGATTTATTTTATTGCACAAAACACATAAATGGTAAGAGTCCCTAAAATGTCACGTTTGCATGCAAATAAAAAAAACGAGAAGAAAGCATGTCACCTGAGGCCGTGTGGAGCGAGTGAGTGTGTCGTACAGTCGCTCGTGGATGAAGGCGTGCCATATTAAGGTGCACGTGCCGTTGCGCTGCACAAGAAAGTAAAGGAGGGCGAAAAGAAGAGCTGCGGAAGCTGCACACAACGTCAGCAGGCAGCACTCCATTCTGAAAAAGAGAGAAAAACGAACGAGGAGAAAAGACTGGTATAGAGGAGGAGGTTAAGGAGGAAACAGAAGTCCAAAAAGAAAGAGGAACAACAAGAAAAAAAAAAACAAATGTAAAGAGATCAGTAACTGATGCTTTATATGTGAAATCCAGAATCAACAAACTAAACTAAACTCCCTCTGGCCATGAATCCCCCCTTTATCTGAGAAAAAAACTTCATACACATAGGTTTCTATTTTAAAACTCTAAAGATTAAACGTTTGTCTCAGACCCAAAAGTTGACTTTGTACGTAAAACCTCTGTGCATACGTATCCATTTAACTCTTTACCATTACAGCCATAACAGTTATTAATAAGGCATTTTGAAGTAGACATGTTTTGTCTAGACGTGGTGCTTCATGTTACAAATGTTGACCTTTACCACGTCAAATGTGGGAACACAGAGTCTTTTATGTTTTTTGAGAGACATGTTCCTATTGTTTCTTCAGTATGCAACAAACTCAGTCATGAGTTATATATAAATGCTCAGATGTTCCACTATATTTCTCTAAAATCCTCTCTTAGCATAAAGAACAGCGTTACTATTGTAAAACTCTCCAAAGACGTTCTTCACTAGTTGGAGATTTTCTTGTTGATCAGTTCAACAGGATTTAGGTGCGATGACTGGGCAGGTTGTTTCATGATAAATACTCCAGACGACCGTTTGCTCTCTAAATAACTCTTACAGAGTGCGTTCGTCTTGTCGTACGGTGAAGTCGGGTTCCTATGAGCCGCAGTCGAGACGGAATTGCATGTCGATGAAGTATGGAATAGGAGCCATGTTGGTTCAGGATTCCTTTCACTTTCTGGAATAAGACTCTAAAACAACCCCAAACCATTAACCTACCACCTCCATGTTGGACTGTGGGGGGTGACACAATGCTAACAAATTCTTCTGTTAGAAACAAAAATGTCCCATTTGGACTCCACAGAACTTTATTCCACTCATTTACTGTCCAGTTCTCGTGTTTTTTTGCCCAGAAAAGCATAAAAGATCAGACTTTTCAGCCACTGAAATTCTTTCTCAAATAAACTGTCTGTCATCAGTTTGCTAATCACACCAGACAGAGTAAAATGACTCACCGAATGTTTCCAGCCCGGGAGCTAATCTCTGGTCTGATGAGTTTCTTCAGCTAAAGAAATCAGATAAACATCTAACGATCTACTACAGAAACCAAGCTGATTCGTGTTTTTTTAACTACAGTCGTTGAGTTTCCTAACAATATATTTTTGATGTGGTCTCTCGAAATACTTCATCTGCAGCTGTATCAAAACCACAATCTGCCATGTAAAGTCCATTTTTTGAGATACTAATAAAGAGCCTGTACCTTTAATTCCAAGCAGATGCGGCGGCTTGTAATTGACCAAAATAAGGTTCTGTACATCGAACATGTTTAAAATCCGACATGTACATCCTTAATTTTGCTACCCATAAGAAGAAAAGTGCATACTTACAATCTTAAATATTAAAGTAGAACCGTAACTTCACACTACGCCTGAATGAAAGTAATTCCAGATTCGAGAGGGATCTGTTTTTAGCTCTGTGACGTACTTTGATCTGTTTGTAGAGACAATGCAATGAAATGTAATGCAGACGCTGCTGATATGTTTTGGACTAAAACTGAACCGGGGTTCACTGACCTTCTTCTCTGAGCTGTCACTCAACCTGGCGCATGTTAATGTTTGCAATGAAAAGGTTTCTATTTTGCTGAGTAATGCATGTGCAAATAAACGCAAGAGTGAAGGAATGTCAGACGGTACAATTCAACACATTTGCATTGGATAAAAGATTTATTTATTTATAATTATTAGTAGATGCGATAAACTTTTATTATTTCGAAAGTGACCAATCATTTGTGACCAATATTTTATATGTATATTGATTTCTGGTCGCTAAACTGTTTCTCGAGCGCATTCGTTCTCTCAGCACCAACGCTGCTACGTGAATATGAACGAGGCGTGTCCTGCGAGTCACATGGAATACAGATTAACATGGCAGAGGTAGAGCTGCGTCTTCCTGCAGACACAAGAGGAAAAGAACATCTGGTTTTATTTCATCTTTTGTCTCTTCTATCTTCTTTCTTTTTGCACTACAAAGGCGTGTTTGTGAAGGGGTCATGCGTCAGAAGTCAGAACGCACTTAAGTAAATTGATAATTTGCTGTCTGTCTGAACCAAAGATAAGTGAACTATTTGTGCGATATTGAATCGCAGAGCATCGTGTTTCTTACCATTGAATTGTGTTGAATGGAATGGAAATCGGATCGTATCACATCGGTAGCTACTTCATACGTATCTGTAATGTGTCGTATCGTTGGCTGAGCATCGAGATGCAAATCGCTTCAGCCTCAGTTATGGAGATGTTACAACCCTAATATATACGTATATAGTATCTTCATACAATACTTACATACATTGCATGGACAAAAGTTTGTGGACACCTGATCATAAGATTGGTATGTTCTTGTTTTTTAACATCCCATTACACATTTAGTTTTCATGTAATTTCATTTACATGAACATTGTCTCAAAGCAGCTTTACACAGATAATGTGGTGATGTTCTTTAAAAGTGTCAATTTGTCCCTGATGAACGAGCCGGTGGCGATTGTGGTGAAGGAAATCTCCCCGAGATGGCATAAGCAAGAAACCTTGAGAGGAACCAGACTCAAGAGGGAACCCGTCCCCATCTGGGTTGCACCGAATGTCCATTTATTGCAGATAAACGATGTTGCAGGGTGCAGTGATGGTGATCAGAAGCAAACTGTAGTCCTGAATCAGTGTAGCAGACTGTTGACATTAACTACAGTCCAAATCCATCCATTCAGTGGCTACTGATGTTGCCAGAAGCTAATCAGCTTGGCAAAGGGCAACACTGCTACGTCGTCTTTTATGGTTAATAATTAGGTTTGTTTGACATCTGAGAGTAAATGTTGTACTCAAGGCCTCAAGCTGAGCAAGTGCAGTTCTGGAGGTCTGCCATGATGTGATTACTGTGTCTACATTTCTTTTTTGTTTCAGTCCCCATAAATATGAAAGAGATACAGGGCCATTCGCACCACAGTACAGAACAGGACAGTGAATGAGTGGAAGAAAGTTCTGTGGAGTCCAAATGGGACATCAGAACTGACGACGTGATCAGACTCCCTCACCCCCACAGTCACACATAGAGGTGGAAGCTAAATGGTTTGGGGTTGTTCTGGAGACTTATTCCAGAATGTCAAAGGAATCCTGAACCAACATGACTCCCATTCCATAATTCACCAAAAACCACGCAATTCCGTCTGGACTGTGGCTCATTAGAACTGACTTCACCTTTCAACAAGACGATGAGAGCAAACAGTCGTCTGGAGTGATATCTATCATGGAACGTCCTGCCCAGTCACCACAACTAAATCATATTAAACTGCTCAAGAAAATCTCAGACTTGTAAAGAACATCTCTGGCAGGTTTTCCAAAGTATTTCAGCGGAATGTTTTGAGAAACGAGCTGACCGAATGCCGAGCTTGTGTAAAGCTGTTCTTTATGATTTGTCAATGGATATAAAGTGGAACATCTGGACATTTATAGATTTGTTTGGTCAAAGTCAATCTTTATAGCGTTACATGACAGAATCTTTCTGCCTTGTAGTTATGAGCAGAAAACGAATCAGCCACGTCTGCGTGACCCAGTGGATGAAACCGTCTGATCGGATTAATGGCTTATAGTTTCTGCATTGTTGTTGTTGAGAGCAGGAAGGAGTTTAGAGCCAACAAAGGTTTTGTTAAAGATATTAGAATTAGTCTCCAGGTCCAGAAGAAGGCTCTGGCAGGCAGGGAACTGTTCTAGGACATCTTCCTTCACACACACACACACACACACACACACACACACACACACACACACACACCCCAATGCAGTAGGTCTCATTAATCTGCCAAGGAGCGGCGTGTCAGATGATCTATATTCTGAACATAAATATTTCACTCCACACCACTGTGCAGCTCGTGGGCCTCAGCAGGGCCACGGCGATGTGCTATTCACACTCACGCCTACGCGTTCACACACACACACAAGCGCGCACACACACACACACACACAGACACTGAGCTATAGGGAAAAAAAAGCTGTAAAACGGGAAGGAAGGACGTGGGCAGAAATGTGGAGCCACGAGCTCATATGCTTACATGTACACATCACTGAAACACACACACACACACACACACACACACACACACACACACACACACACGAAAGAAAAAAATCCTAAGTAGATTTTCAAATCGAAATACTTACTTTAGATGTCTAAGCACAAGCGTCTCCAACAGGTCCACAGTAACACTCTATTCACACACACACACACACACACACACACACACACACACACACACACACACACACACCTTGTGCAATAAAAACACTGAAAGAGCTGTTAGAGGTGTGTGGGGGAGGAAGTTTGGAAGTGATGCATTAAATGTGTAATACAGATCAACAGTGTAGATGTAGAAGGGAAAAAAACAAAACAAAAAAAACAAAACATAAAATATGTGATCTACAGACTCACACACGCTCACACAGACTCACACATGCTCACACATGCCTATGAAAAAAATAGTCTACTTCCTTGTAATTTTAAGTTCAGGTCATACTGGAAACACTCACCTGCGTCCCGAGATGTCCACGTGCACAGCTCATGTCTCCTAACCTGAGTACCCACTCCTCGTTTTTCTTTCTCTCCTTCTTTTAGATTTGTGCAACTACCGATCAGTCTGAAGCAGGAGAAAGACTGGGACACACTCCATCCAAGATATACAGCACACACACCATATATATGGTCTAGCAAACAGACACACACATGGACACACACACACATATATATATATAGGTATGTACACACAGAAATACACACTCCCCACTTCTATTCACACACAAAGGAACGATATAGGGGGTAAAGGGACTGGTCTCGGCCAACCGGACTGAACGTTTAATCCCCTCGTAACCAATCAGGCCGCAACCCACTCCTCTCGTTCTCTGTTGTGATCTCTTTCATCCTCCTCACCCCTATCCCCCCCTCGTCACATAGGTGGAAGCAGTGCAGCACGCCTGAGGTGCTGAATGCTGGAGCTCAGGCGTGTTTTTTTTCTCTCGAATCGGAGAAGCTATTCACTGTTTCTGTGCTCGAGCTTAAAAAAAGACCGGGTTTTGGCATCCGAAATTGGGGCTGACATCATTGCAGACGTATTACATCATTATTAAAAACAGGAAGGAGTACAAACAGGTTTTTGTCTGTGATGGGAACCGAGAAAGATTCGTTATTTTCCCGCTTCTCATTTCCATTAAATTCACCTTAAAGCTGAGTAATAAACACCAGGGCTTCACTCTCTACACCAGGGGGTTTCTGAAGTGGGTTCTTATGCCAAAGCTCCTGGGCTGCATTTTTCAAACTTTTACAGTATAAATTTCTCTGCTAAAAAATCCTAATAATTTAGAAATCATGTTCATGAGCTTGATTAGCTGCGTGTGTCCTGTGTGTTAAAGTCCTGGAAAATTCAAAAGAAATTATATATTCATGGATTTATTACCAGGGATGAAGGTTCTAGATAAGATCTGTGACTATGGTTCTTGGACTAAAGGTTCTGGGTTTAATAGTCCTGATCATAAGATCCTTGACATAAATATCTTGGTTTCTGTATTTACATTCCTAGATTTCAATTCCTGGGCTTCAGATCCTTATGTTAAATTTCTGGTTTAAAGTTTCTGGGATTAAATTCCTAGTCAAAAGTTCCTCAAGTTCCTCGAAAGAATATGTTTGTTTTAAATTCTGGGATTACGTTCTAGGATAAAGGGTTCTTCAGTTCCTCGACCAAACAGTTTTATCTTACATTTCTAAATTAAAGGTCCTGAGGATGAAAAGGTTTTTGGAGTAAGTTCCTGAACTAAAGGTTCTGAGTTGAAATTCCTGGATGAAAGGTTTTGGAAGTAGGTTCCTGGATTAAAGCTTCTGTGATAGATTCCTGGACTAAAGATTGTGCAATTAAACTCTTAAACTAAAGTTTCTGGGATTCAGTTCTTGGACAAAAGATCCAACAGTTCTTTGATTAAACGATCTTGGAATTAATTTCAGACTAAAGGTCCTGGGATTAAGTTCCTGGACAAGGGATTCTGGAATTACATTCTTGGGCACAAGAACCTTGTTTTAAATTTCTAGACTAAAAGTTCTGGGCTTTTGTTCCTGTACTGAAAGTCTTTGTCATAAGTTCCTGAACTAAAGGTTCTGTGATTAAATTTCTGGACAAAATGATGTTCAGTTCCGCAAATGAATGATCTTGGCCTTAAATTTCTAAATGAAATGTTCTGGGATTAAATTCCTGGACTAAATCTTCTGGGATTATACTCCTGGACAAAAGGCGTTCAATTCCTGGACTAAAGCTCTGGTCTTAAATTTCTAGACTAAAGATCCAGACCTTAAGTTCCTGCCATACCTTCCTGAACAAAAATAACTCAGCTAACATTTCCAGCCTAAAGTTCCTGGATTTACATTCCTGCACTTCAATTCTGGGCTAAAGATCCTGAGCAACATTTTTTTTTATTTTCATGAAAGTTCCTAAATCACTTCTCTAAAGTTCTTGTGTTTAGATCCTGCAACACACTGAACTGTTCTGACAAGCCCTGACCAGTCATGGTATTGAAATACTGCACACAAAGTGTTGCCCAGTTCTTGGGACACGTTTCTGGATGCAGCAGCATGACCCTGATCAGGATTAAGTGCTTACTGAACATGACTGAATGAATCAGTGTGAAAGCTGTTCATAGACTTATGAATAAAAAGACGCATGAAAGCAGCGAGTGGATGTGAACAGGGTCGGAGATGTTTAAAAAAAAATATGATCAGATCTGTGACTACACGTGTGACCTTTCACATTATAATTATCATAAATGTAGTCACGTGTGTGTGTGTGTGTGTGTGTGTGTGTGTGTGTGTGTGTGTGTGTGTGTGAGAGCGTGGCCGTGCCAGCGGCTAGTGTTACATTTAATTAAGGCCACTTGTGCATTGTCTCTTTGCACTCAGTTCCCATTTCACATGAATGCAGAATGTGTTTCTTGCATGTGTGGATATTTAAAAAAAATAAAGTGTATTCCTTCTGACATTATAGTCCAGATTTTTTATATATATATATATATTAGGAAATATTACAGAATTAAGGCCACGCTAAGCTTTCTATGTTCCTGTGATTTAATCCGCGTTAACTTGGTTCTCAATCACCACCGCTGCCGAGCTCTGGTTCCCTGATCTCACGATGATGCAGGAAAAAAGAAAAACCATAAACCCCAATAAAGTGCACAAAGGACTGAGTTCCAGGCTCAATGAGTGTGTATCCGGGCGAACATGAGCTGCTGGGGGTTGTAGTGCATGCCAGAGCTGTGACTCACTCACAGCTTCACTGACCTGCTCAACACACACACACGCACACACACACACACGCACACACACACACGCACACACACAAACATAACCACACATGCACAATGCAACAATCTGCATACTGTGGCATACATTCTTTTCATTCACTCCCTCAAAAACACTTGTATGAAGGACAAATGTAATGTGCATATGACTCACACACACACACACACACACACACACACACACACACACACACACACACACACACACACACACACACACACACACACACACACACACACACCAGGGCTTTAAATAATAAAAATAAACACAAATCAAAGCATTAGAAATTATGTTGCGTCGTTTTTTTTTTTATTAATTCATTGATATGAATAAAGTTTATGACAGCATTGTGGATATTCCATCCGAATATCTTTAGCGTTCGGAAAACTATACATTTAATATGTAACGGCATTATCCTTCCCCACGTCCATCCATTTTCTATACCAATGGGTCATGAGGGAGCCTGGAGCCTGCCGCAAGGGGAAACAAAGCCAGGGGGGCATCCTAATGCAAATTAGTACACCTTTGGGAGAAAACTGATGTACCAGGAGGAAACCCCTTACACACTGGGAATGTATGAGCACACAAAGCAGAGCCTCCAGCAAGAAAGCTATTTTTGTATTCAATCAGATGTTCTATAAATGGAGCTTTTTTTTACTGTGCAGTTGTGTATATTTTCAAAATGGGAAATAATGAGCTCTTTGAATGCATTCGATTTGTATTGCTTTATGTGTGTATATATATATATATATATATATATATATATATATATATATATATATATATATATATATATATATATATATATATATAGTTTTAAAACTAGCTTTGTTCTTTAAAAGTTCTTTATTTATCTACATTTCCAGTACAGCGCTCCCAGCGTTCCTGCCACTTCTGGAACGTGTCCTGAAAGTCTTCATTTCAAGTCTTCATCTTCTGTGATTTGCGCCAGATCTCCGCAATGGTGTCAAAATGGCAACCTTTGAGCCGGATCTTCATCTTAGGGAGGAGGCGAAGTCAGTAGGAGCCCGATCTGGCGAGTAGGGTGGGTGCAGAAGTTAGATTGTGTTGTTTCTGGCGAGAAACTCACGTGTGAGGGGAGCTCGGTGACGGGTGCGCACGTGGACGATGACTTTTAACACACTGACTTATGAAGGTCGGTGCTCCCTGTGACTGTGCGTGCAGCTCTGTGATGTCATCTGTCGGCTTGTTTCGAAACTAGTCTCGAAACATATTGATATCATCACATGGATTGGTGGATTTTCTGCAATTCTTCGTGGCAATTTCTCTCAAGCTGGGTCAGGTATGATGAGGACCGTCAGCAGACATCCACTTTTAGATCTCTCCAGAGATGTTCAATAGGGTCAGGGCTCTGGCTGGGCCATTCTAGGACATTATATGAAAACAGATTTCTATAAATGTCTGTCGATTTTTTTTTTATTAAAAAAGAACCCTTTACTACAGGGGTGTCCAAACTTTTCCACAAAGG
>NC_139584.1:2558493-2575993 GCF_946808225.1 Silurus aristotelis
TACTCACGCTCCTTAAAATGCTCCTGCAGCTTTTCAGAATGTTTCTGTTTATTTTCTTTCTTTCGCTACTCCGAATATATTTTACTGTATTACGACTGCTAATGAGATCATCACGCAGCAGCCAATCAGCTTCCTGTTATTGGTGCGAATCTCTCGGATTCTACCACAGATGTAAAACTGATTATTGTTTCAGAGGAAGTGTGAATTTGGCATTAATGTAGGGCTCGGTTAAGTAAGTGTGTGTGTGTGTGTGTGTGTGTGTGTGTGTGTGTGTGTGTGTGTGTGTGTGTGTGTGTGTGTGTGTGTGTGTGTGTGTGTGTGTGTGTGTGTGTGTGTGTGTGTGTGTGTGTGTGTGTGTGTGTGTGTGTGTGTGTGTGTGTGTGTGTGTGTGTGTGTGTAAAATCTGACCTGCAGAAATCCTGATATTCTAATAGTGAGTTTCTCAGTTACAGTAACATTTCACACTCTAACACCAAGCTTTTCTTCTCTTCTCTTCTCTCCTTTCTTCCCTTCTCTCTCCTCTCTTCTCCTCTCTCCTATTTCCTCCCTTTACTCTCCTCTTTTCTCTCTCTTCTTTCCTCTTTCCCACCCCAGCATTCGCTCTGCTCTGTCACACACCTGATCCCTTCTTTTTCCTCTTTCCTCTCCTCTCTTTCCTCTCCTCTCTTTCCTCTCTACTCTCCTCTTTCCTCTCTTTCCTCTCTTCTCTCCTATTTCCTCTCTTCTCCTCTCTCCTATTTCCTCTCTTTACTCTTTTCTTCCCTCTCTTCTCTCCTCTCTTCTCCTCTCTCCTATTTCCTCTCTTTACTCTCCTCTTCCCTCTCTTCTCTCCTCTCTTCTCCTCTCTCCTATTTCCTTTCTTTACTCTCCTCTTCCCTCTCTTCTCTCCTCTCTTCTCCTCTCTTCTCCTCTCTCCTATTTCCTCTCCTTACTCTCCTCTTCCCTCTCTTCTCTCCTCTCTTCTCCTCTCTTCTCCTCTCTCCTATTCCTCTCTTTACTCTCATCTTCCCTCTCTTCTCTCCTCTTTTCTCCTCTCTCCTATTTCCTCTCTTTACTCTCCTCTTTTCTCTCTCTTCTCTCCTCTTTCCCACCCCAGCATTCGCTCTGCTCTGCTCTGCTTTGCTCTGTCACACACCTGATCCCTTTAGAGAAAGAGCTGATAATTGGTTGATGTTTTGTAATGCAGCTATTCTGAGCTTAAGGTCGAGGGTTTTTTGTGTCTCCTTTCTCTTACTATAGAAGCCCGTTTCTGCCACTGAAGAAGAATAATAATAAAAAAAAAAGGGTATCGCAAACTTACAATTCTGACTTTTTTCTCAGAATTGTAAGATATAAACTCTTTTATGACACGTTCTGTGGAAGCACCGTCAGAAACCACGAGGTTCTTACAGAATACTGAAGTTCCTGTACCTTTTTATTGTAAAGTTTTTGTTTTGTGAGTTTGTATGGCGTTTTCCCGAAGTCAAGGTTTGGCCATATTAACTCTTTGGCATGCAAATCCTTTACGATTTGCGTATGTTATAATAGATTTTGTACGCATGTATATTTTCGTGCTTTTTTTTTTTTTACTCGGTCAGTGTGATGGAAATGAGATCGGAAAATCAAACGCTTGTCTGGAAGCAGTGGGTCCTTGGTACTCACAGTGTAACGAAAATATTGTAACGGAAGCTCTGATTGATAACAACCGAAAAAGCAGAAGTAGGGTTGTAAAGGGGTGGAAAATATCCGGTAAATTTCCAGAAACCTTCCATTGGAACTTCGGGAATTTGGGCAGTATTCCAAATTGGAAACTTGCAAAAAAAAAAAAAAAAAAAAGACCAACCAGGATTTTGAAAAAGAAATTGGGGAAATGTATATTTAATCGAACAAACATTAATACAAAAATTGTTTGATCATAAACTGACCTGCATTCAAACTAATAAAGATTTATTTTTTTATTACATTTTTGACTTAATTGTTAGTAATTGTTTTTTTTTTTTGTACAATCGCTTACACACAGCACAAGGAAGTTTTGTGTAATTTGCGTGAAAACCTGCCAAGTTGGACATTTTTTTGACGTTATTTTGTGTGCAGGACTGAAGAAATGATGCGTGTTGTGTTACGGATGTAGGGGGCGTGGCCTCAGTGACCCTGCAGTAAGTGTGCATGTGATTGATGGATGTGCAGGTAGAAATGAACTAAAAACCTGCATTAAATCTGATTATTATCCTGCAAGACTTTTTTTTAACTACCTTTAAGATCTCTGTTTTAGGCTCATCTGCAATTTTGTAAATTCTCTGCTTATTCTCATTCATTCCCATGAAAAGATTTCAGTTTTGAGAATTTCTTGAACCCTAAACAGAACATCAAATCGAAGCTTCTATAAACTAAAGATTTTACCCCAAAATGTAGTTAAATCCTCAATTCTGATTGGTCGGGAAGTGTTTCTATAGCAGACGATCACGTCTCGTTCACGTTCTACAGGGTTGAGGTTTTGGAGCTCTGAAGCGGGAGATCTTCCACTCCAACCCTTTAAAAGCACATCGTCCTGTAGCTTGTGCAGGAACCGGTTCGGGTCTCCTGCTTCAAGCCAAGGGACCTTTTGTGGTAGCAGCGTTGGGAAGAAACGTTATAGAGAAAAGGCGGCTGTCCCAATACTTTTGGCACCGTGTAATCGTCACGTCGGCTATTCCGTGAAAGAATCCTAGCGAAAACGCCGTTTTACAACGAACGATTAAATGAAATACCCGCCGCTGTACACAACCTTCGGGCGAGTGCGATCTAAAGGTCAGGGTTTTTTCTTTTTTCTTGCCTCATGCGTATCGACAGCGTGGGGAAATAACAGCGTCTGGAAAAGCCGAAGGGTCTGTGCTCATGTCCAGAATTCATTCCTGCTTCATTTACATGGAGACATAATAAGAATGTGGACTGCACCCCAGGCCTCCTCACCTCACCTACATCCGTACCTGAAGAGCAAAAGCGGACAAAATGTGGAATGGGATGTTCAAAAAGAGTCGGTTATGCTTCTAATTGATGTTTATGCCTTTTTTTTAATATTTTGTGGGTTTCCTCTGGGTTCTCCGGTTTTCTTCTCTGTTGCAAAATCCTTCCAGTATGCAGATCGCTACAATACAAATCAAGTAAAAAAAAAACATGATTGAAGATACAACCACAATACGGGCCGCCTAATTATAACTGTTAGGTTCAAAACATACCTTATTTTAGAGCAACACTCAATACACGAGAAAACAAAATCTCATGTTCTTCATCCTGAATCCTCTCCTCACCCCTCGCTGTTTTCTCCCCGTTCCTTCATTTTTTCCGTTCTGCAGCGTCTCCTGTGTTACCTGTCCAGAGCGCACCAGAGTTTAGCGGTTGGTGCGTCAGTAATAATAGTCCGTGGGGGAAACGCAGTGCTCAACATAACTCAACATTCAGCCATTATTGACTAAATAACTGGCAACAAAAGTGAGTACACCCTCAGTGATAACAGCTGTATGTGGTGTAAACGTGCAAAGTTCTTGTAAATGTTCTTGTCTGCCTGTTAGAACCAGACAATTGTGTGTATCTTGTATTAGAGCAGGTAAAAATGTGGTGCTTTGAGTCCAAATCTCTCATACTGACCACTGGATGTTCTACATGGACCTCATGGTAAAGAGTCTCTAAGGATTTGAGAATTAGAATTGTTGCTCTTAACAAAGATGTCGAGGCTGTAAGAAGATCAGTATCGCCCTGAAACTGAGTTACAGTACAGAGGTCAGTGTCATACAGAGGTTTTCTAAGACGGATTCCTCTCAGAACAGACCTCACAAGGGTCCATCAGAGAAGTCGAGTATATCTCCAGACCTGAACCCTATTGAGAAACCCTGTGTAGATCCTCAAACGGAAGGTGGAGAAGCTCCATGCGTGTAACATCCAGCAGCTCTGTGATGTCATTATGGAGGAGTGGAAAAGGATCCCAGCAACAACCTGTGCAGCTCTGGTGAATTCCACACCCAGGAGGATTAAAGCAGCGCTGGATAACAATGTGCTCACACACAGTATTCACACTTTGGACACAGTTTTGACGTGTTCACTGAGGTTTCGCAAGTTCAAGGTCACTTTGTACGTTTTCACCATTGGTGGTTTCGAGATGAATGCTTTAAAGATGCAGCTTGGCTGGAGATATCCTGCAGTGTGACAGAAGGTCAGCTCACCCCAGATCTTCACTTTTACCAGCCACATTTTTTTTGTCCTCTTTCTGATGGGGTTAAGCGAATAATGATTTTAACTGGTGTCCCAATACTTTTGGAGGCCGAGTGTATGGCGAGAGTTTAATCGGAAACGATTAAATGCACCATGGCGGAAAAGTGCTCAAAGGTCATTTAAGGTCATGACAAGTATGTGTATCTGTATGGTACGTGGTTTTCTCTGTGGGCTTCGTGAGTAAAAGTCGGCATTTTTTTTGGGGTTGCTGATCGAAGGCAAAAAAAAAACCCTGCGCGCTTGCGGCTCGGGTTTCAGCCCCGGCTTTCCTCGCGCGACAGCCCGCCGAACTCCACTTTCACCATTCCAACCATCCGAAATATTTATAGCGGCAACCTTTCGGCCGTTTCCGCTCCACAGCGACATAAATAGCCCATGATCTCTCTCCCATCTATATATAAATATATGTATATAATAAACCTCTTTTTCCCCATTTTAAGTCACTTTCCGTCGTAACGACTCTTAACGTTACCTAACGTCGGATCTGCAGATGTTTTGGAATGGCTCATTATATTTTACAAGCGACACCGCGAGCGGGATCTAGAGCACTAGCCTTCCAGCGCGTTCTCCAACCCACATGTGTGCTCCTGTTCTTAATATAGCCGCACTCGTTTCTGATCAGTTGCCGCAAACTTGGTCCACGTGTCGACGTACGAGGCGTTTACGAACAGTCCGAGAAATGCCAAAGAACAAAACGTGGCCTCACTAAATCACTTTCTGATGCATGATTAATTCCGTGTCTGATGGTTGTACTGAGAAACAGGGAGACTTTTTTTCTAGTCATTTTTAGCCTTTAGTCGACACCTGAGCATTTGATTGGTATGTGATTTTTGAACACATTTAGTTCCCATTTTCTCTTATTCCCTCCACTCTTCTGGGAAGATGTTTCACTAGATTTTGGAGTGTGCTTGTAGAGATATGTGCTGATGCAGCTACTGGTACTGAGGTAGGTGAGGAGACCTGGGGTGCAGATCTTCATGGAGCTGGATTTGTGCCAAGGGCATCATCCTGCTGGAACAGGTTTAGGTCTCCATGTTCTATACAATTGTGTGCCTCCAACAGCTTTGGAAAGCGACAGGTGTCCGGTTACTTTTGGTACTATTGTGTAATAGCTCTAATTGCTTCTGGACTTCAAGGCAATTTACAGGTCTATAGCAGGAGACCTACTATAACCCATGGCTTTGGGCACATGCGTGTTGACATGCTGGAACAGCACGGAGAATTTCATGCTTCTGCATCCATTGACGTTCTATACGTTTGTGTGCCTCCAACTTCGGTGGAACAGTTTGGAGAAGAACCACATATGGCTGGAAATACGGGTGTCCCAATACTTTTGGCAACAGAGTATTTTTCACTTTCATTCAGAAGCGTTTTTAGAAGTGTTTATTTGACCAATCAGATGAGTGGATGTAGATTAACACTGAACCCTGGCATGTGCTCATGGTTTCCCTCCCAGCATGGCTAATCCTCAGAACCCAACACGTCCTTGTACCGCGCATAGACGAAGGTCAAACGTTTGAGCAGTTTTGCCCCTGAGGTACCACTGACCAGTGATCCTGTCCCTTTCTTCACTTGGAGACCACTCTGTGCGGCTGGGGATGTTTTTTCAGGGACAGCCTGAAGATCCATGAAGTTCCTGAGAAACTTAAGAACTTTAGGAATGGTTCAATGGCTCAGCTGCAAAATTGATTGTTAAACACGCTCTACAAATAAAACCAAATCGAGTCGAAAATGATGTAGCCTCTGAAGATGAGGCCGAGGTGCTGGAAGTCGTTCGGGTGAAGCTCATCTCATCTGCGAACCGTTTGCATGTGTTTCGTTTGCCGGCTCGATTCCGTATCCGTATCCGTACCGCGCATGTTGACGAGCCTCGAGGCTTCTAGCTTTCTGTTCATCGTGAAGAAAAAATGCGCCCGCGGGTGCTGATCTTTTCTGAAGCGAGCAGCTGGTGTTGATGTTTACATGAGGTCATCTCCGTGCTGGAAGTCGAGTCCGCCATCGACACTCAGTGGCGTCTTCACAGGGGAGCGCCGTCACTTTCAGTACCGTCCAGAGTTAATAAACACGTCCGCCCACACACTCATCGTCTGCCGTCCCAAACCCATGTCATTGTTGCCTTTGTGTGTTTCTTTCACTTTCCGTTTCTGTTTCCTTGATCTGTCCTGCTATAGGTGGCGCCATGTGGCAGTCATAATTAAATGGTCGAACGAAATTGACCAATCAGAAGACAAGAAACCAAATCTACCAGTTTGAGCTTGCTGTTAGCACCTTTGTGCTCTGTAAGTGTTGGTCTTAGTAGCCTCATTGGTGTTGTTGGCATTGGTGGTCTTGGTGGCTTTGGTGGCCTTTTTAGCTGTGTTGGTCTTGGTAGCCTTGTTGGCCTTGTTAGCTTTGGTGGCCTTTTTGCCCCCCCTAGTGGTCAGCTAGTTTTAATGTGCTGTTTGTAATTCAGCTATTCAGTTAGCTACCAAAAACACAGTCTTCTTCTTTTTTGCTCACGTTCTCTTCTTTGGCAATGTCCTAGTTCTCCTTCCTCTGTAGAAACCACTTCATACACTATAATGCCAAAAGTATTGGGACACCCGACTCCTCCATATGCCATGTGTGGTTCTATACATCTGTGGCACTTGATCAAATGATCAAAATGACAATTGACTCGCGAGAATACTCCGGAATGTTTAAGTATTATGTATCTTCACAGGTGTATGTGTGTGTTTCACAGGGCGAGTGAACAGTGGCTTCCTCATCATCGTCTCGGCCCCCCCTGCCCCCTCTGATGGAGCGCGTGAGGAAGATCAAGCGGCAGCTGTCCATGACGCTGCGGGGGAGCAACAGCGGGGACAAAAACTTGACCGAGAGCATCAGCTCTCAGGATACAGGGGCACACAGTGACTCTGGTACGGTGTCACACCTTCATCTCTCACTGATCTATTAATAGAGTGATATTAATGACTCAAACACTGATTTCTGTTACAGTGATCATGAGCCCAAAACCTTCTTTTCAACTACTTAAAAGAAATTGTTTAAATAAATCGACGTGTGTTGTGGCGAGTTCGAGTCTGGAGTTTCTTCATCATTTATTCGTCTCTAAATGTCAAAGCGAATGTGAAACAAAGCGTGCGCTCGACCCTGATTGGTGACTCGCTGCGTGTTTGACCAGTTACGGTATTATCCTCATAAATAAAAAGCAACGACTGATTTAGCAAAATGTAGTTGAGTAAAAAGTCAAATATTTGAGTTTGAAATGTAGTGAAGTTACAGTCCAAGTCTCCCCAAATGGAAACACTTCAGTAACGTACAGATACGTGAAGGAGCTGCTTAACAGGAAGGAAAGAACACAGAGTATTGAAAAATGTGTTTCTACACTGTTGCCGTATTCGTTTTTCGAAGGTTTGAAATTAATAAAAAAATCTATTTAAGAAAAACAAAAACTAGGGGTGTAACAAGACACTCGATACGAACGTCGTTATGGTCACGATTTATTTTAAACAAAAATCTAATAATAAAATGAAACTGGCATTTAAATAAAATATTTATTTCCAAAACTATTTTCTGGAACTTTCTTTGTTGTACCTACAACTTAAAGAATTTAAACTGCTGCCCTTCTATTGGTCAGTTCAAGGTGGCGTGTAGCTCACGTGTCAGCAGCGCAACCAATAGGATAAAAAACAGACGTCATATCACAAACAAAAAAAACCGGATTAAAAACCTCCATGATGCATGTTGTAACGTTTTTGCTTCACTTGTACATAAGTCCAGATACATTCGAAAACTGCGTGAACCCAAAACAGAAGACGCTTCGACCCGCGTCATTTCCTTTTGGATTTCTGAAACATTGTGGAAGGCCAAAAACGGAGAGAAAAAGTCGCGTTTCCAAAAGAAAACATATTGGTGTGGGCGTGGCCATAAGGTGTTTTTTTTTTTAATTGACTTTAAATCTGATTTGTGGTTTCTTGGTGAAGATCAACAGTCCTTCTGCTGCTGTAGTATTGTAGGTTTACATGTAAAATGTATAAATGATCATTGCAGTTTTGATCCAATGCTGTGCGTCGAACGTGGTTTGGTGTCGATTTCTATACGCCGCAGTAGCTACAACTTTCCGCCAATTATTTTCTAATAGAATAGAATCAGAATCTCTGATGATTTTTTGTCAACATCAGAGACTGTAACGCAACGCTAAGAAACTGCAGTGCAAGTTCGTTATTATGGGGCCCTAAGAAGTGACTCGAAACACACCAGTAATGTCGGATAATCAGGTACCAACTGTAAGTTTGATTATATTTAGAATCCAGACCACGGCTCGCCTCAGGTCCTCGCTTTATTGCATCGCCTCGAAAGATTGTGTGTGTGTGTGTGTGTGTGTGTGTGTGTGTGTGTGTGTGTGTGTGTGTGTGTTTTAATAAAGCCATTTTATAGTCGGTCCAGATGTCACTCGGCCAACGGCAAGCTAATTTTAAATCATGACGAATCGCTGCTCTTATACATCAACGGCATGACACGAAACAACAGTTTGGGGAGAAATTGTAGGGGGGGGAGGGGGGCTAATTGGAAGTCAATTGAACATCCCCTGTTTTTGGCATTGCTGTTTTTATCGATTTTATTTTATTAGTTGATTCATTTGTGTGGAAGGATTTAATGCATGCGTAAGAAATGTGTGTTTTGTTTTTATTCCTTTTTTTTTTTTTTTTTCCCCCCCTCTGTTGATTTGGTGCCATTTTAATTTCTCCTCTTTCTTTTTTTGTTTTTTTTCTCCCCTTCCCCTCCCTCTCTCTATTTTTTGCCTCATTATCATCTGCCTCTCTCACCTGTCATCATTACTCATTTGTTGTCCTCCTCTACACACAAACCACCCCCCCCCGCCTCTCCCCTGGTCTGTCTGCCTTAAACTTTCTCAAATGATGCCCCTTGTCTGTTTCTGTTCGTTTCCCTTTCTTCTTCATGCCGTGTCCTCTCAACCCTTCCTGTCCCTCTTGCCCCTCTCTCCCTCTTCCTCTCTCCCAGAGGCCATGCCAGTTGGGGGTAGTGCCACCCTGCGTGGTTCAGTGAGAGGAGCAGGCGGCTCATTCAGCATGCACTCACTCCTGCAGTCGTACAGCAGCTCCCTGCACCGGCCGCGCAGCCTGGGCCGCAGCCTCAGCTCCTATCTCAACCACACCACGCGCCTCGGTACACACACACACACACACACACACACACACACACACTTCATACAAACCTGCCCTCTATATACATATGTACACAATAGGGACACAATACAAAAGTATTTGGACACTTGACGGCTCACACAAAATTGGAGACACCTGGCGTGTTTGGATGCATGAACTTTTCCTTTCTCTAGGAGACCCAAACCCATTCCAGCATGTCAATGCCCCTGTGCACAAAGCCAGCGCCATGAAGATACGCTTTATATGGGTTGGATATGATGGAAGATCTCCTGCTATAGAGCTTCGTCCCTGTTGAACTACTTCGGGATGAACTGGAACGACGACTCCAACTCTCTTTGTCTATCCAGTCTGTCCGAGCTCTTTAAGCATTGTTTAGAAAGCAGACAGTCGTCTGGAGTGATATTTATCAGGCAATGTCCTGCTCAGTCACCGCACCTAAATCTCTGGGATGAACTGGATCACAAGAACGAAATCTCCACCTAGTGAAGAACATCTTTGGCGAGTTTTACAAGAGACACAACAAAGTATTTCAGATGAATGTTTGGAGAAACGAACTGTTCGGATGCTGAGAGTGTAAAGCAAAAACAAAAGGCTCATGCATGTGTCTCTCAAAAACCATAAAAGACTTCCAACTTAAAGGACATGAAAACATGGACTAAAGTCGGGTAAATACTCGGATGTCCCAATTGTTTTGTTCATAAAGTGTCACTCATAGTTTATTGCATTACACCATGCATCACGTTTTCGCCTAGCCTGGTTGCTAGGCAACCGTTTCGCAGAAACTAATGGGCTAGCTAACGTATTCATCGCTCGTCCACTTGTGTGATTGTTCATCGTACAACGTTGGCCTTTGCAATGCTGGTGTAGCAAAAAAGCTAAATTATGCAAATGAGCCTGTTTATGCAAATGAGCCAGATTATGCAAATGAGTCATTTGTTTTCCGTGTTTAGTTTTCCATATCACTTTGTTGTTGTTGTTTTTTTTTCTCCATGATTTCTTCTGTCAATTAAAGCCCAAAAGAACTAAAAACAGGTCACCGGAGCATACAAGCAGGATGATTGTGTTGTCTGTTTGCAGAGATCGTCCACGAAGATGTAAAGATGGGCTCGGACGGAGAAAGCGACCAGGCGTCTGCAACCTCCTCCGACGAGGTGCACAGCCCGGTCCGCGTGAGGATGCGCAACAACGCCGGCCGCAAAATATCCACCGAGGTACTTCAGAACCGCCCCACACCTCTACCACCACCTCCTCCTCCTTTATATTCCTCGCTCTTCTGCTCGGCTTGTTTACGCCCCACAGAACGACCTGCTGATTATGGGCAAATAAAGAGGTGTTATTGTGTGTGTCCCTCCGAGTCGTACAGGAACAGCTGCACAGCAGGACGTGCAATCAATGACGTGTTAATTCACTCTGACAGACTAAAGAAAAGATTCATTAGTGTGTTCTGCCCCTCTGATGCCCCCCCCCCCCCGTGTTTGAGCGCTTTCTCTGGAGCGTAACAAAAGACCTGGTTATTTTAATTAACATTAAATAGCCACAGTTTATTCTCATCAGGGATCATAACGGTGGTTTATTGCAATTAAACATCTGGGATTGTGTTAATGAAGTGTGTGTGTGTGTGTGTGTGTGTGTGTGTGTGTGTGTGTGTGTGCGCGCGTGCGCGTGCATTTTGGTTTTCCCCCAAGGACATAAATAAGAGGCTCTCTCTCCCGGCTGATATCCGACTCCCAGACGGCTGCCTGGAGAAGTTCAATCTGAACAGCCCGCTGTTTGATAAACCACTAAGCAGACGACTGCGTAGAGTCTCTCTGGTAACAGCTTTCTGATCTCTCTTTTCTGTCTCACTCAGAACGTTCTCAACAAGCTCATATCTCCTGTTTCTTTTCTGTACTGATCACTAATCTCTCTCTCTCTCTCTCTCTCTCTCTCTCTCTCTCTCTCTCTCTCTCTCTCTCTCTCTCTCTCTTTCTCTGGCTTGCTAATCTCTTGCTGGCTTGATATTTTTCATTTTTCTGACTTGCTGATCTCTTTCTATCTCTGTGGCTTGCTGTTATCTCTCTTGGTCTTCTGATATCTCTCCCTGGCTTTCTGACCTCTCTATGAATTGCTGATCCTTCCTTTGAACAGCTAAATTCCCTCTCTGTCGTGATATTTTCTGTTTTTCTGACTTGCTGATCTCTTCCTCTCTCTTTCTCCCTCTCTGACTTGCTGATTTCTCTTAACCATGCTGATCTGCCTTCGACTTGCCGATCTCTCTTTCTGTCTCGATTTCTCTCTGATTCACTGAACTGCCGTGCAGATCAACAGCTACTTTCACAGCAGCCAATCACTCTGTCTGTGCGCTCGTTCCCCGTCTGTCTGTTTCGAGTCTGTCTGCCACTAAACGTCCTTAATACTGTCTGTCCTGTGCTCATTTGCTTTTTTTTCTCAGAATTTTATTCGCTCGCTCTCTTTTATTAATTCAAGCCTCATCTTCCTCTCTATCTTCTGTATTCTGGGTCACAGCAGAGAACATGCAGCTCCTCACGATCAGCACTTACAACCATTAAAGTGGCGTCGCTCTAATGATTTGCTGGTCTCTCCCTGTCATGATCACTGGATTCATTTGCTTTTTTTCTTCTGATCGCTTCCTGATCTCATTCTTTTGTGCTGATCAACAGGAAGGGGCAACATGATACATTTATACATTCATTATAATTGCTGATCACTTGCTGATCCTATTCTGTCTTGCTGATCGCTTGCTGATCCTATTCAGTGATCTTATTCTCGCCAGCTGATCATTTGTTGACCCTATTCTGTTTTGCTGATCTTATTTGTTGCTCTTATTCTGTTTTACTGATCACTTGCTGAGCTAATTCTGATCTATTGATCACATGCTGGTCTTATAACGTGATCTTATTCTGTCCTGCTGATCTCTCTCTGATCTCTCCATTTGTTCACTGATCACTTAGCAACCTCATTCTGTCTGCCAGATCACCCACAGAAATTACTACCTGTCCCATTTATCTCTTTGTAGATGACATTCCTGACATTCATTCTCTCTCTCTCTCTCTCTCTCTCTCTCTCTCTCTCTCTCTCTCTCTCTCTCTCTCTCTCTCTCTCTCTCTCTCTCTCTCTCTCTCTCTATATATATATATATATATATATCTCTGATCCTGATCCTTTGCTGATCTCTCTGTGACCCAGATCCCATTTTGTCCTGATCATTTGCTCGTCTTTACTCATTATTGCACATAATCGCCTCTCCCTTCTTTCTTTCCATTTTCTTTGCTCTGTATCACTCTCTCTTTCTCTTGTTTCTTTCCCACATTCTCTCTTTTTTATATTCATATGCCCCAGCCTTGTCCGCCTCCGTATCTGTTGTATTCAGGGTCACAGCAGAGAACGTATAGCTCCACATGTTCACCTTCTAGGACATCTCACTGACAATAATGCATTCACCCTAAAAATGCTATTTTATTTTGAGATTTGAACCGTGGTAAAGCCGGGGATTACTGTATTCATGGAGCTGGAAAAGTCAGGTGTTTTAATACTTTTGTCTATATATAGTTGTGTATATGAGAGGTCGGCCGATTTATCGGTTTTGGCAATTAATCTGCATCAATAGTTAATTGCTGGAACTATCGTCAAAAATCCATACAGACAGTTTTTCCGGGTTGCGTTATCCAGTATCCATTTTAAAAAGTATCGGTTGATAAATCAGTTATCGGCAAGGTAAGATTAACCTTTAGTGTATATAAATGTAACCACCTGAATGAAATTAATTGCGTATAAATGTATAACATATTTTATGTTATATATAATATATAATAGTAATAATGCAGGATTCGGTTCCTCCAGGATCTGTGGACTGTTTACTTTCTCTCCAGTGACTTCATGAGGCATTTTATAGTGGAATAGCACTAAAGCATGTGTCCGAGCATGTGCACCAGGAGGATTAAAGGTCCCAGAATGGACATCCTGCTATACTAGACCCTAATAGTCTTAGGTTTTGACATTGTTCTATGGTAGATGTTTAGAGAAAGTTTTGATAGACCTCAGTTTTTTTTTTGTCTTGTATTAAATGATTCTGGCAGCAGTAAGGAGCATTTTCGAATTTAATTTTTTTGGGGGTGGTGAATTTTCGAATGCATGGTGATATGCGCTAATTATCTCGAGTGTTTATCTGAAGAGCCTCATCAGTATTTCTGAGGCTACAATTAGGGTCTGTAGACAGAAGCTCATTACTCAGTGCATGAATCTGTTAATTGTAATGGTGATGTAAATCGCTGGTAAGTGGAGTCATGCTGATTCTGAAGCACCATCCATATTTGTGATTTCAGTCGGAGATCGGGTTCGGGAAGCTGGAAACTTACGTGAAATTGGATAAACTCGGAGAGGTATTTTTTATTTTTATTTTTTTCTCTCTCTCAAAAGAATATTGTATTTTATTTGGGATTATGTGCAGTATTGTTTTGATTTTTCCTACAGAGTATGAGTGAAAAAAACTCATTTGCGTGTATCGCTATCTGATCTATTAACATCTAATCTCCAGAATGGACATTAGCACCGCCCCATCAGATCAAACACAGCCACTTTAGCCCCACCCCTTTTTATAGTTACATTTGTGTCATTTGGCATAAGTTGTCCTTATTCAGGGTGACTTACAACTGAGCAGTTGAAGGTTCTGGGCCTTTCTCAAGGGCCCAGCTTAGTGGTGCTGGGATTTAAACTCACAACCTTCCGATCTAGAGTCCAATGCCTTAACCACTGGGCCACTGTATTCTACAGATTGTGGAATGTACAATGCAGTGTTTTCCTATAAGGTCTCACTGTAAGGACAAAAGTTTGTGGCCATAATATAAAACTTTTTGGGAACATCCCATTCCACAGTAATAATTTCCATTCGTCTGGGAAGATTTTCAAGTGTGCTTGTGGAGATTTCTGGAGATTCGTTCTGCTGCATGGGAGTTAGGAAGGCAGGTGCTGATGTTGGTACGGTTGAGGAGGCCTGCAGTGGAGAAAACACCTTCCTGTTCAATAGGGTTGAGGTCAGAGCTCTATAGCAGAAGATCTACCAACCCATGTTAAGCAGATCTTCATGCACAGGGTTATTGTCATGCTGGAACAGGTTATAATTCCAAAAAATATCTAAAAAACTTTTCAGGGCACATATGCTACAGTCTATAAGGGGCGCAGTAAGCTAACCGATAACCTGGTGGCCCTCAAGGAGATCCGCCTGGAACACGAGGAAGGAGCTCCGTGCACCGCCATCAGAGAGGGTGAGTCAGAACCAGAACAGGACAGGAGGAGTCTCCAGTGGTCCATTGCATTGTACAGTATTTTGTATTATTAAGCTCTTATTAATGTATTATTAACACTTTCTTACTCGCTCTCTCTCGCCCCCTAGTGTCCCTGTTGAAGGACCTCAAACATGCCAACATTGTGACTCTGCATGACATCATCCACACCCAGAAGTCTCTGACGCTCGTGTTTGAATACCTAGTGAGTCACATGCATGCAAAACAGAGAGCTGAACACATCTAGTACTGTACCATACTGAGTTGCGGAGCATCACATTTTATCTCTCGAATCGAATGGAAATCGGATCGCACCACATCGCAATAGGGGGGAAATCGGATCGTATCGGTAGCTGCTTCTTATGAAATTTTAATGTATCGTGTCGTCGATTTCGCTTTGAGATGCGAATCACATCGGCCTCAGTTATGGAGATGCACTTTCCTAATAGGCAGTAAACAGGTCGATCTTGCAATATTCCCTTCCATCAATATATAGCAGTTACGGTCCTGGAACTCGGTGTTGAGGTTTGACCTTTCGTCCCTTCTGTCTATTCTGTCCACTCGCCTGCCATCTTGGCGAAACTCTGTCCAAGAAGGCTGCAATCTACTCGAATGTTGAGCAACCCGTTAACCAGAAATTGATCTCCTGGAAAGCCATGTTGAGAAATGTGGCATAAATCAGTTTTCGGTGTAATTAAAACGACAAATATTTTTCCCGGTAGCTTCAGCTGTTACTTAGTTCTCAATAACTGATAGAACAAAGCACCTGGGGTGCAGTCAGCATGTAAAGATCCATCTCGAAGGTGTTCAGTAGGGTTGAGATCAGATCATTACTAATACCCATGTGGAGCATATCTTCATGGTGCTGGCTTTGTGCACAGGGGCATTGAACAAGGAACAAAGGGTCTTTCAGTTCAAGAAGGGAAGATTCCATGCTCCTGCATCCAAACATCAACTTCAAGTTTAAGGAGGAACCACGTATGGCTGGAACAGTCAGGTGTCCCAGTACTTTTGGCCAAATAGCGTGTCTAGTACCCTACGTGTATATTCTATAGAATGTTATAAATGATCGAGTCCAGTGTTTGGAGAATCCCTGGTGTGGTCCTGGTTCAAGAAGCATAGATTCCATAAATTCTCCAGCACTGATGCAGAAAAATCATGTGGCATCAAGACGTTCGGCCAATAACTCAACTGAGGGGCGGGGCTCGCGTAATGGATCTGCAGACGTCTTGCACAGTCATCGCACCCACCGTTTTTCTAAACCTTCACCGATTACGTCTAAAGAGCGTTGTGAGAGAAAAGCAGCACGTGTTAAAAGCCACGTCTTTCGGTTACTAGCGCAAGAAGCTGCTAAGCTGTGACGTTACCACACGTGATCACGTGATCTCCATTTTTCTTTCCACAGGATAAAGACCTGAAACAGTATCTGGATGACTGCGGGAACTGCATCCACATGCACAACGTGAAGGTGAGAGTTACTGCAATGCTCCACTTTACAGCAGCTCTGCTTTCCACTCATCACACACACACACACACACACACACACACATATACACATCAGTCTGGGAATAAACTGTTTACTCATTATTATACATGAGACCATTACATGTAACCTCTGATGCATTATACTGTTGTGTGTGTGTGTGTGTGTGTGTGTGTGGGTGGGTGTGGGTGTGTGTGTGTAGCTCTTCTTGTACCAGCTGTTGCGAGGACTAAACTACTGTCATAGACGCAAAGTCCTCCATCGAGACCTCAAACCACAGAATCTCCTCATCAATGAACGTGGGGAACTCAAACTGGCTGACTTCGGTCTGTAACCATTTTGCGTACACACACACACACACACACACACACACACACACACACACACACACGCGTGCTTAGATAATGTATTATGCCGTATTCTCTCGGATTGGGGTTTATTTTTCAGCTTTGGGGAAGTGCAAGTTTAGTGATACTCGGCTTAAAAAAATGAAATTACGGTCATGATGTAGGTCATAAATTTTATTCTTAACAGTCTTAAGATGGTCTTTAAAAGTCATAAATAAAAATTTTGAGAGCAGAAACCCTATAAAAGCATCTGTTTTGGCACCTTTTTTCTATCGCGGTCCCTAGGCCTGGCCCGAGCCAAGTCAATCCCCACCAAGACTTACTCGAACGAAGTGGTGACCCTGTGGTACCGCCCACCTGACATCCTATTGGGCAGCACAGACTACTCCACCCAGATCGACATGTGGTCAGTACTCGCGTGTTTTTATCCGTGTCGGTTTCCTCTGAATACTGGAGTTGTAGCAGCTCCATCATCTGTGCGTGTCTGGTTTGGTGCAGGGGCGTCGGCTGCATCTTCTACGAGATGGCCACTGGTCGGCCGCTGTTCCCAGGATCTACAGTGGAGGAGGAGTTGCACTTCATCTTCAAACTGCTAGGTACCACGCTTCCGGTTTTATTCCAGTCTCTTCACCACTCTCTCTCTCTGCAGGGTTCAGCAATCAATCAGACCCTCTCCAATGTCTGCGTGCGGTATTTATAACTCTCCCTGCTGCTTCTCTCTCTCTCTCTCTCTCTCTCTCTCTCTCTCTCTCTCTCTCTCTCTCTCTCTCTCTCTCTCTCTCTCAGGAACACCTACGGAAGAAACCTGGCCTGGAATAACCTCCAATGAAGAATTCATCTCCTACAACTACCCCCGTTACCGTGCCGACTGCCTTCATAACCACACCCCTAGGTAAAAAAAAAAAAAAAAAACGACCTGTGCTCAGTTTAGATATTAGGTTGTGAGAAGCTGTGGTGAGAGAGGGTGAGGGTTCTCTCACTGCATCCATTGTTCACATCGAG